>NC_086444.1:282500-882500 GCF_028390025.1 Pseudophryne corroboree
TACCACTTCACCTTATATACGTTACTCCTCACAGTAGTGCCTCTTATTCACATAACATCACACAGTAATACCACTTTACCTTATATACGTTACTCCTCACAGTAGTGCCTCTTATTCACATAACATCACAAAGTAATACCACTTTACCTTATATACGTTACTCCTCACAGTAGTGCCCATTATTCACATAACATCACACAGTAATACCACTTTACCTTATATACGTTACTCCTCACAGTAGTGCCCCTTATTCACATAACATCACACAGTAATACCACTTTACCTTATATACGTTACTCCTCACAGTAGTGTACCTTATTCACATAACATCACACAGTAATACCACTTTACCTTATATATGTTACTCCTCACAGTAGAGTCCCTTATTCACATAACATCACACAGTAGTACCACTTTACCTTATATACGTTACTCCTCACAGTAGTGTCCCTTATTCACATAACATCACACAGTAATACCACTTTACCTTATATACGTTACTCCTCACAGTAGTGCCTCTTATTCACATAACATCACAGAGTAATACCACATTACCTTATATACGTTACTCCTCACAGTAGTGCCCCTTATTCACATAACATCACACAGTAATACCACTTTACCTTATATAAGTTACTCCTCAAAGTAGTGCCTCTTATTCACATAACATCACACAGTAATACCACTTTACCTTATATACGTAACTCCTCACAGTAGTGCCTCTTATTCACATAACATCACACAGTAATACCACTTTACCTTATATACGTTACTCCTCACAGTAGTGCCTCTTATTCACATAACATCACACAGTAATACCACTTTACCTTATATATGTTACTCCTCACAGTAGTGCCTCTTATTCACATAACATCACACAGTAATACCACTTTACCTTATATACGTTACTCCTCACAGTAGTGCCTCTTATTCACATAACATCACACAGTAGTACCACTTTACCTTATATACGTTACTCCTCACAGTAGTGTCCCTTATTCACATAACATCACACAGTAATACCACTTTACCTTATATACGTTACTCCTCACAGTAGTGCCTCTTATTCACATAACATCACACAGTAATACCACTTTACCTTATATACGTTACTAATCACAGTAGTGCCTCTTATTCACGTAACATCACACAGTAATACCACTTTACCTTATATACGTTACTCCTCACAGTAGTGCCCCTTATTCACATAACATCACACAGTAATACCACTTTACCTTATATACGTTACTCCTCAAAGTAGTGTACCTTATTCACATAACATCACACAGTAATACCACTTTACCTTATATACGTTACTCCTCACAGTAGAGTCCCTTATTCAGATAACATCACACAGTAGTACCACTTTACCTTATATACGTTACTCCTCACAGTAGTGTCCCTTATTCACATAACATCACACAGTAATACCACTTTACCTTATATACGTTACTCCTCACAGTAGTGCCTCTTATTCACATAACATCACAGAGTAATACCACATTACCTTATATATGTTACTCCTCACAGTAGTGCCTCTTATTCACATAACATCACACAGTAATACCACTTTACCTTATATAAGTTACTCCTCAAAGTAGTGCCTCTTATTCACATAACATCACACAGTAATACCACTTTACCTTATATACGTAACTCCTCACAGTAGTGCCTCTTATTCACATAACATCACACAGTAATACCACTTTACCTTATATACGTTACTCCTCACAGTAGTGCCTCTTATTCACATAACATATCACACTAATACCACATTACCTTACATATGTTACTCCTCACAGTAGTGCCTCTTATTCACATAACATCACACAGTAATACCACTTTACCTTATATACGTTACTCCTCACAGTAGTGCCTCTTATTCACATAACATCACACAGTAATACCACTTTACCTTATATACGTTACTCCTCACAGTAGTGCCTCTTATTCACATAACATCACACAGTAATACCACTTTACCTTATATACGTTACTTCTCACAGTAGTGCCTCTTATTCACATAACATCACACAGTAATACCACTTTACCTTATATACGTTACTCCTCACAGTAGTGCCCATTATTCACATAACAACACACAGTAATACCACTTTACCTTATATACGTTACTCCTCACAGTAGTGCCCCTTATTCACATAACATCACACAGTAATACCACTTTACCTTATATACGTTTCTCCTCACAGTAGTGTCCCTTGTTCACATAACATCACACAGTAATACCACTTTACCTTATATACGTTACTCCTCACAGTAGTGCCCCTTATTCACATAACATCACACAGTAGTACCACTTTACCTTATATACGTTACTCCTCACAGTAGAGTCCCTTATTCACATAACATCACACAGTAGTACCACTTTACCTTATATACGTTACTCCTCACAGTAGTGTCCCTTATTCACATAACATCACACAGTAATACCACTTTACCTTATATACGTTACTCCTCACAGTAGTGCCTCTTATTCACATAACATCACACAGTAATACCATTTTACCTTATATACTTTACTCCTCACAGTAGTGCCCCTTATTCACATAACATCACACAGTAATACCATTTTACCTTATATACGTTACTCCTCACAGTAGTGCCTCTTGTTCACATAACATCACACAGTAATACCACTTTACCTTATTTACATTACTAATCACAGTAGTGCCTCTTATTCACATAACATCACACAGTAGTACCACTTTACCTTATATACGTTACTAATCACAGTAGTGCCTCTTATTCACATAACATCACACAGTAATACCACTTTACCTTATATACGTTACTCCTCACAGTAGTGCCTCTTATTCACATAACATCACACAGTAGTACCACTTTACCTTATATACATTACTAATCACAGTAGTGCCTCTTATTCACATAACATCACACAGTAATACCACTTTACCTTATATACGTTACTCCTCACAGTAGTGCCTCTTATTCACATAACATATCACACTAATACCACATTACCTTATATATGTTACTCCTCACAGTAGTGCCTCTTATTCACATAACATCACACAGTAATACCACTTTACCTTATATACGTTACTCCTCACAGTAGTGCCTCTTATTCACATAACATCACACAGTAATACCACTTTACCTTATATACGTTACTCCTCACAGTAGTGCCTCTTATTCACATAACATCACACAGTAATACCACTTTACCTTATATACGTTACTTCTCACAGTAGTGCCTCTTATTCACATAACATCACACAGTAATACCACTTTACCTTATATACGTTACTCCTCACAGTAGTGCCCATTATTCACATAACAACACACAGTAATACCACTTTACCTTATATACGTTACTCCTCACAGTAGTGCCCCTTTTTCACATAACATCACACAGTAGTACCACTTTACCTTATATACGTTACTCCTCACAGTAGAGTCCCTTATTCACATAACATCACACAGTAGTACCACTTTACCTTATATACGTTACTCCTCACAGTAGTGTCCCTTATTCACATAACATCACACAGTAATACCACTTTACCTTATATACGTTACTCCTCACAGTAGTGCCTCTTATTCACATAACATCACACAGTAATACCATTTTACCTTATATACGTTACTCCTCACAGTAGTGCCCCTTATTCACATAACATCACACAGTAATACCATTTTACCTTATATACGTTACTCCTCACAGTAGTGCCTCTTGTTCACATAACATCACACAGTAATACCACTTTACCTTATTTACATTACTAATCACAGTAGTGCCTCTTATTCACATAACATCACACAGTAGTACCACTTTACCTTATATACGTTACTAATCACAGTAGTGCCTCTTATTCACATAACATCAAACAGTAATACCACTTTACCTTATATACGTTACTCCTCACAGTAGTGCCTCTTATTCACATAACATCACACAGTAATACCACTTTACCTTATATATGTTACTCCTCACAGTAGTGCCTCTTATTCACATAACATCACACAGTAATACCACTTTACCTTATATACGTTACTCCTCACAGTAGTGCCTCTAATTCACATAACATCACACAGTAGTACCACTTTACCTTATATACGTTACTCCTCACAGTAGTGTCCCTTATTCACATAACATCACACAGTAATACCACTTTACCTTATATACGTTACTCCTCACAGTAGTGCCTCTTATTCACATAACATCACACAGTAATACCACTTTACCTTATATACATTACTAATCACAGTAGTGCCTCTTATTCACATAACATCACACAGTAGTACCACTTTACCTTATATACGTTACTAATCACAGTAGTGCCTCTTATTCACATAACATCACACAGTAATGCCACTTTACCTTATATACGTTACTCCTCACAGTAGTGCCTCTTATTCACATAACATCAGACAGTAGTACCACTTTACCTTATATACATTACTAATCACAGTAGTGACTCTTATTCACATAACATCACACAGTAATACCACTTTACCTTATATACGTTACTCCTCACAGTAGGGCCCCTTATTCACATAACATCACACAGTAATACCACTTTACCTTATATACGTTACTCCTCACAGTAGTGTACCTTATTCACATAACATCACACAGTAATACCACTTTACCTTATATACGTTACTCCTCAAAGTAGAGTCCGTTATTCACATAACATCACACAGTAGTACCACTTTACCTTATATACGTTACTCCTCACAGTAGTGTCCCTTATTCACATAACATCACACAGTAATACCACTTTACCTTATATACGTTACTCCTCACAGTAGTGCCTCTTATTCACATAACATCACAGAGTAATACCACATTACCTTATATATGTTACTCCTCACAGTAGTGCCTCTTATTCACATAACATCACACAGTAATACCACTTTACCTTATATGTTACTCCTCAAAGTAGTGCCTCTTATTCACATAACATCACACAGTAATACCACTTTACCTTATATACGTAACTCCTCACAGTAGTGCCTCTTATTCACATAACATCACACAGTAATACCACTTTACCTTATATACGTTACTCCTCACAGTAGTGCCTCTTATTCACATAACATATCACACTAATACCACATTACCTTATATATGTTACTCCTCACAGTAGTGCCTCTTATTCACATAACATCACACAGTAATACCACTTTACCTTATATACGTTACTCCTCACAGTAGTGCCTCTTATTCACATAACATCACACAGTAATACCACTTTACCTTATATACGTTACTCCTCACAGTAGTGCCTCTTATTCACATAACATCACACAGTAATACCACTTTACCTTATATACGTTACTCCTCACATTAGTGCCTCTTATTCACATAACATCACACAGTAATACCACTTTACCTAATATACGTCACTCCTCACAGTAGTGCCTCTTATTCACATAACATCACACAGTAATACCACTTTACCTTATATACGTTACTCCTCACAGTAGTGCCCATTATTCACATAACAACACACATAATACCACTTTACCTTATATACGTTACTCCTCACAGTAGTGCCCCTTATTCACATAACATCACACAGTAATACCACTTTACCTTATATACGTTTCTCCTCACAGTAGTGTCCCTTATTCACATAACATCACACAGTAGTACCACTTTACCTTATATACGTTACTCCTCACAGTAGTGTCCCTTATTCACATAACATCACACAGTAATACCACTTTACCTTATATACGTTACTCCTCACAGTAGTGCCTCTTATTCACATAACATCACACAGTAATACCACTTTACCTTATATACATTACTCCTCACAGTAGTGCCTCTTATTCACATAACATCACACAGTAATACCATTTACCTTATATACCTTACTCCTCACAGTAGTGCCCCTTATTCACATAACATCACACAGTAATACCATTTTACCTTATATACGTTACTCCTCACAGTAGTGCCTCTTGTTCACATAACATCACACAGTAATACCACTTTACCTTATTTACATTACTAATCACAGTAGTGCCTCTTATTCACATAACATCACACAGTAGTACCACTTTACCTTATATACGTTACTAATCACAGTAGTGCCTCTTATTCACATAACATCACACAGTAATACCACTTTACCTTATATACGTTACTCCTCACAGTAGTGCCTCTTATTCACATAACATCACACAGTAGTACCACTTTACCATATATACATTACTAATCACAGTAGTGCTTCTTATTCACATAACAACACACAGTAATACCACTTTACCTTATATACGTTACTCCTCACAGTAGTGCCTCTTATTCACATAATATCACACAGTAATACCATTTTACCTTATATATGTTACTCCTCACAGTAGTGCCCCTTATTCACATAACATCACACTGTAATACCATTTTACCTTATATACGTTACTCCTCACAGTAGTGCCTCTTATTCACATAACATCACACAGTAATACCACTTTACCTTATATACATTACTAATCACAGTAGTGCCTCTTATTCACATAACATCACACAGTAGTACCACTTTACCTTATATACGTTACTAATCACAGTAGTGCCTCTTATTCACATAACATCACACAGTAATACCACTTTACCTTATATACGTTACTCCTCACAGTAGTGCCTCTTATTCACATAACATCACACAGTAATACCACTTTACTTTATATACGTTACTCCTCACAGTAGTGCCTCTTATTCACATAACATATCACACTAATACCACATTACCTTATATATGTTACTCCTCACAGTAGTGCCTCTTATTCACATAACATCACACAGTAACACCACTTTACCTTATATACGTTACTCCTCACAGTAATGCCTCTTATTCACATAACATCACACAGTAATACCACTTTACCTTATATACGTTACTCCTCACAGTAGTGCCTCTTATTCACATAACATCACACAGTAATACCACTTTACCTTATATACGTTACTCCTCACAGTAGTGCCCATTATTCACATAACAACACACAGTAATACCACTTTACCTTATATACGTTACTCCTCACAGTAGTGCCCCTTATTCACATAACATCACACAGTAATACCACTTTACCTTATATACGTTTCTCCTTACAGTAGTGTCCCTTATTCACATAACATCACACAGTAGTACCACTTTACCTTATATACGTTACTCCTCACAGTAGTGTCCCTTATTCACATAACATCACACAGTAATACCACTTTACCTTATATACGTTACTCCTCACAGTAGTGCCTCTTATTCACATAACATCAAACAGTAATACCACTTTACCTTATATACATTACTCCTCACAGTAGTGCCTCTTATTCACATAACATCACACAGTAATACCATTTTACCTTATATACGTTACTCCTCACAGTAGTGCCCCTTATTCACATAACATCACACAGTAATACCACTTTACCTTATTTACATTACTAATCACAGTAGTGCCTCTTATTCACATAACATCACACAGTAGTACCACTTTACCTTATATACGTTACTAATCACAGTAGTGCCTCTTATTCACATAATATAACACAGTAATACCACTTTACCTTATATACGTTACTCCTCACAGTAGTGCCTCTTATTCACATAACATCACACAGTAGTACCACTTTACCTTATATACATTACTAATCACAGTAGTGCCTCTTATTCACATAACATCACACAGTAATACCACTTTACCTTATATACGTTACTCCTCACAGTAGTGCCTCTTATTCACATAACATATCACACTAATACCACATTACCTTATATATGTTACTCCTCACATTAGTGCCTCTTATTCACATAACATCACACAGTAATACCACTTTACCTTATATATGTTACTCCTCACATTAGTGCCTCTTATTCACATAACATCACACAGTAATACCAC
The DNA here is from genome assembly GCF_028390025.1 of Pseudophryne corroboree. Lineage (NCBI taxonomy): Eukaryota > Metazoa > Chordata > Amphibia > Anura > Myobatrachidae > Pseudophryne > Pseudophryne corroboree. The sequence continues at coordinate 290,391 of NC_086444.1, forward strand.
TTTACCTAATATACGTTACTCCTCACAGTAGTGCCTCTTATTCACATAACATCACACAGTAATACCACTTTACCTTATATACGTTACTCCTCACAGTAGTGCCCCTTATTCACATAACATCACACAGTAATACCACTTTACCTTATATACGTTTCTCCTCACAGTAGTGTCCCTTATTCACATAACATCACACAGTAGTATCACTTTACCTTATATACGTTACTCCTCACAGTAGTGTCCCTTATTCACATAACATCACACAGTAATACCACTTTACCTTATATACGTTTCTCCTTACAGTAGTGTCCCTTATTCACATAACATCACACAGTAGTACCACTTTACCTTATATACGTTACTCCTCACAGTAGTGTCCCTTATTCACATAACATCACACAGTAATACCACTTTACCTTATATACGTTACTCCTCACAGTAGTGCCTCTTATTCACATAACATCAAACAGTAATACCACTTTACCTTATATACATTACTCCTCACAGTAGTGCCTCTTATTCACATAACATCACACAGTAATACCATTTTACCTTATATACGTTACTCCTCACAGTAGTGCCCCTTATTCACATAACATCACACAGTAATACCATTTTACCTTATATACGTTACTACTCACAGTAGTGCCTCTTGTTCACATAACATCACACAGTAATACCACTTTACCTTATTTACATTACTAATCACAGTAGTGCCTCTTATTCACATAACATCACACAGTAGTACCACTTTACCTTATATACGTTACTAATCACAGTAGTGCCTCTTATTCACATAATATAACACAGTAATACCACTTTACCTTATATACGTTACTCCTCACAGTAGTGCCTCTTATTCACATAACATCACACAGTAGTACCACTTTACCTTATATACATTACTAATCACAGTAGTGCCTCTTATTCACATAACATCACACAGTAATACCACTTTACCTTATATACGTTACTCCTCACAGTAGTGCCTCTTATTCACATAACATATCACACTAATACCACATTACCTTATATATGTTACTCCTCACATTAGTGCCTCTTATTCACATAACATCACACAGTAATACCACTTTACCTTATTTATGTTACTCCTCACATTAGTGCCTCTTATTCACATAACATCACACAGTAATACCACTTTACCTAATATACGTTACTCCTCACAGTAGTGCCTCTTATTCACATAACATCACACAGTAATACCACTTTACCTTATATACGTTACTCCTCACAGTAGTGCCCATTATTCACATAACAACACACAGTAATACCACATTACCTTATATACGTTACTCCTCACAGTAGTGCCCCTTATTCACATAACATCACACAGTAATACCACTTTACCTTATATACGTTTCTCCTCACAGTAGTGTCCCTTATTCACATAACATCACACAGTAGTATCACTTTACCTTATATACGTTACTCCTCACAGTAGTGTCCCTTATTCACATAACATCACACAGTAATACCACTTTACCTTATATACGTTACTCCTCACAGTAGTGCCTCTTATTCACATAACATCACACAGTAATACCACTTTACCTTATATACGTTACTCCTCACATTAGTGCCTCTTATTCACATAACATATCACACTAATACCACATTACCTTATATATGTTACTCCTCACATTAGTGCCTCTTATTCACATAACATCACACAGTAATACCACTTTACCTAATATACGTTACTCCTCACAGTAGTGCCTCTTATTCACATAACATCACACAGTAATACCACTTTACCTTATATATGTTACTCCTCACAGTAGTGCCTCTTATTCACATAACATCACACAGTAATACCACTTTACCTTATATACGTTACTCCTCACAGTAGTGCCTCTTATTCACATAACATCACACAGTAATACCACTTTACCTTATATACGTTACTCCTCACAGTAGTGCCTCTTATTCACATAACATCACACAGTAGTACCACTTTACCTTATATACGTTACTCCTCACAGTAGTGTCCCTTATTCACATAACATCACACAGTAATACCACTTTACCTTATATACGTTACTCCTCACAGTAGTGCCTCTTATTCACATAACATCACACAGTAATACCACTTTACCTTATATACGTTACTATTCACAGTAGTGCCTCTTATTCACATAACATCACACAGTAATACCACTTTACCTTATATAAGTTACTCCTCAAAGTAGTGCCTCTTATTCACATAACATCACACAGTAATACCACTTTACCTTATATACGTAACTCCTCACAGTAGTGCCTCTTATTCACATAACATCACACAGTAATACCACTTTACCTTATATACGTTACTCCTCACAGTAGTGCCTCTTATTCACATAACATATCACACTAATACCACATTACCTTATATATGTTACTCCTCACAGTAGTGCCTCTTATTCACATACCATCACACAGTAATACCACTTTACCTTATATACGTTACTCCTCACAGTAGTGCCTCTTATTCACATAACATCACACAGTAATACCACTTTACCTTATATACGTTACTCCTCACAGTAGTGCCTCTTATTCACATAACATCACACAGTAATATCACTTTACCTTATATACGTTACTTCTCACAGTAGTGCCTCTTATTCACATAACATCACACAGTAATACCACTTTACCTTATATACGTTACTCCTCACAGTAGAGCCCATTATTCACATAACAACACACAGTAATACCACTTTACCTTATATACGTTACTCCTCACAGTAGTGCCCCTTATTCACATAACATCACACAGTAATACCACTTTACCTTATATACGTTTCTCCTCACAGTAGTGTCCCTTATTCACTTAACATCACACAGTAATACCACTTTACCTTATATACGTTACTCCTCACAGTAGTGCCCCTTATTCACATAACATCACACAGTAGTACCACTTTACCTTATATACGTTACTCCTCACAGTAGAGTCCCTTATTCACATAACATCACACAGTAGTACCACTTTACCTTATATACGTTACTCCTCACAGTAGTGTCCCTTATTCACATAACATCACACAGTAATACCACTTTACCTTATATACGTTACTCCTCACAGTAGTGCCTCTTATTCACATAACATCACACAGTAATACCATTTTACCTTATATACGTTACTCCTCACAGTAGTGCCCCTTATTCACATAACATCACACAGTAATACCATTTTACCTTATATACGTTACTCCTCACAGTAGTGCCTCTTGTTCACATAACATCACACAGTAATACCACTTTACCTTATTTACATTACTAATCACAGTAGTGCCTCTTATTCACATAACATCACACAGTAGTACCACTTTACCTTATATACGTTACTAATCACAGTAGTGCCTCTTATTCACATAACATCACACAGTAATACCACTTTACCTTATATACGTTACTCCTCACAGTATTGCCTCTTATTCACATAACATCACACAGTAGTACCACTTTACCTTATATACATTACTAATCACAGTAGTGCCTCTTATTCACATAACATCACACAGTAATACCACTTTACCTTATATACGTTACTCCTCACAGTAGTGCCTCTTATTCACATAACATATCACACTAATACCACATTACCTTATATATGTTACTCCTCACATTAGTGCCTCTTATTCACATAACATCACACAGTAATACCACTTTACCTAATATACGTTACTCCTCACAGTAGTGCCTCTTATTCACATAACATCACACAGTAATACCACTTTACCTTATATATGTTACTCCTCACAGTAGTGCCTCTTATTCACATAACATCACACAGTAATACCACTTTACCTTATATACGTTACTCCTCACAGTAGTGCCTCTTATTCACATAACATCACACAGTAGTACCACTTTACCTTATATACGTTACTCCTCACAGTAGTGTCCCTTATTCACATAACATCACACAGTAATACCACTTTACCTTATATACATTACTCCTCACAGTAGTGCCTCTTATTCACATAACATCACACAGTAATACCACTTTACCTTATATACGTTACTCCTCACAGTAGTGCCTCTTATTCACATAACATCACACAGTAATACCACTTTACCTTATATACGTTACTCCTCACAGTAGTGCCTCTTATTCACATAACATCACACAGTAATACCATTTTACCTTATATACGTTACTCCTCACAGTAGTGCCTCTTGTTCACATAACATCACACAGTAATACCACTTTACCTTATTTACATTACTAATCACAGTAGTGCCTCTTATTCACATAACATCACACAGTAATACCACTTTACCTTATATACGTTACTAATCACAGTAGTGCCTCTTATTCACATAACATCACACAGTAATACCACTTTACCTTATATACGTTACTCCTCACAGTAGTGCCTCTTATTCACATAACATCAAACAGTAGTACCACTTTACCTTATATACATTACTAATCACAGTAGTGCCTCTTATTCACATAACATCACACAGTAATACCACTTTACCTTATATACGTTACTCCTCACAGTAGTGCCTCTTATTCACATAACATATCACACTAATACCACATTACCTTATATATGTTACTCCTCACATTAGTGCCTCTTATTCACATAACATCACACAGTAATACCACTTTACCTAATATACGTTACTCCTCACAGTAGTGCCTCTTATTCACATAACATCACACAGTAATACCACTTTACCTTATATATGTTACTCCTCACAGTAGTGCCTCTTATTCACATAACATCACACAGTAATACCACTTTACCTTATATACGTTACTCCTCACAGTAGTGCCTCTTATTCACATAACATCACACAGTAATACCACTTTACCTTATATACGTTACTCCTCACAGTATTGCCTCTTATTCACATAACATCACACAGTAGTACCACTTTACCTTATATACATTACTAATCACAGTAGTGCCTCTTATTCACATAACATCACACAGTAATACCACTTTACCTTATATACGTTACTCCTCACAGTAGTGCCTCTTATTCACATAACATATCACACTAATACCACATTACCTTATATATGTTACTCCTCACATTAGTGCCTCTTGTTCACATAACATCACACAGTAATACCACTTTACCTTATTTACATTACTAATCACAGTAGTGCCTCTTATTCACATAACATCACACAGTAGTACCACTTTACCTTATATACGTTACTAATCACAGTAGTGCCTCTTATTCACATAACATCACACAGTAATACCACTTTACCTTATATACGTTACTCCTCACAGTAGTGCCTCTTATTCACATAACATATCACACTAATACCACATTACCTTATATATGTTACTCCTCACAGTAGTGCCTCTTATTCACATACCATCACACAGTAATACCACTTTACCTTATATACGTTACTCCTCACAGTAGTGCCTCTTATTCACATAACATCACACAGTAATACCACTTTACCTTATATACGTTACTCCTCACAGTAGTGCCTCTTATTCACATAACATCACACAGTAATATCACTTTACCTTATATACGTTACTTCTCACAGTAGTGCCTCTTATTCACATAACATCACACAGTAATACCACTTTACCTTATATACGTTACTCCTCACAGTAGAGCCCATTATTCACATAACAACACACAGTAATACCACTTTACCTTATATACGTTACTCCTCACAGTAGTGCCCCTTATTCACATAACATCACACAGTAATACCACTTTACCTTATATACGTTACTCCTCACAGTAGTGCCTCTTATTCACATAACATCACACAGTAATACCACTTTACCTTATATATGTTACTCCTCACAGTAGTGCCTCTTATTCACATAACATCACACAGTAATACCACTTTACCTTATATACGTTACTCCTCACAGTAGTGCCTCTTATTCACATAACATCACACAGTAATACCACTTTACCTTATATACGTTACTCCTCACAGTATTGCCTCTTATTCACATAACATCACACAGTAGTACCACTTTACCTTATATACATTACTAATCACAGTAGTGCCTCTTATTCACATAACATCACACAGTAATACCACTTTACCTTATATACGTTACTCCTCACAGTAGTGCCTCTTATTCACATAACATATCACACTAATACCACATTACCTTATATATGTTACTCCTCACATTAGTGCCTCTTGTTCACATAACATCACACAGTAATACCACTTTACCTTATTTACATTACTAATCACAGTAGTGCCTCTTATTCACATAACATCACACAGTAGTACCACTTTACCTTATATACGTTACTAATCACAGTAGTGCCTCTTATTCACATAACATCACACAGTAATACCACTTTACCTTATATACGTTACTCCTCACAGTATTGCCTCTTATTCACATAACATCACACAGTAGTACCACTTTACCTTATATACATTACTAATCACAGTAGTGCCTCTTATTCACATAACATCACACAGTAATACCACTTTACCTTATATACGTTACTCCTCACAGTAGTGCCTCTTATTCACATAACATATCACACTAATACCACATTACCTTATATATGTTACTCCTCACATTAGTGCCTCTTATTCACATAACATCACACAGTAATACCACTTTACCTAATATACGTTACTCCTCACAGTAGTGCCTCTTATTCACATAACATCACACAGTAATACCACTTTACCTTATATATGTTACTCCTCACAGTAGTGCCTCTTATTCACATAACATCACACAGTAATACCACTTTACCTTATATACGTTACTCCTCACAGTAGTGCCTCTTATTCACATAACATCACACAGTAGTACCACTTTACCTTATATACGTTACTCCTCACAGTAGTGTCCCTTATTCACATAACATCACACAGTAATACCACTTTACCTTATATACATTACTCCTCACAGTAGTGCCTCTTATTCACATAACATCACACAGTAATACCACTTTACCTTATATACGTTACTCCTCACAGTAGTGCCTCTTATTCACATAACATCACACAGTAATACCACTTTACCTTATATACGTTACTCCTCACAGTAGTGCCTCTTATTCACATAACATCACACAGTAATACCATTTTACCTTATATACGTTACTCCTCACAGTAGTGCCTCTTGTTCACATAACATCACACAGTAATACCACTTTACCTTATTTACATTACTAATCACAGTAGTGCCTCTTATTCACATAACATCACACAGTAATACCACTTTACCTTATATACGTTACTAATCACAGTAGTGCCTCTTATTCACATAACATCACACAGTAATACCACTTTACCTTATATACGTTACTCCTCACAGTAGTGCCTCTTATTCACATAACATCAAACAGTAGTACCACTTTACCTTATATACATTACTAATCACAGTAGTGCCTCTTATTCACATAACATCACACAGTAATACCACTTTACCTTATATACGTTACTCCTCACAGTAGTGCCTCTTATTCACATAACATATCACACTAATACCACATTACCTTATATATGTTACTCCTCACATTAGTGCCTCTTATTCACATAACATCACACAGTAATACCACTTTACCTAATATACGTTACTCCTCACAGTAGTGCCTCTTATTCACATAACATCACACAGTAATACCACTTTACCTTATATATGTTACTCCTCACAGTAGTGCCTCTTATTCACATAACATCACACAGTAATACCACTTTACCTTATATACGTTACTCCTCACAGTAGTGCCTCTTATTCACATAACATCACACAGTAGTACCACTTTACCTTATATACGTTACTCCTCACAGTAGTGTCCCTTATTCACATAACATCACACAGTAATACCACTTTACCTTATATACATTACTCCTCACAGTAGTGCCTCTTATTCACATAACATCACACAGTAATACCACTTTACCTTATATACGTTACTATTCACAGTAGTGCCTCTTATTCACATAACATAACACAGTAATACCACTTTACCTTATATAAGTTACTCCTCAAAGTAGTGCCTCTTATTCACATAACATCACACAGTAATACCACTTTACCTTATATACGTAACTCCTCACAGTAGTGCCTCTTATTCACATAACATCACACAGTAATACCACTTTACCTTATATACGTTACTCCTCACAGTAGTGCCTCTTATTCACATAACATATCACACTAATACCACATTACCTTATATATGTTACTCCTCACAGTAGTGCCCATTATTCACATACCATCACACAGTAATACCACTTTACCTTATATACGTTACTCCTCACAGTAGTGCCTCTTATTCACATAACATCACACAGTAATACCACTTTACCTTATATACGTTACTCCTCACAGTAGTGCCTCTTATTCACATAACATCACACAGTAATACCACTTTACCTTATATACGTTACTTCTCACAGTAGTGCCTCTTATTCACATAACATCACACAGTAATACCACTTTACCTTATATACGTTACTCCTCACAGTAGAGCCCATTATTCACATAACAACACACAGTAATACCACTTTACCTTATATACGTTACTCCTCACAGTAGTGCCCCTTATTCACATAACATCACACAGTAATACCACTTTACCTTATATACGTTTCTCCTCACAGTAGTGTCCCTTATTCACTTAACATCACACAGTAATACCACTTTACCTTATATACGTTACTCCTCACAGTAGTGCCCCTTATTCACATAACATCACACAGTAGTACCACTTTACCTTATATACGTTACTCCTCACAGTAGAGTCCCTTATTCACATAACATCACACAGTAGTACCACTTTACCTTATATACGTTACTCCTCACAGTAGTGTCCCTTATTCACATAACATCACACAGTAATACCACTTTACCTTATATACGTTACTCCTCACAGTAGTGCCTCTTATTCACATAACATCACACAGTAATACCATTTTACCTTATATACGTTACTCCTCACAGTAGTGCCCCTTATTCACATAACATCACACAGTAATACCATTTTACCTTATATACGTTACTCCTCACAGTAGTGCCTCTTGTTCACATAACATCACACAGTAATACCACTTTACCTTATTTACATTACTAATCACAGTAGTGCCTCTTATTCACATAACATCACACAGTAGTACCACTTTACCTTATATACGTTACTAATCACAGTAGTGCCTCTTATTCACATAACATCACACAGTAATACCACTTTACCTTATATACGTTACTCCTCACAGTAGTGCCTCTTATTCACATAACATCACACAGTAGTACCACTTTACCTTATATACATTACTAATCACAGTAGTGCCTCTTATTCACATAACATCACACAGTAATACCACTTTACCTTATATACGTTACTCCTCACAGTAGTGCCTCTTATTCACATAACATATCACACTAATACCACATTACCTTATATATGTTACTCCTCACATTAGTGCCTCTTATTCACATAACATCACACAGTAATACCACTTTACCTAATATATGTTACTCCTCACAGTAGTGCCTCTTATTCACATAACATCACACAGTAATACCACTTTACCTTATATAAGTTACTCCTCAAAGTAGTGCCTCTTATTCACATAACATCACACAGTAATACCACTTTACCTTATATACGTAACTCCTCACAGTAGTGCCTCTTATTCACATAACATCACACAGTAATACCACTTTACCTTATATACGTTACTCCTCACAGTAGTGCCTCTTATTCACATAACATATCACACTAATACCACATTACCTTATATATGTTACTCCTCACAGTAGTGCCTCTTATTCACATAACATCACACAGTAATACCACTTTACCTTATATACGTTACTCCTCACAGTAGTGCCTCTTATTCACATAACATCACACAGTAATACCACTTTACCTTATATACGTTACTCCTCACAGTAGTGCCTCTTATTCACATAACATCACACAGTAATACCACTTTACCTTATATACGTTACTTCTCACAGTAGTGCCTCTTATTCACATAACATCACACAGTAATACCACTTTACCTTATATACGTTACTCCTCACAGTAGTGCCCATTATTCACATAACAACACACAGTAATACCACTTTACCTTATATACGTTACTCCTCACAGTAGTGCCCCTTATTCACATAACATCACACAGTAGTACCACTTTACCTTATATACGTTACTCCTCACAGTAGAGTCCCTTATTCACATAACATCACACAGTAGTACCACTTTACCTTATATACGTTACTCCTCACAGTAGTGTCCCTTATTCACATAACATCACACAGTAATACCACTTTACCTTATATACGTTACTCCTCACAGTAGTGCCTCTTATTCACATAACATCACACAGTAATACCATTTTACCTTATATACGTTACTCCTCACAGTAGTGCCCCTTATTCACATAACATCACACAGTAATACCATTTTACCTTATATACGTTACTCCTCACAGTAGTGCCTCTTGTTCACATAACATCACACAGTAATACCACTTTACCTTATTTACATTACTAATCACAGTAGTGCCTCTTATTCACATAACATCACACAGTAGTACCACTTTACCTTATATACGTTACTAATCACAGTAGTGCCTCTTATTCACATAACATCACACAGTAATACCACTTTACCTTATATACGTTACTCCTCACAGTAGTGCCTCTTATTCACATAACATCACACAGTAATACCACTTTACCTTATATATGTTACTCCTCACAGTAGTGCCTCTTATTCACATAACATCACACAGTAATACCACTTTACCTTATATACGTTACTCCTCACAGTAGTGCCTCTTATTCACATAACATCACACAGTAGTACCACTTTACCTTATATACGTTACTCCTCACAGTAGTGTCCCTTATTCACATAACATCACACAGTAATACCACTTTACCTTATATACGTTACTCCTCACAGTAGTGCCTCTTATTCACATAACATCACACAGTAATACCACTTTACCTTATATACATTACTAATCACAGTAGTGCCTCTTATTCACATAACATCACACAGTAGTACCACTTTACCTTATATACGTTACTAATCACAGTAGTGCCTCTTATTCACATAACATCACACAGTAATACCACTTTACCTTATATACGTTACTCCTCACAGTAGTGCCTCTTATTCACATAACATCAGACAGTAGTACCACTTTACCTTATATACATTACTAATCACAGTAGTGCCTCTTATTCACATAACATCACACAGTAATACCACTTTACCTTATATACGTTACTCCTCACAGTAGTGCCCCTTATTCACATAACATCACACAGTAATACCACTTTACCTTATATACGTTACTCCTCACAGTAGTGTACCTTATTCACATAACATCACACAGTAATACCACTTTACCTTATATACGTTACTCCTCACAGTAGAGTCCCTTATTCACATAACATCACACAGTAGTACCACTTTACCTTATATACGTTACTCCTCACAGTAGTGTCCCTTATTCACATAACATCACACAGTAATACCACTTTACCTTATATACGTTACTCCTCACAGTAGTGCCTCTTATTCACATAACATCACAGAGTAATACCACATTACCTTATATATGTTACTCCTCACAGTAGTGCCTCTTATTCACATAACATCACACAGTAATACCACTTTACCTTATATAAGTTACTCCTCAAAGTAGTGCCTCTTATTCACATAACATCACACAGTAATACCACTTTACCTTATATACGTAACTCCTCACAGTAGTGCCTCTTATTCACATAACATCACACAGTAATACCACTTTACCTTATATACGTTACTCCTCACAGTAGTGCCTCTTATTCACATAACATATCACACTAATACCACATTACCTTATATATGTTACTCCTCAGAGTAGTGCCTCTTATTCACATAACATCACACAGTAATACCACTTTACCTTATATACGTTACTCCTCACAGTAGTGCCTCTTATTCACATAACATCACACAGTAATACCACTTTACCTTATATACGTTACTCCTCACAGTAGTGCCTCTTATTCACATAACATCACACAGTAATACCACTTTACCTTATATACGTTACTCCTCACATTAGTGCCTCTTATTCACATAACATCACACAGTAATACCACTTTACCTAATATACGTCACTCCTCACAGTAGTGCCTCTTATTCACATAACATCACACAGTAATACCACTTTACCTTATATACGTTACTCCTCACAGTAGTGTCCCTTATTCACATAACATCACACAGTAATACCACTTTACCTTATATACGTTACTCCTCACAGTAGTGCCTCTTATTCACAATACATCAAACAGTAATACCACTTTACCTTATATACATTACTCCTCACAGTAGTGCCTCTTATTCACATAACATCACACAGTAATACCACTTTACCTTATATACGTTACTCCTCACAGTAGTGCCTCTTATTCACATAACATCACACAGTAATACCACTTTACCTTATATACGTTACTCCTCACAGTAGTGCCCATTATTCACATAACAACACACATAATACCACTTTACCTTATATACGTTACTCCTCAGAGTAGTGCCCCTTATTCACATAACATCACACAGTAATACCACTTTACCTTATATACGTTTCTCCTCACAGTAGTGTCCCTTATTCACATAACATCACACAGTAGTACCACTTTACCTTATATACGTTACTCCTCACAGTAGTGTCCCTTATTCACATAACATCACACAGTAATACCACTTTACCTTATATACGTTACTCCTCACAGTAGTGCCTCTTATTCACATAACATCACACAGTAATACCACTTTACCTTATATACATTACTCCTCACAGTAGTGCCTCTTATTCACATAACATCACATAGTAATACCATTTTACCTTATATACGTTACTCCTCACAGTAGTGCCTCTTATTCACATAACATCACACAGTAATACCACTTTACTTTATATACGTTACTCCTCACAGTAGTGCCTCTTATTCACATAACATCACACAGTAATACCACTTTACCTTATATACGTTTCTCCTCACAGTAGTGTCCCTTATTCACATAACATCACACAGTAGTACCACTTTACCTTATATACGTTACTCCTCACAGTAGTGTCCCTTATTCACATAACATCACACAGTAATACCACTTTACCTTATATACGTTACTCCTCACAGTAGTGCCTCTTATTCACATAACATCACACAGTAATACCACTTTACCTTATATACATTACTAATCACAGTAGTGCTTCTTATTCACATAACATCACACAGTAATACCACTTTACCTTATATACGTTACTCCTCACAGTAGTGCCTCTTATTCACATAACATCACACAGTAATACCACTTTACCTTATATACGTTACTCCTCACAGTATTGCCTCTTATTCACATAATATCACACAGTAATACCATTTTACCTTATATATGTTACTCCTCACAGTAGTGCCCCTTATTCACATAACATTACACTGTAATACCATTTTACCTTATATACGTTACTCCTCACAGTAGTGCCTCTTATTCACATAACATCACACAGTAATACCACTTTACCTTATATACATTACTAATCACAGTAGTGCCTCTTATTCACATAACATCACACAGTAGTACCACTTTACCTTATATACGTTACTCCTCACAGTAGTGCCTCTTATTCACATAACATCACACAGTAGTACCACTTTACCTTATATACATTACTAATCACAGTAGTGCCTCTTATTCACATAACATCACACAGTAATACCACTTTACTTTATATACGTTACTCCTCACAGTAGTGCCTCTTATTCACATAACATATCACACTAATACCACATTACCTTATATATGTTACTCCTCACAGTAGTGCCTCTTATTCACATAACATCACACAGTAATACCACTTTACCTTATATACGTTACTCCTCACAGTAGTGCCTCTAATTCACATAACATCACACAGTAATACCACTTTACCTTATATACGTTACTCCTCACAGTAATGCCTCTTATTCACATAACATCACACAGTAATACCACTTTACCTTATATACGTTACTCCTCACAGTAGTGCCTCTTATTCACATAACATCACACAGTAATACCACTTTACCTTATATACGTTACTCCTCACAGTAGTGCCCATTATTCACATAACAACACACAGTAATACCACTTTACCTTATATACGTTACTCCTCACAGTAGTGCCCCTTATTCACATAACATCACACAGTAATACCACTTTACCTTATATACGTTTCTCCTTACAGTAGTGTCCCTTATTCACATAACATCACACAGTAGTACCACTTTACCTTATATACGTTACTCCTCACAGTAGTGTCCCTTATTCACATAACATCACACAGTAATACCACTTTACCTTATATACGTTACTCCTCACAGTAGTGCCTCTTATTCACAATACATCAAACAGTAATACCACTTTACCTTATATACATTACTCCTCACAGTAGTGCCTCTTATTCACATAACATCACACAGTAATACCATTTTACCTTATATACGTTACTCCTCACAGTAGTGCCCCTTATTCACATAACATCACACAGTAATACCATTTTACCTTATATACGTTACTACTCACAGTAGTGCCTCTTGTTCACATAACATCACACAGTAATACCACTTTACCTTATTTACATTACTAATCACAGTAGTGCCTCTTATTCACATAACATCACACAGTAGTACCACTTTACCTTATATACGTTACTAATCACAGTAGTGCCTCTTATTCACATAATATCACACAGTAATACCACTTTACCTTATATACGTTACTCCTCACAGTAGTGCCTCTTATTCACATAACATATCACACTAATACCACATTACCTTATATATGTTACACCTCACATTAGTGCCTCTTATTCACATAACATCACACAGTAATACCACTTTACCTAATATACGTTACTCCTCACAGTAGTGCCTCTTATTCACATAACATCACACAGTAATACCACTTTACCTTATATACGTTACTCCTCACAGTAGTGCCCATTATTCACATAACAACACACAGTAATACCACATTACCTTATATACGTTACTCCTCACAGTAGTGCCCCTTATTCACATAACATCACACAGTAATACCACTTTACCTTATATACGTTTCTCCTCACAGTAGTGTCCCTTATTCACATAACATCACACAGTAGTATCACTTTACCTTATATACGTTACTCCTCACAGTAGTGTCCCTTATTCACATAACATCACACAGTAATACCACTTTACCTTATATACGTTACTCCTCACAGTAGTGCCTCTTATTCACATAACATCACACAGTAATACCACTTTACCTTATATACATTACTCCTCACAGTAGTGCCTCTTATTCACATAACATCACACAGTAATACCATTTTACCTTATATACGTTACTCCTCACAGTAGTGCCCCTTATTCACATAACATCACACAGTAATACCATTTTACCTTATATACGTTACTCCTCACAGTAGTGCCTCTTGTTCACATAACATCACACAGTAATACCACTTTACCTTATTTACATTACTAATCACAGTAGTGCCTCTTATTCACATAACATCACACAGTAGTACCACTTTACCTTATATACGTTACTAATCACAGTAGTGCCTCTTATTCACATAACATCACACAGTAATACCACTTTACCTTATATACGTTACTCCTCACAGTAGTGCCTCTTATTCACATAACATCAAACAGTAGTACCACTTTACCTTATATACATTACTAATCACAGTAGTGCCTCTTATTCACATAACATCACACAGTAATACCACTTTACCTTATATACATTACTCCTCACAGTAGTGCCTCTTATTCACATAACATCACATAGTAATACCATTTTACCTTATATACGTTACTCCTCACAGTAGTGCCCCTTATTCACATAACATCACACAGTAATACCATTTTACCTTATATACGTTACTCTTCATGTCAAAGTCAGAAAAATGTTTCTATACACATTGCCATATTTGCACCGCACACTGGTCTGCGCTGCGCATGCGTACGCTCTCCCGTGAAGGCGCATACCCGCAATAGCGTGCACCCGCGGACGCACGGTATGCGTATTTACGGTAGAGTTTATGTAACCGTAGCGTGCGACTCATTCGTTACATATTTTCACAATTAATGTAGTTTGTAGACCATGGTCCCTTTGATAGATTCTGAAAGTTTGGTTAATATAGAATGTCCCTGAACGGAGGAATCCCTCTTTGTATTGTGCGAAGGGTCTAACAGGAATCATACAGCAGTGTTTGGTACCCATCGGAAGAGTATTTAATTAACAATATTCCGGTGTTGGTTTGGAGCGTATTAATCGCTCGTGCGGATAGTTATGGACATAAGAAGTTTATGTCCATTTCTATTATTTACTCATACTCAGGTATGCGGCGGGAAACCCAGTTTCCCACCCACCTGAGCTGTTGGAAATCGTCACAGCCCACCTGTATGAATCAACCTATGACCTTTTGTTATGATGCGGGGCCGAATTCCTTCGTCCAATGGACAATGGGATTGTAGGGACTATGAGATTGCATTGTGTGTGGGGCATAAATAGGCAGGCCGACCATATCCAACTTCACTCTCATCAACGGTTTTCTTGCTGATAATCGGGAGCTGGATATCGAGGCGCATGCGATCATACCCTTTGTGCGTAAGTTTCTCTCCGTAATCATTGTCTTACTGTGAGCCAATTTCTCTCATCTCTCTCCATTTCTCTCTCTCTCTCCCTTCTCTTTTCTCTCACATCTCCCCTAGACTATTATCGTATTGTATTAGATCAGCATAGTATTGTATTGTATTTCTTGTATAGTTATTTGGTTAGGAAGTCTCTGTTATATTGTAGTGTATCATTTGTACTGTGATTCTTTTTGCAAGTATAATAGTTATAATACAGATAATAGGCTTTGGACCCTAAACAGGTATCTGTGTATTTTTCTCATAGTGTTAAGTGTTCACTTGAGCTTCGGTGACGCTCAAGCAGCTTTGTAGTTAGTCAGGTTACACAAGGTTGCACTTACACCCTGTATTCACATTAAGGTATTCTGTGTATTTCATTGATAAAAGGTTTAGACATAAAGGTATAGCGTTGTGAGCGTCTGCGCCGCTGGTGATCTCCTCGTGGTCTCGAGCGTCCGCTACGCCATAGCGAATCATTACTCTAGTCATCGCCAATAACGTGCTGTCCTGTGATCTCTGGGCCGTGAGCGAACGTGACGCTTGAGCATCTCGCCTACGGCTAAGCGATCGTTACGCAACTAGCGTACCCTTACGGTACTTCTTAAGAAAACCGCGTACAGTGTTCTTAGACTTCATTAAGGGTTGTTTATACGACAAAAGATTTTAGCATTGTCAATTGGGGACTCGTCCTGTCCTTCTCATATCTGCACTAGGTAGATCAGCAGACATTATCCCCCAGCAAAGGGTGGGAGGTTGTCTCGCAGTGCTGACGGGATAAGCGTCTGCTTCGCTTAGATAAAGAGTGCTGAAGGAATCCGGGAACCGGAAGTAAGAACAAAACGCTTGTGTCTTTTAAAACTGTTTATTTCTCTTCTGTCTTGCGTATACACGCACGCATACATATATATCTGCATTTCTTTTTCAATTTCGTATATCACTATTCCTGTTTGCCAATTTTTATAGTTGATAGAAAGTACTAAAAGAGATTTGCTGTTATTTCATAGTAGAGGTAATAGTTAAAGTATAGACCAACACACGGCTTGTCTGGGAGATAAGGCAGTCAGTGTGGTGTGCGGTAGATGATCAGGGATCATCTACATTGATAAAAGTAGAAATTGTGTTACGGTGGATCTTTTGTTTTGCGTACACGTGTCTCTAACAAAGACTAGCGTACGCAATCCAAAGGCAGACGCACACAGCGTACATTACGCAACGTAGCGTCCGGTTACGCCCACGTAGCTCAAGTTGTGATAAGGCGATAAGTAACGCACAGCGGTAGATAACGCGTCGCGGTAAATAACGCAAATCTATTTTTGGAAAATTTGAAATTTAGTTTAACAGATCCTGCTCCTAATTGGTAACACAGCTGGGCTAAAGAAAATTTCTGCGCAGAAATAGATATAGAAACGAAAGTATACATGTGTTGAGTGAGTGTGTTTTTGTATACATAAGTTTATATAACTTAGAGGTTGAACCAAAAAAAGAAATCGGGTACTCGTAAAGGACATACGTGTAAGTGACATATACGGTGGCTAGGGAGGCATCCCTGGTTAAATAATATTTGAGCATTAGAGTATAGCGGATCACAAGGTAACAAGACCAGGAGGTCACAAGGTAACAAGGCCAGGAGGTCACAAGGTACAAGAAGGTCCGCTATAAAGGTACAAGAAGCACAACCCCGGGGGTTGGTGCTAAAACCCAAAATAGGCCATTGGAAGCTCTGGCTGAAGGAATTCGCAGCCGCAATTTTCGATTCCATTGATCTCTCAGTACATAACAGGTAGTGCTTATGTACTGAACGATTGTACCGCACGTAATTGTGTGCAGTAGTTAGTAATCTGACCTAATACCATTAGAGTAAAGTGGTCACAAACGCTATTTGTACATTCTGACGTGATTTGTGTAATTTTTTATTTTTAAAGGGAAGTTCGCTGGTCACTCAGGAACTATCTAACAACCCCACCTTTACTGGAAAGAGTAAGTGTCCTGCGGGTAACCCTCGTATGTTCCAGTAAACAGAAGGTTTCTGGTAGGGCCCTGTATCGAGTACGCCAGCACCATATCGGTGTGATCAGGTCGTATTGGTCGAGGTGGGCGAGTGAGTGGGGTACTCGGTAAACCGCCACCGCCGGCCTATTTTGAATAATTTGGTTTGCTGTAAGGGTTCGCTGAAGACCGTGATATAAAGATCAAAGGAGTAGTAAGCAACACCTGCAGATTATGGGGGCCAATTGTTCAGGTAGGGGGCGATCAACCTCGGTTCGGGTTGATTCAGAGAACTGACCAGTCGGGTCGGCAAGGTACATCATGTGTGAAAAATACGGAAGTCACACAGAGGTTTTATGTGATGAATGGGAGAGAATGACTGAACAAGACCGGGAGAAATTCCCAAGAATAGGTAGCTTCAGTCCAGAAGTGTTACAAAATTTAAGGAGGAGGATATGTCTCATAAAATCAACAAAGAGACGAATTCAGCATCATGATTATTTACAGTTATGGCACCAGGAAGGTGAGATACAGAGAGGTTTGGCTCTGGCGGCGGGATCTGGGGCAGTCAGGAAACTGATAGCCACAGCCCCGCCACCACCATACATAGCAGGAGAGAAGTTGATTACGGAGAGAAACGCACTGGGTTGTAAAACACAAACACTTAGTAACCCTGTAAATGTTAATGATGTTAACCAAGTAACCCATGCAATTACTAACCCGTGCAAGATGTACCCTGTTTTGAACTTTCCTCAGGAGTGTGATCAAGAAGACGATCCAGCAACAATTTCAGCTCTCTCTCTAGCGGCCACCATAGCAGAGACCACAGTAGGCACAGCAACACCCACGAGATTAGCGAAGGCCCCTAGCGGAGGGATAGGTGAGGTCGTGTCAACGGGTAAGTACGGCACCATGCATTATACCGAAACAATTTCACCACAAGTTGTAGAATCTACACAGAATGAGGTTGTTAGAGTTAACCCTGTTAGAGTAATAGCAGTTCCCAATGGGAAAACAGATGTATCAGGAGCCACTCCCATAAGGAACATTGCCATGTACACTCCATTTTCCCGAATGGAATTAAGAACAATAGTGTCCGAATTTCCTGACCCCAGGAAAGACTTAGTTGCTAGCCAAAAATACATCAGGGATCTAGGTAACACTGTAGAACCCAACAACAAGGATTGGCAGATACTGCTAAGAGCTTGTTTACCTTCAAATGTCGACTCAGTTCAATTCTTAGCCGATTGTGGACTAGATAAAGATGTACCACTTTCAGATGTGTACAACAAAGATAACGTAAAAAGGATAAATTTACAGCTAAAGGAGTATTTCCCAGCCGTTGTTAAATGGAACAAAATATTCTCCATTAGACAAAAAGAGTCCGAAACGGCAACAGAATATTTTCATCGGGCACTATTAGAAATGGCAAAGTACACTGGAATAGAAGACATTAGGACCAACCCAAACCACCAAGAAGTAGCAGTATCTGTACTGATGGATGGTTTAAAAGAAACATTAAAGACTAGGGTTCAGACCACGCAACCATGTTGGCGAGGTCTGTCGGTGTCCACATTGAGAGAGGCTGCTATTGATCACGACAGAAACATCACTAGACACAGGGAGTCGCAAAGTGATAAGTTGATGTCAGTAAGTATACAGGCGCTGACCACAAGGCAGCCTGCGTATGTACCACCGAATCCTGTGGGTAAGTCAAGTGTAATAACATGTTTTTCTTGTAACAAACAGGGACACTATGCACGAGACTGTAGAACAAAGAGTGTACAAAGATCTTTTCAACCCCCTAGACAACGACACGACACACGACATTGGGAGCAGGGCCCACAGAGGCGGAGTTTTGAGCCACATACAGGGGAAACAAAAAGATACCCCCCGAACAGAGATTGGCATGCCTCTGGTAGTTCCCAGCTAACTCCCCCACAAGTAGTTGCTGCCAACGGGATTCAGGGAGGTCAACATACCCAATAGGGGTGTGGCCATACCTGTAATCTGCAGCCAGTTAAATTGATTGCCAGTCTTGGAAGTGAACCAGAGATTACAATCAATGTAGCTGGTAAAACCTTAAACTTTCTTGTAGACACAGGGGCGGCCAAGTCAGTGATAAATTCGACAGTGGGCATGAGAACCACTGGTAGGACAGTTCCAGCCATGGGAGTAACAGGAGTAGTCCAGCACTACCCTGTTAGCAAACCAGCCGAGATTACAATAGGGCCTTTGCATACCAAGCATTCGTTTTTGCTAGCTGCATCGGCACCAACCAATCTCCTGGGAAGAGACTTACTATGTAAAATGGGTTGCGTCATTTATTGTACTCCTGAAGGTGTATTCTTGGACATTCCTGAGAATCACGCTCAGGAAGTACGAGACATGTTAGACTCCCCATCAAAATTAATGTCACATCCCATTATGACAAATAGGAATCCATTCCAAATAGAAGAGATGACATCTCAGATACCAGAGTCACTTTGGACAAAAGATGGACAGGACACTGGATTAATGGCAAACGTAGCTCCAGTAGTTGTACAAGTAAAAGATGGTAGGATAGCTCCAAAAATCCCACAGTATCCTCTGAAGCCAGAGGTGGAGTTAGGAGTTTTCCCAGTAATAGAGCGCTTGCTACAACAGGGCATTCTAGTAAGAACGTCCAGCACAGCAAATAGTCCCATCTTCCCTGTTAAAAAGAGTGGGGGGAGGGGTTACAGGCTAGTGCAGGATCTAAGGGGGATTAACAAAATAGTTGAGAGTCAGTTCCCCGTAGTGCCGAATCCAGCTGTCATCCTAATGCAAATTCCTCCCACTGCCAAATTTTTCACTGTTATTGACCTCTGCTCCGCATTCTTTTCGGTACCTCTGCACCCTGACAGCCAATATTTGTTTGCATTCACATACAGAGGAGTCCAATACACGTGGACTCGGTTACCCCAAGGTTTCATAGATAGTCCAAGTATATTTTCTCAGGCTTTGCATGATTGCTTACAGTCTTTTCAACCAGAAAGTGGATCAGTACTGATACAGTATGTAGATGATTTACTGCTGTGTTCAGATTCGCTGGAAGCTTCCCTGAAGGATACGAAACAGCTCCTGTTTCATCTTTCAGACACAGGACATAAGGTTTCCAAAGACAAGTTGCAATTATGCCAAACTAAGGTAAAATATTTGGGACACTGTCTAACACAAGGACTGAGACACCTGACCGCTGATAGAATCCAAGCCATTAGAGACATGACACTGCCACAAACCCAGCAACAGATCAGGACGTTTTTAGGAATGTGTGGGTATTGCCGTAATTGGATCCCAGGGTTTTCCATATTGGCGTTACCTTTGCAGGAAATGGTCTCCTCAAACAAACCTGATAGGATCTCGCATACAGACGAATCCGAAACAGCATTTGAGAGACTCAAACAGTGCCTAACGCAGGCGCCAGCACTAGGTATGCCAGACTATGGGAAACCCTTTGAACTATACGGAACAGAAAGTGCTGGTTGCGCAGCAGGTGTACTAACCCAAAAACACGGTGATGCCAGCAGGCCAGTTGCATACTACAGCGCTCAGCTAGACACGGTAGCGCGATCCCTCCCCACATGCTTGCGTAGCGTTGCGGCGATAGCATTGCTAGTGACAAAAAGCGAAGATGTCGTGCTAGGCCACAACCTCACAATCCATACACCACATGCAGTATCTGCCTTATTGAATTCTGCCCAAACCAGACACGTCTCATCAGCAAGGTTTACAAGATGGGAATTGGCATTAATGGCCCCAGTAAACATCACCATAAGGAGATGCAGCGCATTAAATCCTGCAACATTTCTCCCAGGTGTGCCTGGTCAGACACAAAGGGTGGAAGGTGAGAGTGATGGGGAAGGAGGATTTAATACAAAGGAAGATGCACATGATTGTATGGAATATTTGACCCAAAATTTTACCGCAAGGCCTGACATCAGTGACAATCCACTGGAAGATGCAGAACTCACGTTCTACACTGACGGTAGTTGTCATAGACAGTCAGACTCGGGAGACTTGTGTACTGGATACGCAGTCGTAGATGACCAAGACACCATAGAAGCGGAACCGCTAGGTCCACCTCACTCAGCCCAGGTTGCTGAACTGGTCGCCCTAACCAGAGCATGTGAATTGGCTAAGGGTAAGTCAGCCAATATCTACACCGATTCTAGATACGCCTTCGGGGTAGTACATGATTTTGGAGCCCTATGGCGCCTCAGAAATTTCATGACGGCAGCTGGTACACCGATAGCGCATGCAGCTTATATAAAAAGGCTTCTAACAGCGATACAGGAACCCGACAGAGTGGCTGTTATCAAATGTAAAGCACATACATATAGCCAAGACCCAGTATCCCTTGGTAACAGCCGAGCAGACGAAGCCGCAAAGCTTGCAGCTGCTACCCCCATACAGACAGACACCACACAACTGATGGTATTTAATACCATCAACACACAGAAGTTGTGTGAGATGCAGAATTTGTGTTCCACACAGGAAAGAGCAGTCTGGAAGGCAAAGGGATATGGCCAGGAGTCCTCAGGGCTCTGGACGGATGGACATGGTAAACCAGTGGCCCCCAGAGCATATCTTCCATGTCTGGCTGAAGCAGCTCACGGGTTGACTCATCTAGGCAAGGAGGGAATGTGCAAATTGGTAAGAGCATACTGGTGCGCCCCAGGATTCTCCTCTCATGCGGGTAAAAGAGCAATGTCATGCCTTACCTGTCTGAGAAAGAATATTGGAAAAGCAATACCTACAGAACCATCCCATATCCCACCTGCCGGCGGCCCTTTCCAGGTAATACAAATTGACTTCATTCAATTACCCCCATGTCGAAACTTGTTTGTATAGATGTTTTCTCGAATTGGGTCGAAGCATTTCCAGCAGCTACAAATACCGCTATGTTTACAGCAAAAAAAATTGTACAGGAATTTGTATGTAGATATGGTATCCCTAGAATCATTGAAAGTGATAGGGGTACCCATTTTACCGGTGATGTCTTTCAAGGAATGTGTAAATTAATGGGTATTGATAGCAAGCTGCACACTCCGTACCGTCCACAGGCGAGTGCGAAGGTCGAAAGAGTGAACAGCACTATTAAAAATAAATTGAGTAAAGTAATGGCAGAGACAGGATTGACGTGGCCAGAAGCTTTACCCATTGTTTTGTATAGCATCAGAACCACTCCCAGGTCCCCTCTTAACCTGTCCCCTTTTGAAATTCTGTTTGGTCGACAAACGCATGTCATGATTAACCCTCAGGATGATTTGAAATGTAACAATGAAGTAACTGTAAAATACTTGATTAACATGAGTAAGCAGTTGAGGAATCAAAATGATAATCTGAAGTTGGTGATTCCTGATTTACCAGATAGTAATTGTCATGACATTGAACCTGGGGATTATGTAATGATACGAAATTTTCTACGCTCAGGTTGTCTTATTGATAGATGGGAAGGACCATACCAGGTCTTATTGACTAGCACCACAGCATTGAAGGTTGCTGAGAGAGAGACTTGGGTCCATTCATCCCACTGCAAAAAGGTTGCTGATCCAGAGAAGTCCCGTGATAAGGAACAGACGGTAGAGGTTGTATCACTGGAGTGTCTGTTCCAGGAGGACTGAGGCGGCACCTGAGCCTTGAAGACCGAAAGCAGCTGTCGACTCCCTTCTCCCTTTTATTGTTTTTCTCCACTTCCCATCCCCTCTCCCTTAAAATTTCTTTTTCCCCCTTCTCATCCTTCTCTATTTCCTCCTCAAAGATGGACTTGCCCCAAGAGACTGTGATCCGGATTTTGATGTTAACCATGATGTTGACCAGAGCAGTCTGTTCCGGCGAGAGTACCATAGAGGTCGAGAGAGGTTCTGGAATGGGTTCCGATTATGATGATGGAGGCGTAGTTTTCCAAGATCAACCAAACCAACAAGCAAAGGCGAGTATCAGAAAACGATCCGATAGAAGAAATTGTGATGGATTGTTAGCTGAAGAAAACTGTATCTGTAGGCTCTGTGACAATTTGATTGAGGATGGGTGCATAAAGAAATGCCAATCCAGTTTTAATATCCATATGGACCGGCATCCATTGAGTGACTATCACTCCTTAGTGGGTAACGTATTAAACCAAACAGATTGTTGGGTATGCTCTCAAGTACCTCAGGGTCATAGCAAATCAGGGCTAGTACCATTTCCTTTAACGTTAGGGGAGGTACTTGAGCTAAGTGGTGGGAGACCGGTGGACCGGAGGTTTAACATCTCCAGCCCTCCTAGTTTGAAGCTTCACCAATATCATGTGGATAGGTCTCTCTTATGTTTTAATATCTCCAATCCCCGTAAGCCGGGAAATTGGGAAGTGTCATGGAGCAACCTTACCATGACCTTTTCACACAGAGCAGATAGAATGCCTACAGATACAGAGCTTGTACGCCACATAGCCAGTAGAGGAAAATCTTTCCGGTATCGATATACCTTAGGAAATAGGATTACTAGAGTTGGAGAAGTATCACCAGGATACTGTGCACATATCGTACAAACTGATACGTGCATTAAGCAGATGGAAGAATTAGGGTCAGGAGAGTTCACCTGGAAGGTGTGTAATATGGTAATGTCCTTCTCCGTCCCATATGTTCTCCCCGATGATGCATATTTCATATGCGGGAGAAAGGCGTACAAGTGGCTTGCCCCAAACTCTGAAGGATTGTGTTATATTGGAAAAGTATTGCCTGAAGTGATGACTGTTACACATGACAAAATGAAGGACATACACCGTGGTGCCCAAGCTCCTTATACTCACACTCATTACGAGCACCGAGTTAAAAGACAACTGTCAGAAAGGTTAGAACATCCGGCCTCTGATCTCATCCATGAATCCACCGGGATTCAGGTTCTGGTAGCGTTAGATTTCACTCGCACCGCTCGAGGAGTGATGAATTATAGATACATTTCCGCACTCGCCAATTTGTTAGATAATATCACTGAAATGTATGATGACACGTTCAGATACACTGGAAGAGAACTTCAAGCTTATAAAACAGAACTAGTTCAGCATAGGATGGTTCTTAATTATCTTACAGCAGTAACAGGCGGATATTGTGTTACATTGGCAACACAGTACGGCATAAAGTGTTGCACGTATATCACAAATAGCACCGAGGATCCGGTAGAGGTCATAGACCAAAAGATGGACGATATTCTCCAATTAAAATGGGAATTTCGCCAAAAACACAATCTCACCCTTGCCGCTGTAGGTAATGAGCTGACTAGTTGGGTGTCATGGTTGAACCCGCGAAATTGGTTCTCCGGTTTAGGAGACTGGGCTCAAGGAGTCATAATGGATGTTGGAAAGTTTCTCCTATGTATCTTAGGTGTTGTTATATCTATTGGATTGATATTTAGATGCGGGCAGGCTTTAATGAGGTGCAAACAAAGTACAAAAGTGATGAGCTTGAGGAGTGAGGAAACCGTAATTAACCTGGATTTGATTTATGACCCAATGATAGAAACCATGATGTGATGAAAATGCGATTATAAGGTCCGTTTCTTTCACCTGTTTTTCTGTTTTTTCTCCAAGATACAAAGACCCCCTTGGACGAAGAAGTTGACGAGACGCTATACAGACAACAGACAAGCACCAAAGATGAAGTTTTGACCACTTAAGAAATGGACATTTGATGAACTTTGCCATGGATCCCCAGTTTCCCTAGTATTCTTAAACTCACGCTAGCCCAACATTTTTGTAAATCTGATGGCACTGACAAAGCTATTTGCTCATGCCCAAGGAGCAATACAGCGCAAAGAAGACGACTCTCAACAGATACCGAACAAAACTTCAACAACAGATGTACATTTCCCTGACATAGAATATCACTGCATTTTCCATAAGTGTTCTTTATCTTCATCTCTACAACCCTCAGGTAATAACACACATAGTATAGGGAATACAGGCACAGATATCAGCAATCACATATTCCCCCATTCATGTATCATCAACTAAAATGTGCTCCCCATTTTGTTCAAAATCCGAAAAAAGAGCTCGGTAAAGTTTGACAGCCCATCCACAGACCTGTACCACGGGATAAGGAATTCAAATGTATACTTCGCAATACCTCGAAGCTTGATTTACCACACGTACGGCACGATGATACATGACCCCCCCAAACATGGACTCATACACACATGCTTCTGCTATCTCACTAGGTCATACCCTCTTCACACCTACTCCTCTCTTCTTCCTTACCCAACCATGGAAATGAATTAACCCCTGACTTATATTTTTCTCCTTTTTGAAATGTTTTGAAGGTGGCAGTTATTATTGACTGCCAAAGGGTGGACTGTCAAAGTCAGAAAAATGTTTCTATACACATTGCCATATTTGCACCGCACACTGGTCTGCGCTGCGCATGCGTACGCTCTCCCGTGAAGGCGCATACCCGCAATAGCGTGCACCCGCGGACGCACGGTATGCGTATTTACGGTAGAGTTTATGTAACCGTAGCGTGCGACTCATTCGTTACATATTTTCACAATTAATGTAGTTTGTAGACCATGGTCCCTTTGATAGATTCTGAAAGTTTGGTTAATATAGAATGTCCCTGAACGGAGGAATCCCTCTTTGTATTGTGCGAAGGGTCTAACAGGAATCATACAGCAGTGTTTGGTACCCATCGGAAGAGTATTTAATTAACAATATTCCGGTGTTGGTTTGGAGCGTATTAATCGCTCGTGCGGATAGTTATGGACATAAGAAGTTTATGTCCATTTCTATTATTTACTCATACTCAGGTATGCGGCGGGAAACCCAGTTTCCCACCCACCTGAGCTGTTGGAAATCGTCACAGCCCACCTGTATGAATCAACCTATGACCTTTTGTTATGATGCGGGGCCGAATTCCTTCGTCCAATGGACAATGGGATTGTAGGGACTATGAGATTGCATTGTGTGTGGGGCATAAATAGGCAGGCCGACCATATCCAACTTCACTCTCATCAACGGTTTTCTTGCTGATAATCGGGAGCTGGATATCGAGGCGCATGCGATCATACCCTTTGTGCGTAAGTTTCTCTCCGTAATCATTGTCTTACTGTGAGCCAATTTCTCTCATCTCTCTCCATTTCTCTCTCTCTCTCTCCCTTCTCTTTTCTCTCACATCTCCCCTAGACTATTATCGTATTGTATTAGATCAGCATAGTATTGTATTGTATTTCTTGTATAGTTATTTGGTTAGGAAGTCTCTGTTATATTGTAGTGTATCATTTGTACTGTGATTCTTTTTGCAAGTATAATAGTTATAATACAGATAATAGGCTTTGGACCCTAAACAGGTATCTGTGTATTTTTCTCATAGTGTTAAGTGTTCACTTGAGCGTCGGTGACGCTCAAGCAGCTTTGTAGTTAGTCAGGTTACACAAGGTTGCACTTACACCCTGTATTCACATTAAGGTATTCTGTGTATTTCATTGATAAAAGGTTTAGACATAAAGGTATAGCGTTGTGAGCGTCTGCGCCGCTGGTGATCTCCTCGTGGTCTCGAGCGTCCGCTACGCCATAGCAAATCATTACTCTAGTCATCGCCAATAACGTGCTGTCCTGTGATCTCTGGGCCGTGAGCGAACGTGACGCTTGAGCATCTCGCCTACGGCTAAGCGATCGTTACGCAACTAGCGTACCCTTACGGTACTTCTTAAGAAAACCGCGTACAGTGTTCTTAGACTTCATTAAGGGTTGTTTATACGACAAAAGATTTTAGCATTGTCACTCACAGTAGTGCCTCTTGTTCACATAACATCACACAGTAATACCACTTTTCCTTATTTACATTACTAATCACAGTAGTGCCTCTTATTCACATAACATCACACAGTAGTACCACTTTACCTTATATACGTTACTAATCACAGTAGTGCCTCTTATTCACATAACATCACACAGTAATACCACTTTACCTTATATACGTTACTCCTCACAGTAGTGCCTCTTATTCACATAACATCACACAGTAGTACCACTTTACCTTATATACATTACTAATCACAGCAGTGCTTCTTATTCACATAACATCACACAGTAATACCACTTTACCTTATATACGTTACTCCTCACAGTAGTGCCTCTTATTCACATAACATCACACAGTAATACCACTTTACCTTATATACATTACTCCTCACAGTATTGCCTCTTATTCACATAATATCACACAGTAATACCATTTTACCTTATATATGTTACTCCTCACAGTAGTGCCCCTTATTCACATAACATCACACTGTAATACCATTTTACCTTATATACGTTACTCCTCACAGTAGTGCCTCTTATTCACATAACATCACACAGTAATACCACTTTACCTTATATACATTACTAATCACAGTAGTGCCTCTTATTCACATAACATCACACAGTAGTACCACTTTACCTTATATACGTTACTAATCACAGTAGTGCCTCTTATTCACATAACATCACACAGTAATACCACTTTACCTTATATACGTTACTCCTCACAGTAGTGCCTCTTATTCACATAACATCACACAGTAGTACCACTTTACCTTATATACATTACTAATCACAGTAGTGCCTCTTATTCACATAACATCACACAGTAATACCACTTTACTTTATATACGTTACTCCTCACAGTAGTGCCTCTTATTCACATAACATATCACACTAATACCACATTACCTTATATATGTTACTCCTCACAGTAGTGCCTCTTATTCACATAACATCACACAGTAATACCACTTTACCTTATATACGTTACTCCTCACAGTAATGCCTCTTATTCACATAACATCACACAGTAATACCACTTTACCTTATATACGTTACTCCTCACAGTAGTGCCTCTTATTCACATAACATCACACAGTAATACCACTTTACCTTATATACGTTACTCCTCACAGTAGTGCCCATTATTCACATAACAACACACAGTAATACCACTTTACCTTATATACGTTACTCCTCACAGTAGTGCCCCTTATTCACATAACATCACACAGTAATACCACTTTACCTTATATACGTTTCTCCTTACAGTAGTGTCCCTTATTCACATAACATCACACAGTAGTACCACTTTACCTTATATACGTTACTCCTCACAGTAGTGTCCCTTATTCACATAACATCACACAGTAATACCACTTTACCTTATATACGTTACTCCTCACAGTAGTGCCTCTTATTCACAATACATCAAACAGTAATACCACTTTACCTTATATACATTACTCCTCACAGTAGTGCCTCTTATTCACATAACATCACACAGTAATACCATTTTACCTTATATACGTTACTCCTCACAGTAGTGCCCCTTATTCACATAACATCACACAGTAATACCATTTTACCTTATATACGTTACTACTCACAGTAGTGCCTCTTGTTCACATAACATCACACAGTAATACCACTTTACCTTATTTACATTACTAATCACAGTAGTGCCTCTTATTCACATAACATCACACAGTAGTACCACTTTACCTTATATACGTTAATAATCACAGTAGTGCCTCTTATTCACATAATATCACACAGTAATACCACTTTACCTTATATACGTTACTCCTCACAGTAGTGCCTCTTATTCACATAACATATCACACTAATACCACATTACCTTATATATGTTACACCTCACATTAGTGCCTCTTATTCACATAACATCACACAGTAATACCACTTTACCTAATATACGTTACTCCTCACAGTAGTGCCTCTTATTCACATAACATCACACAGTAATACCACTTTACCTTATATACGTTACTCCTCACAGTAGTGCCCATTATTCACATAACAACACACAGTAATACCACATTACCTTATATACGTTACTCCTCACAGTAGTGCCCCTTATTCACATAACATCACACAGTAATACCACTTTACCTTATATACGTTTCTCCTCACAGTAGTGTCCCTTATTCACATAACATCACACAGTAGTATCACTTTACCTTATATACGTTACTCCTCACAGTAGTGTCCCTTATTCACATAACATCACACAGTAATACCACTTTACCTTATATACGTTACTCCTCACAGTAGTGCCTCTTATTCACATAACATCACACAGTAATACCACTTTACCTTATATACATTACTCCTCACAGTAGTGCCTCTTATTCACATAACATCACACAGTAATACCATTTTACCTTATATACGTTACTCCTCACAGTAGTGCCCCTTATTCACATAACATCACACAGTAATACCATTTTACCTTATATACGTTACTCCTCACAGTAGTGCCTCTTGTTCACATAACATCACACAGTAATACCACTTTACCTTATTTACATTACTAATCACAGTAGTGCCTCTTATTCACATAACATCACACAGTAGTACCACTTTACCTTATATACGTTACTAATCACAGTAGTGCCTCTTATTCACATAACATCACACAGTAATACCACTTTACCTTATATACGTTACTCCTCACAGTAGTGGCTCTTATTCACATAACATCAAACAGTAGTACCACTTTACCTTATATACATTACTAATCACAGTAGTGCCTCTTATTCACATAACATAACACAGTAATACCACTTTACCTTATATACGTTACTCCTCACAGTAGTGCCTCTTATTCACATAACATATCACACTAATACCACATTACCTTATATATGTTACTCCTCACATTAGTGCCTCTTATTCACATAACATCACACAGTAATACCACTTTACCTAATATACGTTACTCCTCACAGTAGTGCCTCTTATTCACATAACATCACACAGTAATACCACTTTACCTTATATACGTTACTCCTCACAGTAGTGCCTCTTATTCACATAACATCACACAGTAATACCACTTTACCTTATATACGTTACTCCTCACAGTAGTGCCTCTTATTCACATAACATCACACAGTAATACCACTTTACCTTATATACGTTACTCCTCACAGTAGTGCCCCTTATTCACATAACAT
This sequence comes from Pseudophryne corroboree, assembly GCF_028390025.1. Lineage (NCBI taxonomy): Eukaryota > Metazoa > Chordata > Amphibia > Anura > Myobatrachidae > Pseudophryne > Pseudophryne corroboree. The sequence goes on from NC_086444.1 coordinate 322,058, forward strand.
CACACAGTAATACCATTTTACCTTATATACGTTACTCCTCACAGTAGTGCCTCTTATTCACATAACATCACACAGTAATACCACTTTACCTTATATACGTTACTCCTCACAGTAGTGCCTCTTATTCACATAACATCACACAGTATTACCACTTTACCTTATATACGTTACTCCTCACAGTAGTGCCTCTTATTCACATAACATCACACAGTAATACCACTTTACCTTATATACGTTACTCCTCACAATAGTGCCTCTTATTCACATAACATCACACAGTAATACCACTTAACCTTATATACGTTACTCCTCACAGTAGTGCCTCTTATTCACATAACATCACACAGTAATACCACTTTACCTTATATACGTTACTCCTCACAGTAGTGCCCCTTATTCACATAACATCACACAGTAATACCATTTTACCTTATATACGTTACTCCTCACAGTAGTGCCTCTTATTCACATAACATCACACAGTAATACCACTTTACCTTATATACGTTACTCCTCACAGTAGTGCCTCTTATTCACATAACATCACACAGTAATACCACTTTACCTTATATACGTTACTCCTCACAGTAGTGCCTCTTATTCACATAACATCACACAGTAATACCACTTTACCTTATATACGTTACTCCTCACAGTAGTGCCTCTTATTCACATAACATCACACAGTAATACTATTTTACCTTATATACGTTACTCCTCACAGTAGTGCCCCTTATTCACATAACATCACACAGTAATACCATTTTACCTTATATACGTTACTCCTCACAGTAGTGCCTCTTATTCACATAACATCACACAGTAATACCACTTTACCTTATATACGTTACTCCTCACAGTAGTGCCTCTGTCAAAGTCAGAAAAATATCACGATGCACACTGCCATATTTGCACCTCATACAGGTCCGCGCTGCGCATGCGTGCGCTCTCCCGTGCGTGCGCATACTCGCTGTTGCGGGCACCTGCAGGCGCACGGTATGTGCATTTACGGTAGAGTTCATGTGTTCGTAGCGTGCGACTCAATCGTTACATATTTCTACTATATAATGTATTTTGTAGATCATGGTCCCTTTGATAGATTCTGAAAGTTTGGTTAATGTAGCATGTTCATGGACAGAGAAATCCCTCTTTGTTTGATACGAAGGGTCAAACAGGAGTAATACTGTGGTGTTTAGTATCCATCGGAAGAATATTTAATTAGCAATATTCCGGTGTTGGTTTGAAGCGGATTAATCGCTCGTGCGAATAGTTATGGACATAAGAAGTTTATGTCCATTTACTATTATTTGCACTTACTTATCCATGCGGCGGGAAACCTAGTTTCCCACCCACCTGAGCAGTTGGAAATCGTCACAGCCCACCTGTATGAATCAACCTATGACCTTTTGTTATAATGCGAGGAGAAATTCCTGTGTCCAATGAACAATGAGATTGTAGGGACCATTGAATTGTATTGTGTGTGGGGCATAAATAGACAAGCCGATCACATCCAGCTCTCACTCTTCAACGGTTCTCATTGCTGAAAATCGGGAGCTGGATGTCCAGAGGCGCATGCGATCGTTCCCCTTTGTGCGTAAGTTTTCTCCGCAATCATATTGTCTTTCTTGTTATTATGGGCCATATCTCTCTCTCTCTCTCTTCTCTTTCTCTCGTATTCTCTTAAACGTAATAGTATTGTATTATATTTCCTGTGTAGTTACCTGGTTAGTTAGTCTATGTTATATTGTAGTGTGTGACTTGTATTGTATTATTCTTTTTGCAAGTATAACATTCATATAAGGCGTTAGACCCTAAGCACGGTATCTGTGTATTTCTTATAGTGTTAAGTATTCACAGAGCGTCGGTGACGCTCAAACAGCTTTTAAGCTAATAAGGTTACACTGTGTTGCATCTACACCCTATCTCTACACTAAGGTTTTACTGCATATTACATTGTTTATGGTTTAGATATAAAGGTTTAACATTGTGAGCGTCTGCGCCGCTGGTGATCTCCTCGTGGTCCCGAGCGTCCGCTACGCTATAGCGAACCATTACGTTAGTCGGCAGCCAATAGCGTGCCTGCCGGTGATCTCTTGGCCGTGAGCGAACGTGACGCTTGAGCGTCTCGACCACGGCTAAGCGATTGTTATGCAACGTGCGTACCCTTACGGTACTCCATACGTCAATAGCGTACAGTGTTCTTAGGCCTCTTAAAGGGTTTTAAATAAGATAAATATTTAGCTTTATCAATTGGCGGCTCGTCCTGTCCTTCACATATCTCTACTAGGTAATTTCAGCAGACATTATCCAGCAGCAAAGGGCGGGAGGTCATATTCCTCGTAGTGCTGTTTGGATAAGCGTCTGCTTCGCTTAGTAAAGGGTGCTGAAGGAATCCGGAACCGGAGGTATGAACAACACGCTAGTGTCTTTTAAAACTGTTTATTTCTGTCTTGCGTACACACGCACATATCTGCATTTCTTTTTCATTCGTGTATTTTCATATCACTCTCCTGTTTGCCATTTTATAATTGATAAAACGTGTTAGTTGTGTTGCGGTGGATATTTGCTTTGCGTACACGTGTCTCTAACAAAGGGTGAGACTCGCGTACGCAACTCAAAGGCCGACGCACGCAGCGTAAATTACGCAGCGGAGCGTCCGGGTACGCCCACGTAACTCAAATCACACGATAGTCTTATCGTAACAGGTGAAAAGGTGGCAACGTGGTAAGTAGCGCAAGTCTATTTTAGTGTCCGAAATTTAGATTAACAGATCCTTCTCCAAATTCACAACACATCTGGTCTAAAGAAAATTTCTGCGCAGAAATAGAAATAGAAACAAAAGTGTACATGTGGTGAGTGAGTGTTTTGTATATATAAGTTTATACAATTTTCCAGGTTGAACCACAAGAAGTCGAGTTCTCGCAGAGGTACATGCATGTAAGTGTCGTACATGGTGGCGAGGGAGGCATCCTTTGTTAAATATAAAATTTGAGCAGTAGAGTATAGTAGACCAGGAGGTCATACTACAGACCAGGAGGTCATACTACAGACCAGGAGGTCCAGGTACAGCAGACTAAGAAGTCTGCCATAAATAAGAGAAAAGGGCACAACCCAGGGGGTTGGTGCAAAACCCATATAGGCCAATAAAGCTCTGGCTGAAGGAATTCGCAGCCGAAATTTTCGATTCCACTGGTCGCTCAGCACATAAGATTAGTTGCTTATGTGCTGAACGATTGTACCGCACGTAATTGTGTACATTAGTTAATCTGACCAGTACCATTTGTGTACGAACCCGGTCATAAAACTATTTGTACACTCTGATGTGATTTGTGTAATTTTTTATTTTCTGAAGGGAAGTTCGCTGGTCACTCAGGAATTGTCCAACAACCAATAGTTACTGGAAAGAGTAAGTGTTCTGCGGATATCCCTCGCATGTTCCAGTAAATAGAGGTTCATAGGGGCCCTGGGTCGAGTACGCCAGCGCTAAGGCAGTGTGTGGGTCGTATTGGTCGGCGTGGGCGAGTGAGTGGGGTACTCGGTAAACCGCCACCGTCAGCCTATCGTGAACATTTTGGTTTTTGTAAGAGTTCGCTGAAGACCCTGATTGAAGGTCAGAGGTGGTGAAAGCAACGCCTGCAAGTTATGGGGGCCAATTGTTCAGGAAGGGGGCGATCAACCTCGGTTCGGGTTGATTCAGTAAACCGACCAGTCGGGTCGGCAAGGTACGTAATGTGTGAAAAATATGGTTCACATACAGAGGTTTTATGTGATGAATGGGAGAGAATGACAGTGCATGACGGGGAGAAATTCCCAAGAGTAGGTAGCTTTAGCCCAGAAGTGTTGCAAAATTTAAGGAGGAGGATATGTCTCATTAAATCAACAAAGAGACGAATCCAACATTATGATTATTTGCAGTTATGGCAACAGGAGGGTGAAATACAGAGAGGATTGGCTCTGGCGGCGGGATCTAATCCTATCAAGAAATTGATAGCGACGGCCCCGCCGCCACCATACATATCAGGAGAGAAATTGGTTGCGGAGAATGACGCATTAGGGTGTAACAAACAAACACTTAGCAACTGTGTAAATGTTAATAAGTTAACAAATGCAAGTATTAACCCGTGCAAGTTGTACCCTGTTTTGAACTTTCCCCAGGAGTGTGATCAAGAGGACGAATCGGCAACAATATCGGCGCTCTCTCTAGCAGCCACCATAGCAGAGACAACAGTAGGCACGGCTCCACCCACGAGATTAGTAACAAAAGCCCCTAGCGGAGGGATAGGTGAGGTCGTATCTACAGGTAAGTACGGCACCATACACTATGCTGAAACCATTTCACCACAGGCTGTAGAACCTACACAGAGTGATGTTAGTAGACTTAATCCTGCAGCAGTTCCAAATGGGAAAACTGACACAACAGGAATCACTCCTGTTAGGAACATTGCCATGTACAGCCCATTTTCCCGAATGGAATTAAGAACCATAGTGTCTGAATTCCCTGACCCTAGGAAAGACTTAGTTGCTAGCCAGAAATACATCAGAGACCTAGGGAACACTGTAGAGCCAAATAACAAAGACTGGCAGGTATTGCTGAGGGCATGTTTACCCTCCAATGTCGACGCAGCTCAATTTTTAGCTGACTGTGGATTAGATCAGGATGTACCTCTTACAGATGTGTACAACAAAGATAACGTAAAAAGAATAAGTTTACAGTTAAAGGAGTATTTTCCAGCGGTAGTTAAGTGGAACAAGATTTTCTCCATTAGACAGAAAAAGTCAGAAACTGCTGCAGAATATTTTCACAGGGCATTACTAGAAATGGCAAAATACACAGGTATAGAGGACATTAAAACAAACATAAACCATCGAGAAGTAGCAGTATCTGTACTAATGGATGGTTTAAAAGAGACATTAAAGACAAGGGTACAGACCACGCAACCATGTTGGCGAGGTCTGTCGGTGGCTACTTTGAGAGAGGCTGCTATTGATCACGACCGGAATATCACCCGACACAGGGAGTCACAAGGTGATAAGTTAATGGCCGTAAGTATACAGGCCCTGACCACAAGGCAGCCTTTGTATAAATCACCAAACCCTGTGGGTAAGTCAAATGTGGTAACTTGTTTTTCTTGTCATAGACAGGGACACATGGCACAAGACTGTAGAGTGAAAAATTCACAAAACTCATATCAACCCCCTAGACAACGACACGACACACGACATTGGGAGCAGGGTCCGCAGAAACGGAGTTATGAGCCACATGCAGGGGAAACAAAAAGATACCCCCCGAACAGAGACTGGCAAGCCTCTGGCAGTTCCCATTTAACCCCTTCACAAGTAGTGGCTGCCAGCGGGATTCAGGGAGGTCACCATACCCAATAGGGGTGTGGCCATACCTGTAATCTGCAGCCAGTAAAATTGATTGCAAGTCTTGGGAGTGAACCTGAAATTGCAATTAATGTAGCTGGTAAAACATTAAACTTCCTTGTAGATACAGGGGCGGCCAAATCAGTGATAAATTCAACAGTGGGCATGAGAACCACTGGTAAGACAATTCCAGCCATGGGAGTAACGGGAGTAGTCCAGCACTACCCTGTTAGCAAACCAGCCGAGATTACAGTAGGGCCTTTACATACCAAGCATTCCTTTTTGCTGGCTGCATCGGCACCGACTAATCTCCTGGGAAGAGACTTATTGTGTAAAATGGGGTGCGTCATTTATTGTACTCCTGAAGGTGTATTCTTGGACATACCTGAGAATCACGCTCAGGAAGTGCAAGACATGTTAGACTCCCCATCAAAATTAATGTCACATACCATTATGACAAATAGGACTCCATCCCAAGTAGAAGAAATTACATCCCAGATACCAGAGTCACTTTGGACTAAAGATGGACAAGACACTGGATTGATGGCAAACGTAGCTCCAGTAGTTGTGCAAGTAAAAGATGGTAGGATAGCTCCAAAAATCCCACAGTACCCTCTGAAGCCAGAGGTGGAGTTAGGAGTTTACCCAGTAATAGAGCGCTTGCTACAACAGGGCATTCTGGTAAGAACGTCCAGCACTGCCAATAGTCCCATCTTCCCTGTGAAAAAGAGTGGGGGGAGGGGTTACCGGCTAGTGCAGGATCTAAGGGGGATTAACAAAATAGTTGAGAGTCAGTTCCCCGTAGTGCCAGATCCAGCTGTCATCCTTATGCAAATCCCTCCCACTGCGAAATTTTTCACTGTTATTGACCTCTGCTCCGCTTTCTTTTCGGTACCCCTGCACCCTGACAGCCAATATTTGTTTGCATTTACATACAGAGGAGTCCAATACACATGGACTCGATTACCACAAGGTTTCATAGACAGTCCAAGTATATTTTCCCAGGCTTTGCATGATTGTTTACAGTCTTTCCAACCAGAGACTGAATCAGTATTAATACAGTACGTGGATGATCTACTACTGTGTTCTGATTCATTGGAAGCATCCCTGAAGGATACGAAACAGCTCCTGTTTCATCTTTCAGACACAGGACACAAGGTTTCCAAAGACAAGTTGCAATTATGCCAAACTAAGGTAAAATATTTGGGACACTGTCTAACACAAGGACTGAGACACCTGACCGCTGATAGAATTCAAGCAATAAGAGACATGACTCTGCCACAAACCCAGCAACAGATCAGAACATTTTTAGGAATGTGTGGGTATTGCCGTAACTGGATCCCAGGATTTTCCATTCTAGCATTACCTTTGCAGGAGATGGTTTCCTCAAACAAACCTGATCGGATTTCGCATACAGACGAGTCCGAGATGGCATTTGAGAGACTTAAACAGTGCCTAACGCAGGCACCAGCATTAGGTATGCCAGACTATGGGAAACCCTTTGAGCTGTACGGAACAGAAAGTGCTGGTTGCGCGGCAGGCGTCTTAACCCAAAAGCACGGTGATGCCAGCAGGCCAGTAGCATACTACAGCGCTCAGCTAGATACGGTAGCGCGATCCCTCCCCACATGCTTGCGAAGCATTGCTGCGATAGCATTGCTAGTAACGAAAAGCGAAGATGTAGTGCTAGGTCACAACCTCACAATTCATACACCACATGCAGTGTCAGCCTTGCTAAATTCTGCCCAAACCAGGCACGTCTCATCAGCGCGGTTTACAAGATGGGAATTGGCACTAATGGCCCCCGTAAACATCACCATAAGGAGATGCAGTGCATTAAATCCTGCAACATATCTCCCAGGTGTGCCTGGACAGGCACAAAGGGTGGAGGATGAGAGTGGTGGGGAAGGAGAATTTAATACAAAGGAGGACACACATGATTGTATGGAATATTTGACCCAAAATTTTACCACAAGGCCTGACATCAGTGACAACCCACTGGAAGATGTAGATCTAACTTTCTACACGGACGGTAGTTGTCACAGACAGTCAGACTCGGGAGACTTGTGTACTGGATACGCAGTCGTAGATGACCAAGGCACCATAGAAGCGGAACCGCTAGGCCCACCTCACTCAGCCCAGGTTGCTGAACTGGTCGCCCTAACCAGAGCATGTGAATTGGCTAAGGGCAAATCAGCCAATATCTACACCGATTCTAGATACGCATTCGGGGTAGTCCATGATTTCGGAGCCCTATGGCGCCTCAGAAATTTCATGACGGCAGCTGGTACACCGGTAGCGCATGCAGCTCACATCAAAAGGCTTCTAACAGCGATACAGGAACCCGACAGAGTGGCTGTTATCAAGTGTAAAGCACACACATATAGCCAAGACCCAGTATCACTTGGTAACAGCCGAGCAGACGAAGCAGCTAAGTTAGCAGCTGGTACCCCCAGACAGACAGACACCACACAACTGATGGTATTTAATACCATCAACACACAGAAGTTGTGTGAGATGCAAAATTTGTGTTCCACACAGGAAAAGGCAGTCTGGAAGGCAAAGGGATATGGCCAGGAGTCCTCAGGACTCTGGACGGATGGACAAGGTAAACCGGTGGCCCCCAAAGCATATCTTCCATGTTTAGCTGAGGCAGCACACGGGCTGACTCATCTGGGCAAGGAAGGGATGTGCAAGTTGGTAAGAGCATATTGCTGCGCCCCAGGATTTTCATCTCATGCAAGTAAGAGAGCAATGTCATGCCTTACATGCTTGAGAAAGAATATCGGAAAGGCAATACCAACAGAACCATCTCATATCCCACCTACAGGCGATCCTTTTCAGGTAATACAGATTGACTTTATTCAATTACCCCCTTGTCGAAATTTGAAATATGTACTTGTTTGTATAGATGTATTCTCAAATTGGGTCGAAGCATTTCCTGCGGCCACAAATACCGCCATGTTTACTGCTAAGAAAATTGTGCAGGAATTTGTATGTAGATATGGTATCCCTAGAATAATTGAAAGTGACAGGGGTACCCATTTTACAGGTGATGTCTTCCAAGGAATGTGTAAGTTGATGGGAATTGATAGCAAGCTGCACACTCCATACCGTCCACAGGCGAGTGCGAAGGTGGAAAGAGTGAACAGCACTATTAAAAATAAACTGAGCAAAGTTATGGCAGAGACAGGATTGACATGGCCAGAAGCTCTACCCATTGTACTGTACAGCATCAGAACCACTCCCAGGTCCCCTCTTAATCTGTCTCCCTTTGAAATCTTGTTTGGTCGACAACTGCATGTTATGATTAACCCTCAGGATGATTTGAAGTGTAACAATGAAGTGACTGTAAAGTACTTGATTAACATGAGTAAACAGTTAAGGAATCAAAATGATAATTTGAAGTTGGTGATTCCTGATTTACCAGATAGTAATTGTCATGACATTTAACCTGGGGATTATGTTGTCACAACTGAGGGCCTGAGCTGACGGGAGGCAGCCTCAGTTGTAGGGGCTGAGATGTACCGGAACCTGGGAGGTTGTATCAGACCCCTGGACATGTAAGTAACATGAATAATAACTGCCCGAAGGCGTGACCACGACAACTTGGATAAAAGTCAATGATGTTTATTATGACAACTCCGCAACACAGCAGCAGTAAAAGAAAACGTAAAAGTCAGCAAAGAATAAATACAGTTCCTGGGTACTACAGGATGGCAGGAGCCACAGGGCACTGGTAGTGTGAGATAGTTCTTATGATCTTCTAGATGGAAAGTCCTTACCAGGCCCGACTGTAGCAATGGAGATAACCCAGGATTGTGCCAGCTGGTGTTCCAGGAAAAGCTGGGTTGCTGAAGATAAAACAGCTGCTGTGGATACTGGCTGGAACCAGACTGTTGTTAGCACGGAGTGGATACTGGCTGGAACCAGTTAAATAATAAATGAACTTGGGAGCGATGAAATATGAACTGAAATGTAGAACTTGAGAGCGGAGAAATAATAATACCGGTGGAGAGTGGTAAAGTGTAGAAAGGACACCGGCCCTTTAAGGGAAGCTGTACTCTGCTGGAAGCTGAGCTGGAAGCAGGTAATGTTGTAGCTGGAAACAGATGAATCCACAATGGATTGGAGAGTCAGGCTACACCGCAGGTGGAATGCTGGTGCGGGTCTCTATGGTGGAAGTCTTGAGACAGGAGCTGGAACCTGGAAGACAATCACAGGAGAGAGACAAACAGGAACTAGGTTTGACAACCAAAGCACTGACGCCTTCCTTGCTCAGGCACAGTGTATTTATACCTGCAGCAAGGAAGGGATTGGCTAGGCAATTATGCAGATTATCAATACTGAGAACAGATTGGTGGAAATGATCAGCTGACAGAATCCAAGATGGCTGCGCCCATACAGACACTTGGAGGGAAGTTTGGTTTGTAATCCATGTGGTAATGAAAACAGTAATGGCGGAGCCGGCCACCGGAGACAGGAGGCGCCAGGCTGACAGATGCACATCCAACCACGCGGACACAGCGGAGGCCGCTGCTGACGTAATCGCCACTCAGACACTCTGCATGCAGAAGTTCAGGGACGGCGGCGGAGGCCGCGGAAGACGCTATGCCAGGTGTAATATGGCGTTTACTGTGACAGCGTCTCAGAGTGATGGGAGAGGATACAGGAATGTAAACATCAGGATAACAGATGGGATCCGGTCCTGGAGCGCTGAGCCAGCCTTAGGAGGCATCTGATGGGTAAGAAATGGCGTCCAGATACCCGGATCGTGACAGCACCCCCCCCTTTAGGAGTGGCCCCAGGACACTTATTTGGCTTTTGAGGAAACTTGGAATGGAATCTCCGGACCAAGGCAGGAGCATGGACATCAGAAGCATTGGTCCATGAACGTTCCTCAGGACCATAACCCTTCCAGTCAATAAGATATTGTAGTTGACCGTAACGGTGACGTGAGTCCAGGATCTTGGCCACTTCATACTCAACGCCTCGTTGAGTTTGGACTTTCGGAGTTGGAGGAAGTGAGGAATGAAACTGATTCAAGATCAGCGGTTTCAACAGGGAAACATGGAATGTCCTGGGTATTTTTAAGAAGGGAGGCAACTGGAGTCTGTAAGCAACAGGATTGATGACTTGTTCAATCTTGAAAGGACCGATATAGCGAGGTGCAAACTTCATACTGGGAACTCTTAACCTCAAATTCTTCGTGGATAACCATACCCGATCACCCACCTTGAGAGCAGGAACTGCTCGACGCTTCTTATCCGCAAACTTCTTGTACCTGAACGATGCCTTGAGCAGAGCTGATCGTACGCTCTTCCAGATATTGGCAAACTGATGCAAGGTGATATCCACTGCGGGAACAGAAGTTGCTGGAAGCGGTTGGAACTCAGGGACTTTAGGGTGGAATCCAAAGTTAGTGAAGAATGGTGTTGAAGCAGATGAAGAATGATACTGGTTGTTATGACAGAACTCGGCCCAGGGAAGTAATTGAACCCAGTCATCTTGAGAGGAGGACACATAGATGCGGAGGAAGGCCTCCAAGTCCTGATTCACCCTCTCGGTTTGACCATTGGTCTGAGGATGGTAAGCCGTGGAAAACTTTAGCTTGACTTGGAGGACTTGACATAAACTTCGCCAGAATTTGGCTGTGAATTGAACTCCTCGATCTGAGATAATTTCTTCAGGAAGACCGTGGAGTCGGAAGATCTCTTGTATGAATACTTGAGCCAACTTGGAAGCTGACGGAAGACCGGTGAGAGGAATGAAGTGTGCCATCTTGGTGAACCGGTCAACTACCACCCAGATGGTATTGAACTTGTTGCACATGGGTAAGTCTGTAATGAAATCCATCGACAAGTGGGTCCATGGTCGACGGGGAACGGATAGTGGAACCAGTTGCCCCGCAGGCGACTGGCGGGATACTTTATGTTGGGCACACTTTGGGCAAGATGCAATAAACTCCAAGACGTCCTTTTTCAGAGTTGGCCACCAATAGGACCTAGAGATAAACTCCAGGGTTTTTTGGATACCTGTATGTCCGGCAAAACGGGAAGCATGGGCCCAATGCATGAGCTTCTTCCTTAGCATCGGCTTCACAAAACTTTTCCCTGATGGGGGCGTAGAGTCCATCCCTACCGTGGAGAATGCCAACGGATTTATAATAGGATGCTTGTCTGAAGACTCTGACTCATTTTCTTGCTCCCATGAGCGGGAAAGGGCATCGGCCTTGCGATTCTGAGAGCCCGGACAGAACTGGAGTTTAAAGTCGAACCTGGAAAAGAAAAGTGCCCATCTGGCCTGACGAGGGTTGAGACATTGTGCGCCCTTCAGGTATAAAAGGTTCTTGTGGTCTGTAAGTATGGTGATTGAATGAGAAGCTCCCTCCAACAGATACCTCCACTCTTCTAGAGCGAGCTTGATGGCTAGCAACTCCTGGTCGCCAATGGCATAGTTGCGCTCAGCTGGGGAGAACTTCCGGGAGAAGAAACTGCAAGGGTGTAAATGGCCATCTTTAGCCCTCTGAGATAACACCGCTCCTACTCCAACGGAGGAGGCATCCACCTCTAAGATGAAAGGAGAGTCGATGTCAGGCTGTTTCAGAACAGGCGCAGAGATGAACCTTTGTTTTAAAAGATGAAATGCTTGCATGGCTTCTTCAGACCACTTGGACGGGTTAGCACCCTTCTTAGTGAAAGCAGTAATAGGCGCCACAATGGTGGAAAAGTCTCGTATAAACTTTCGGTAATAGTTGGCGAACCCTAAGAACCTCTGGACCCCTTTGAGGGGTAAGGGTACCGGCCAATTTTGGATTGCTTGTAGTTTCTCAGGATCCATCTCTAGTCCGGAACCGGACACAATGTACCCTAGAAACGGAATGGACTTGACTTCAAAGACGCATTTTTCTAATTTGCAATAGAGATGATTGACACAGAGACGGGACAGAACCTCTTTAATTCAAAAACGATGTTCCTCTAAATCGTTGGCAAAAATGAGGATATCGTCTAGATAGACCACGACATGGCGGTATAGAATGTCTCTGAAGATCTCATTGACAAAATGCTGGAAGACAGCTGGAGCATTGCTCAATCCGAAGGGCATGACGAGGTACTCATAATGTCCGTCACGGGTGTTAAAGGCGGTCTTCCACTCGTCACCCTCACGGATCCGGATGAGATTGTATGCACCTCGCAAGTCCAGCTTTGTAAAGATGGTAGCTCCGCTAACTCTGTCAAAGAGCTCAGTAATCAGGGGTAAAGGATAACGGTTCTTGATGGTAATGTCGTTCAAACCTCTGTAGTCGATGCACGGCCGCAGACCACCATCTTTCTTTTTTACAAAAAAGAAGCCTGCGCCGGCTGGAGAAGAAGAAGGTCGAATGAACCCCTTTGCTAGGTTCTCTTTAATATATTCCTCCATAGAATGCGTCTCAGGCAGAGACAACGGATAAGTTCGGCCTCGAGGTGGAACCTTCCCTGGAACGAGATCAATCGGACAGTCCCATTCTCTATGAGGAGGAAGGATATCAGCAGAAGCTTTACTGAACACATCCGTGAAATCTTGATATGGAGGAGGTGGAACATCAGACGACCTGGGGGAGGAAGAACAGACAGGCAATACTTTAAACAAACATGTCTCAGCACAGGAGGAACCCCATGCCAGGATTTGCGTAGTCGTCCAATCAATTGTAGGATTGTGAAGACGGAGCCATGGAAGGCCCAGGACCACAGGATGTGTGGCTCTTGGAATCACTAAAAAAGAAATAAGTTCGGAATGAAGAACTCCCACTCTCAGACGAACCGGTAGAGTCCTTAAAGAAATAACTGCATCAAAAATTTTGCTGCCATCCACGGCAGTTAAAGAAATGGACGAAGGAAGTCTCTCGGTGGGTAGGGACCACCGTTTAACATAGGCTTCGGTAATAAAGTTCCCAGCTGCTCCGGAATCAAGGAGGGCAATGACGTTCCGATAACGTTGAGCAACTTGAAGCGAGACTGGGAGATTACAATCTTGAGGAGATGGAGAGGAGATCATTACTCCTAGCCGGCCCTCTCCTTGGCGAGCTAGGATTTGGAGTTTCCCGGACGTTTGGGACAGGCATTAATGGTGTGAGACGGAGCTGCACAATAGAGACAGAGAAACTCGGAGAGACGTCTTCGGCGCTCAGCAGGAGTTAAACGGGAACGGCCAAGTTGCATGGGCTCATCTTTAGATGGTGACAGTTGACGAGGAGGAGGAGCAGAAGATTTTGGAGCAGATGATCTTCCACGCTCAGTTGCTCTCTCTCTGAAACGTAAATCAACTTTCGTGCAGAGTGAGATTAGCTCATCTAACTTAGAAGGTAAGTCTCTGGTAGCTAACTCATCTTTAATACGCTCAGATAAGCCATGCCAGAATGCAGCATACAGGGCCTCGTCGTTCCATGCCAGTTCGGATGCCAGGATCTGGAACTGTATCAGATATTGTCCTACAGTACGTGACCCCTGGCGTAAACGGAGAATCTCGGATGAAGCTGAGGTTACCCGGCCTGGCTCGTCGAAGATGCGCCTGAATGTTGACACGAAGGCAGTGTAGGAAGATAGCAGGGTGTCGGACCTCTCCCATAACGGTGATGCCCAATCAAGGGCTGAGCCACTGAGAAGAGAAATAATGTAGGCAATTTTTGTACGGTCACTGGGAAAATTGCCAGGTTGTAGCTCAAACTGAATCTCACACTGGTTGAGAAATCCCCTGCAGAATCTTGGAGATCCGTCAAATTTTGCTGGCGTTGGAAGATGAAGACGTGGAGCAGAAATGGGTAAGGTGGGTGGGGTTATAGCTGGAGTCACTGTGGTTGACGCACCAGACGCGCCTGATCCAGGGAGAGTTGTCTGAATCCCATCCAGCCGAGTAGAGAGATCCTGGAGACAGCGGATGATGTGGCCCTGTGCAGCCTCCTGATGTTCTAGTCGGGCTGCCAGTTCTTGCATCGGCCTGGCCGCTTGATCCTGGTCTCCGGCTGGATTCATTAGGTCAGTGCTTACTGTCACAACTGAGGGCCTGAGCTGACGGGAGGCAGCCTCAGTTGTAGGGGCTGAGATGTACCGGAACCTGGGAGGTTGTATCAGACCCCTGGACATGTAAGTAACATGAATAATAACTGCCCGAAGGCGTGACCACGACAACTTGGATAAAAGTCAATGATGTTTATTATGACAACTCCGCAACACAGCAGCAGTAAAAGAAAACGTAAAAGTCAGCAAAGAATAAATACAGTTCCTGGGTACTACAGGATGGCAGGAGCCACAGGGCACTGGTAGTGTGAGATAGTTCTTATGATCTTCTAGATGGAAAGTCCTTACCAGGCCCGACTGTAGCAATGGAGATAACCCAGGATTGTGCCAGCTGGTGTTCCAGGAAAAGCTGGGTTGCTGAAGATAAAACAGCTGCTGTGGATACTGGCTGGAACCAGACTGTTGTTAGCACGGAGTGGATACTGGCTGGAACCAGTTAAATAATAAATGAACTTGGGAGCGATGAAATATGAACTGAAATGTAGAACTTGAGAGCGGAGAAATAATAATACCGGTGGAGAGTGGTAAAGTGTAGAAAGGACACCGGCCCTTTAAGGGAAGCTGTACTCTGCTGGAAGCTGAGCTGGAAGCAGGTAATGTTGTAGCTGGAAACAGATGAATCCACAATGGATTGGAGAGTCAGGCTACACCGCAGGTGGAATGCTGGTGCGGGTCTCTATGGTGGAAGTCTTGAGACAGGAGCTGGAACCTGGAAGACAATCACAGGAGAGAGACAAACAGGAACTAGGTTTGACAACCAAAGCACTGACGCCTTCCTTGCTCAGGCACAGTGTATTTATACCTGCAGCAAGGAAGGGATTGGCTAGGCAATTATGCAGATTATCAATACTGAGAACAGATTGGTGGAAATGATCAGCTGACAGAATCCAAGATGGCTGCGCCCATGCAGACACTTGGAGGGAAGTTTGGTTTGTAATCCATGTGGTAATGAAAACAGTAATGGCGGCGCCGGCCACCGGAGACAGGAGGCGCCAGGCTGACAGATGCACATCCAACCACGCGGACACAGCGGAGGCCGCGGCTGACGTAATTGCCACTCAGACACTCTGCATGCAGAAGTTCAGGGACGGCGGCGGAGGCCGCGGGAGACGCCATGCCAGGTGTAATATGGCGTTTACTGTGACAGCGTCCCAGAGTGACAGGAGAGGATACAGGAATGTACACATCAGGATAACAGATGGGATCCGGTCCTGGAGCGCTGAGCCAGCCTTAGGAGGCATCTGATGGGTAAGAAATGGCGTCCAGATACCCGGATCGTGACATATGTAATGATACGGAATTTTCTACGCTCAGGTTGCCTTATTGACAGATGGGAAGGACCATACCAAGTCTTATTGACTAGCACTACAGCATTGAAAGTTGCCGAGAGAGAGACTTGGGTTCATTCGTATCATTGTAAGAAGGTTGCTGACCCAGAGAGGTCCCGTGATAAGGAACAGACGGTAGAGGAAGTTGTATCACTGGAGTGTCTGTTCCAGGAGGACTGAGGCGGCACCTGAGCATTGAGAATCACAAGATCAAAAGCAGTTGTCGATTCCCTGTTCCCTTTTATTGTTTTTCTCCACTTCCCATCCCCTCCCCCTCAAATTATTTTTTCCCCCTTCTCATTCTTCTTCGTTTCCTCCTAAGATGGACTTGCCTCAAGAGACTGTGATCCGGATTTTCCTGTTGACCATGATGTTGACCAGAGCAGTCTGTTCCGGCGAGAGTACCATGGAGGTCGAGAGAGGTTCTGGAATGGGTTCTGATGACAGAGATGGAGGCGTAGTTTTCCGAGAACAACATAATCAACAAGCAAAGGCGAGTATCAGAAAACGATCCGATAGCATTGACCATAGAAGGAATTGTGAAGGATTGTTAGCTGAAGAAAACTGTATCTGTAGTGTCTGTGACAATGTAGTTGAGGATGGGTGCATCAAGAAATGCCAATCCAGTTTTAATATCCACATGGACCGGCATCCCTTGAGTGACTATCACTCCTTAGTGGGTAGTGTGCTAAATCAAACAGATTGTTGGGTATGCTCTCAAGTACCTCAAGGTCATAGCAAATCAGGACTAGTACCATTTCCTTTAACGATAGGGGAGGTACTTGAGCTAAGTGGTGGGAGGCCGGTGGACAGGAGGTTTAATATCTCCAGTCCTCCTAGTTTGAAGCTCCACCAATATCATGTGGATAGATCCCTCATATGTTTTAACATTTCCAATCCCCGAAAGCCGGGAAATTGGGAAGTGTCATGGAGTAACCAAACCATGACCTTTTCATATAGAGCAGATAGGATGCCGACAGATACAGAGCTTATACGCCACATAGCCAGTAGAGGAAAATCTTTCCGATATAGGTATACCCTAGGAAATAGGATTACGAGAGTTGGTGAGGTATCACCAGGATACTGTGCACATATCGTACAAGCTGATACGTGTACTAGACAGATGGGAGAATTAGGGTTAGGAGATTTCACATGGAAGATGTGTAATATGGTTATGTCTTACTCCGTCCCATATGTTCTCCCCGATGATGCATATTTCATATGCGGGAGGAAGGCGTATAAGTGGCTTGCCCCAAACTCTGAAGGATTGTGTTATATTGGAAAAGTACTGCCTGAAGTAATGACTGTATCACATGCCAAAATGAAAGATATACACCGTGTTGCCCAAGCTCCTTATACTCACACCCATTACGAGCACGTAGTTAAACGGCACCTGATAGAGAGAACAGAGCATCCGGCCTCTGACATGATCCATGAATCCACCGGGATTCAGTTTCTACTTGCGTTAGACATCACTCGCACCGCCAGAGGAGTGTTGAATTATAAATACATATCTGCGCTCGCAAATTTGTTAGACAATATCACAGAAATGTATGATGACACGTTTAGGTATACTGGAAGAGAACTTCAAGCTTATAAAACAGAACTAGTTCAGCATAGAATGATTCTCAATTATTTCACAGCAGTAACAGGTGGATATTGTGTCACACTGGCAACGCAGTACGGCGTGAAATGTTGCACATATATTACAAATAGTACCGAGGACCCGGTCGAGGTCATAGACCAAAAGATGGACGATATTCTCCAATTGAAGTGGGAATTTCGCAGGAGACACAATCTCACCCTTGCTGCTGTGAGTAATGAGCTGACTAGTTGGGTGTCATGGTTGAACCCGCGAAATTGGTTCTCCGGTTTAGGAGAATGGGCTCAAGGAGTCATAATGGATGTTGGGAAGTTTCTCCTATGTATCTTAGGTGTTATCATAACGATTGGCTTGATATTTAGATGCGGTCAGGCTTTAATGAAGTGCAAACGAGGTACTAGGGTGATGAGCTTAAGGAGTGAGGAAATTGTAATTCCAATGGATTTGATTTATGACCCAAATGTAGAAACAATGATGTGATGAAAATGCGATTTCTACGGTCCGTTTCTTTCACCTGTTTTTCCGTTTTCTCCAAGGTAAAAAGACCCACTTGGACGAGGAATTTGATGATCCTGTATACAGACAACTGATGGATTAAAGAAGAAGTTTTGACAACCTTATACACAGATATTTGATGAACTTTGCCATAGACCCCCAGTTTCCCTAGAAATTTTAAAATTACGCTAGCCCAACACTTTTTGTAAGTCTATGGACATTGACAAAGCTTTTTGCCCACACGCCTTTTGGCAAAAGCACAAAGAAGACTGCATTCAACAGACACCGAACAAGACTTCAACCGACAAATGTTCATTAACCTGACATAGAATACCACTGCATTTACCGTAATTATGTCTTTTCTTCATCTCTACAACCTCCAGGTAATTACATACATAGTCGATAGGGAATACAGGCACAGATATCAGCAACCACATATCCCCCCATTCATGTATCATCAACTAAAATGTGCTCCCCATTTTGTTACAACCACAGCCGAAAAGAGCTCGGTAAAGTTTGACAGCCCATCCACAGACCCGTACCACGGGATAAGAAGGAATTCAAATGTATACTTCGCAATGCCTCGAAGCTTGATTTAAAACACGTACGGCACGATGATACATGACCCCCCAAAACACGGATTCATACACACATGCTTCTGCTATCTCACTAGGTCATACCCTTTTCCTACCTTCTCCTCTCCTCCCCTACCCAACCATGTAAATGTATTAACCCCTGACATATATTTTTCTCGTTTTGAAATGTTTTAGGAAGTGGCAGTTATTGTTGACTGCCAAAGGGTGGACTGTCAAAGTCAGAAAAATATCACGATGCACACTGCCATATTTGCACCTCATACAGGTCCGCGCTGCGCATGCGTGCGCTCTCCCGTGCGTGCGCATACTCGCTGTTGCGGGCCCCCGCAGGCGCACGGTATGTGCATTTACGGTAGAGTTCATGTGTTCGTAGCGTGCGACTCAATCGTTACATATTTCCACTATATAATGTATTTTGTAGATCATGGTCCCTTTGATAGATTCTGAAAGTTTGGTTAATGTAGCATGTTCATGGACAGAGAAATCCCTCTTTGTTTGATACGAAGGGTCAGACAGGAGTAATACTGTGGTGTTTAGTATCCATCGGAAGAATATTTAATTAGCAATATTCCGGTGTTGGTTTGAAGCGGATTAATCGCTCGTGCGAATAGTTATGGACATAAGAAGTTTATGTCCATTTACTATTATTTGCACTTACTTATCCATGCGGCGGGAAACCTAGTTTCCCACCCACCTGAGCAGTTGGAAATCGTCACAGCCCACCTGTATGAATCAACCTATGACCTTTTGTTATAATGCGAGGAGGAATTCCTGTGTCCAATGAACAATGAGATTGTAGGGACCATTGAATTGTATTGTGTGTGGGGCATAAATAGACAAGCCGATCACATCCAGCTCTCACTCTTCAACGGTTCTCATTGCTGAAAATCGGGAGCTGGATGTCCAGAGGCGCTTGCGATCGTTCCCCTTTGTGCGTAAGTTTTCTCCGCAATCATATTGTCTTTCTTGTTATTATGGGCCATATCTCTCTCTCTCTCTCTTCTCTTTCTCTCGTATTCTCTTAAACGTAATAGTATTGTATTATATTTCCTGTGTAGTTACCTGGTTAGTTAGTCTATGTTATATTGTAGTGTGTGACTTGTATTGTATTATTCTTTTTGCAAGTATAACATTCATATTAGGCGTTAGACCCTAAGCACGGTATCTGTGTATTTCTTATAGTGTTAAGTATTCACAGAGCGTCGGTGACGCTCAAACAGCTTTTAAGTTAATAAGGTTACACAGTGTTGCATCTACACCCTATCTCTACACTAAGGTTTTACTGCATATTACATTGTTTATGGTTTAGATATAAAGGTTTAACATTGTGAGCGTCTGCGCCGCTGGTGATCTCCTCGTGGTCCCGAGCGTCCGCTACGCTATAGCGAACCATTACGTTAGTCGGCAGCCAATAGCGTGCCTGCCGGTGATCTCTTGGCCGTGAGCGAACGTGACGCTTGAGCGTCTCGACCACGGCTAAGCGATTGTTACGCAACGTGCGTACCCTTACGGTACTCCATACGTCAATAGCGTACAGTGTTCTTAGGCCTCTTAAAGGGTTTTAAATAAGATAAATATTTAGCTTTATCACCTCTTATTCACATAACATCACACAGTAATACCACTTTACCTTATATACGTTACTCCTCACAGTAGTGCCTCTTATTCACATAACATCACACAGTAATACCACTTTACCTTATATACGTTACTCCTCACAGTAGTGCCTCTTATTCACATAACATCACACAGTAATACCACTTTACCTTATATACGTTACTCCTCACAGTAGTGCCCCTTATTCACATAACATCACACAGTAATACCATTTTACCTTATATACGTTACTCCTCACAGTAGTGCCTCTTATTCACATAACATCACACAGTAATACCACTTTACCTTATATACGTTACTCCTCACAGTAGTGCCTCTTATTCACATAACATCACACAGTAATACCACTTTACCTTATATACGTTACTCCTCACAGTAGTGCCTCTTATTCACATAACATCACACAGTAATACCACTTTACCTTATATACGTTACTCCTCACAGTAGTGCCTCTTATTCACATAACATCACACAGTAATACCACTTTACCTTATATACGTTACTCCTCACAGTAGTGCCTCTTATTCACATAACATCACACAGTAATACCACTTTACCTTATATACGTTACTCCTCACAGTAGTGCCCCTTATTCAGATAACATCACACAGTAATACCATTTTAGCTTTTATACGTTACTCCTCACAGTAGTGCCTCTTATTCACATAACATCACACAGTAATACCACTTTACCTTATATACGTTACTCCTCACAGTAGTGCCTCTTATTCACATAACATCACACAGTAATACCACTTTACCTTATATACGTTACTCCTCACAGTAGTGCCTCTTATTTACATAACATCACACAGTAATACCACTTTACCTTATATACGATACTCCTCACAGTAGTGCCTCTTATTCCCATAACATCACACAGTAATACTATTTTACCTTATATACGTTACTCCTCACAGTAGTGCCCCTTATTCACATAACATCACACAGTAATACCATTTTACCTTATATACGTTACTCCTCACAGTAGTGCCTCTTATTCACATAACATCACACAGTAATACCACTTTACCTTATATACGTTACTCCTCACAGTAGTGCCTCTTATTCACATAACATCACACAGTAATACCACTTTACCTTATATACGTTACTCCTCACAGTAGTGCCTCTTATTTACATAACATCACACAGTAATACCACTTTACCTTATATACGTTACTCCTCACAGTATTGCCTCTTATTCACATAACATCACACAGTAATACCACTTTACCTTATATACGTTACTTCTCACAGTAGTGCCTCTTATTCACATAACATCACACAGTAATACTACTTTACCTTATATACGTTACTCCTCACAGTAGTGTCTCTTATTCACATGACATCACACAGTAGTACCAATTTACCTTATATACGTTACTCCTCACAGTAGTGCCTCTTATTCACATAACATCACACAGTAATACCACTTTACCTTATATACATTACTCCTCACAGTAGTGCCTCTTATTCACATAACATCACACAGTAATACCACTTTACCTTATATACGTTACTCCTCACAGTAGTGCCCCTTATTCACATAACATCACACAGTAATACCATTTTACCTTATATACGTTACTCCTCACAGTAGTGCCTCTTATTCACATAACATCACACAGTAATACCACTTTACCTTATATACGTTACTCCTCACAGTAGTGCCTCTTATTCACATAACATCACACAGTAATACCACTTTACCTTATATACGTTACTCCTCACAGTAGTGCCTCTTATTCACATAACATCACAAAGTAATACCACTTTACCTTATATACGTTACTCCTCACAGTAGTGCCTCTTATTCACATAACATCACACAGTAATACCACTTTACCTTATATACGTTACTCCTCACAGTAGTGCCCCTTATTCACATAACATCACACAGTAATACCATTTTACCTTATATACGTTACTCCTCACAGTAGTGCCTCTTATTCACATAACATCACACAGTAATACCATTTTAGCTTATATACGTTACTCCTCACAGTAGTGCCTCTTATTCACATAACATCACACAGTAATACCACTTTACCTTATATACGTTACTCCTCACAGTAGTGCCTCTTATTCACATAACATCACACAGTAATACCACTTTACCTTATATACGTTACTCCTCACAGTAGTGCCTCTTATTCACATAACATCACATAGTAATACCATTTTACCTTATATACGATACTCCTCACAGTAGTGCCTCTTATTCACATAACATCACACAGTAATACTATTTTACCTTATATACGTTACTCCTCACAGTAGTGCCCCTTATTCACATAACATCACACAGTAATACCATTTTACCTTATATACGTTACTCCTCACAGTAGTGCCTCTTATTCACATAACATCACACAGTAATACCACTTTACCTTATATACGTTACTCCTCACAGTAGTGCCTCTTATTCACATAACATCACACAGTAATACCACTTTACCTTATATACGTTACTCCTCACAGTAGTGCCTCTTATTCACATAACATCACACAGTAATACCACTTAACCTTATATACGTTACTCCTCACAGTAGTGCCCCTTATTCACATAACATCACACAGTAATAACATTTTACCTTATATACGTTACTCCTCACAGTAGTGCCTCTTATTCACATAACATCACACAGTAATACCACTTTACCTTATATACGTTACTCCTCACAGTAGTGCCTCTTATTCACATAACATCACACAGTAATACCACTTTACCTTATATACGTTACTCCTCACAGTAGTGCCTCTTATTCACATAACATCACACAGTAATACCACTTTACCTTATATACGTTACTCCTTACAGTAGTGCCTCTTATTCACATAACATCACACAGTAATACCACTTAACCTTATATACGTTACTCCTCACAGTAGTGCCCCTTATTCACATAACATCACACAGTAATAACATTTTACCTTATATACGTTACTCCTCACAGTAGTGCCTCTTATTCACATAACATCACACAGTAATACCACTTTACCTTATATACGTTACTCCTCACAGTAGTGCCTCTTATTCACATAACATCACACAGTAATACCACTTTACCTTATATACGTTACTCCTCACAGTAGTGCCTCTTATTCACATAACATCACACAGTAATACCACTTTACCTTATATACGTTACTCCTCACAGTAGTGCCTCTCATTCACATAACATCACACAGTAATACCACTTTACCTTATATACGTTACTCCTCACAGTAGTGCCCCTTATTCACATAACATCACACAGTAATACCATTTTACCTTATATACGTTACTCCTCACAGTAGTGCCTCTTATTCACATAACATCACACAGTAATACCACTTTACCTTATATACGTTACTCCTCACAGTAGTGCCTCTTATTCACATAACATCACACAGTAATACCACTTTACCTTATATACGTTACTCCTCACAGTAGTGCCTCTTATTCACATAACATCACACAGTAATACCACTTTACCTTATATACGTTACTCCTCACAGTAGTGCCTCTTATTCACATAACATCACACAGTAATACCACTTTACCTTATATACGTTACTCCTCACAGTAGTGCCTCTTATTCACATAACATCACACAGTAATACTATTTTACCTTATATACGTTACTCCTCACAGTAGTGCCCCTTATTCACATAACATCACACAGTAATACCATTTTACCTTATATACGTTACTCCTCACAGTAGTGCCTCTTATTCACATAACATCACACAGTAATACCACTTTACCTTATATACGTTACTCCTCACAGTAATGCCCATTATTCACATAACATCACACAGTAATACCACTTTACCTTATATACATTACTCATCACAGTAGTGCCTCTTATTCACATAACATCACACAGTAATAC
Organism: Pseudophryne corroboree; assembly: GCF_028390025.1. NCBI lineage: Eukaryota > Metazoa > Chordata > Amphibia > Anura > Myobatrachidae > Pseudophryne > Pseudophryne corroboree. Next base: position 346,001 of record NC_086444.1, read on the forward strand.
CACTTTACCTTATATACGTTATTCCTCACAGTAGTGCCTCTTATTCACATAACATCACACAGTAATACCGCTTTACCTTATATACGTTACTCCTCACAGTAGTGCCTCTTATTCACATAACATCACACAGTAATACCACTTTACCTTATATACGTTACTCCTCACAGTAGTGCCTCTTATTCACATAACATCACACAGTAATACCACTTTACCTTATATACTTTACTCCTCACAGTAGTGCCTCTTATTCACATAACATCACACAGTAATACCACTTTACCTTATATACGTTACTCCTCACAGTAGTGCCTCTTATTCACATAACATCACACAGTAATACCACTTTACCTTATATACGTTACTCCTCACAGTAGTGCCTCTTATTCACATAACATCATACAGTAGTACCACTTTACCTTATATACGTTACTTCTCACAGTAGTGCCTCTTATTCACATAACATCACACAGTAATACCACTTTACCTTATATACTTTACTCCTCACAGTAGTGCCTCTTATTCACATAACATCACACAGTAATACCACTTTACCTTATATACGTTACTCCTCACAGTAGTGCCTCTTATTCACATAACATCATACAGTAGTACCACTTTACCTTATATACGTTACTTCTCACAGTAGTGCCTCTTATTCACATAACATCACACAGTAATACCACTTTACCTTATATACTTTACTCCTCACAGTAGTGCCTCTTATTCACATAACATCACACAGTAATACCACTTTACCTTATATACGTTACTCCTCACAGTAGTGCCTCTTATTCACATAACATCACACAGTAATACCACTTTACCTTATATACGTTACTCCTCACAGTAGTGCCTCTTATTCACATAACATCACACAGTAATACCACTTTACCTTATATACTTTACTCCTCACAGTAGTGCCCCTTATTCACATAACATCACACAGTAATACCATTTTACCTTATATACGTTACTCCTCACAGTAGTGCCTCTTGGGGGTCATTCCGAGTTGTTCGCTCTGTAAATTTCTTCGCATCGCAGCGATTTTCCGCTTAGTGCGCATGCGCAATGTTCGCACTGCGACTGCGCCAAGTAAATTTGCTATGCAGTTAGGTATTTTACTCACGTTTTTTTCTTCGTTCTGGTGATCGTAATGTGATTGACAGGAAGTGGGTGTTTCTGGGCGGAAACTGGCCGTTTTATGGGTGTGTGTGAAAAAACGCTACAGTTTCTGGGAAAAACGCGGGAGTGGCTGGAGAAACGGAGGAGTGTCTGGGCGAACGCTGGGTGTGTTTGTGACGTCAAACCAGGAACGACAAGCACTGAACTGATCGCAGATGCCGAGTAAGTTTCGAGTTACTCAGAAACTGCACAGAGAAGTCTTATCGCAACATTGCGAATCTTTCGTTCGCAATTTTAAGAAGCTAAGATTCACTCCCAGTAGGCGGCGGCTTAGCGTGTGCAAAGCTGCTAAAAGCAGCTAGCGAGCGAACAACTCGGAATGAGGGCCCTTATTCACATAACATCACACAGTAATACCACTTTACCTTATATACGTTACTCCTCACAGTAGTGCCTCTTATTCACATGACATCACACAGTAGTACCAATTTACCTTATATACGTTACTCCTCACAGTAGTGCCTCTTATTCACATAACATCACACAGTAATACCACTTTACCTTATATACGTTACTCCTCACAGTAGTGCCTCTTATTCACATAACATCACACAGTAATACCGCTTTACCTTATATACGTTACTCCTCACAGTAGTGCCTCTTATTCACATAACATCACACAGTAGTACCACTTTACCTTATATACGTTACTCCTCACAGTAGTGCCTCTTATTCACATAACATCACACAGTAATACCACTTTACCTTATATACGTTACTCCTCACAGTAGTGCCTCTTATTCACATAACATCACACAGTAATACCACTTTACCTTATATACGTTACTCCTCACAGTAGTGCCCCTTATTCACATAACATCACACAGTAATACCATTTTACCTTATATACGTTACTCCTCACAGTAGTGCCTCTTATTCACATAACATCACATAGTAATACCACTTTACCTTATATACGTTACTCCTCACAGTAGTGCCTCTTATTCACATAACATCACACAGTAATACCACTTTACCTTATATACGTTACTCCTCACAGTAGTGCCTCTTATTCACATAACATCACACAGTAATACCACTTTACCTTATATACGTTACTCCTCACAGTAGTGCCTCTTATTCACATAACATCACACAGTAATAACACTTTACCTTATATACGTTACTCCTCACAGTAGTGCCTCTTATTTACATAACATCACATAGTAATACCACTTTACCTTATATACGTTACTCCTCACAGTAGTGCCTCTTATTCACATAACATCACACAGTAATACCACTTTACCTTATATACGTTACTCCTCACAGTAGTGCCTCTTATTCACATAACATCACACAGTAATAACACTTTACCTTATATACGTTACTCCTCACAGTAGTGCCTCTTATTCACATAACATCACACAGTAATACCACTTTACCTTATATACGTTACTCCTCACAGTAGTGCCTCTTATTCACATAACATCACACAGTAATACCACTTTACCTTATATACGTTACTCCTCACAGTAGTGCCCCTTATTCACATAACATCACACAGTAATACCATTTTACCTTATATACGTTACTCCTCACAGTAGTGCCTCTTATTCACATAACATCACACAGTAATACCACTTTACCTTATATACGTTACTCCTCACAGTAGTGCCTCTTATTCACATAACATCACACAGTAATACCACTTTACCTTATATATGTTACTCCTCACAGTAGTGCCTCTTATTCACATAACATCACACAGTAATACCACTTTACCTTATATACGATACTCCTCACAGTAGTGCCTCTTATTCACATAACATCACACAGTAATACCACTTTACCTTATATACTTTACTCCTCACAGTAGTGCCTCTTATTCACATAACATCACACAGTAATACCACTTTACCTTATATATGTTACTCCTCACAGTAGTGCCTCTTATTCACATAACATCACACAGTAATACCACTTTACCTTATATACGATACTCCTCACAGTAGTGCCTCTTATTCACATAACATCACACAGTAATACTATTTTACCTTATATACGTTACTCCTCACAGTAGTGCCCCTTATTCACATAACATCACACAGTAATACCATTTTACCTTATATACGTTACTCCTCACAGTAGTGCCTCTTATTCACATAACATCACACAGTAATACCACTTTACCTTATATACGTTACTCCTCACAGTAGTGCCTCTTATTCACATAACATCACACAGTAATACCACTTTACCTTATATACGTTACTCCTCACAGTAGTGCCTCTTATTCACATAACATCACACAGTAATACCACTTTACCTTATATACGTTACTCCTCACAGTAGTGCCTCTTATTCACATAACATCACACAGTAATACCACTTTACCTTATATACGTTACTCCTCACAGTAGTGCCTCTTATTCACATAACATCACACAGTAATACCACTTTACCTTATATACGTTACTCCTCACAGTAGTGCCTCTTATTCACATAACATCACACAGTAATACCACTTTACCTTATATACGTTACTTCTCACAGTAGTGCCTCTTATTCACATAACATCACACAGTAATACTACTTTACCTTATATACGTTACTCCTCACAGTAGTGTCTCTTATTCACATGACATCACACAGTAGTACCAATTTACCTTATATACGTTACTCCTCACAGTAGTGCCTCTTATTCACATAACTTCACACAGTAATACCACTTTACCTTATATACATTACTACTCACAGTAATGCCCATTATTCACATAACATCACACAGTAATACCACTTTACCTTATATACATTACTCATCACAGTAGTGCCTCTTATTCACATAACATCACACAGTAATACCACTTTACCTTATATACGTTACTCCTCACAGTAGTGCCTCTTATTCACATAACATCACACAGTAATACCGCTTTACCTTATATACTTTACTCCTCACAGTAGTGCCTCTTATTCACATAACATCACACAGTAGTACCACTTTACCTTATATACGTTACTTCTCACAGTAGTGCCTCTTATTCACTTAACATCACACAGTAATACCACTTTACCTTATATACGTTACTCCACACAGTAGTGCCTCTTATTCACATAACATCACACAGTAATACCACTTTACCTTATATACGTTACTCCTCACAGTAGTGCCTCTTATTCACATAACATCACACAGTAATACCACTTTACCTTATATACTTTACTCCTCACAGTAGTGCCCCTTATTCACATAACATCACACAGTAATACCATTTTACCTTATATACGTTACTCCTCACAGTAGTGCCTCTTGGGGGTCATTCCGAGTTGTTCGCTCTGTAAATTTCTTCGCATCGCAGCGATTTTCCGCTTAGTGCGCATGCGCAATGTTCGCACTGCGACTGCGCCAAGTAAATTTGCTATGCAGTTAGGTATTTTACTCACGTTTTTTTCTTCGTTCTGGTGATCGTAATGTGATTGACAGGAAGTGGGTGTTTCTGGGCGGAAACTGGCCGTTTTATGGGTGTGTGTGAAAAAACGCTACCGTTTCTGGGAAAAACGCGGGAGTGGCTGGAGAAACGGAGGAGTGTCTGGGCGAACGCTGGGTGTGTTTGTGACGTCAAACCAGGAACGACAAGCACTGAACTGATCGCAGATGCCGAGTAAGTTTCGAGTTACTCAGAAACTGCACAGAGAAGTCTTATCGCAACATTGCGAATCTTTCGTTCGCAATTTTAAGAAGCTAAGATTCACTCCCAGTAGGCGGCGGCTTAGCGTGTGCAAAGCTGCTAAAAGCAGCTAGCGAGCGAACAACTCGGAATGTGGGCACTTATTCACATAACATCACACAGTAATACCACTTTACCTTATATACGTTACTCCTCACAGTAGTGCCTCTTATTCACATGACATCACACAGTAGTACCAATTTACCTTATATACGTTACTCCTCACAGTAGTGCCTCTTATTCACATAACATCACACAGTAATACCACTTTACCTTATATACGTTACTCCTCACAGTAGTGCCTCTTATTCACATAACATCACACAGTAATACCGCTTTACCTTATATACGTTACTCCTCACAGTAGTGCCTCTTATTCACATAACATCACACAGTAGTACCACTTTACCTTATATACGTTACTCCTCACAGTAGTGCCTCTTATTCACATAACATCACACAGTAATACCACTTTACCTTATATACGTTACTCCTCACAGTAGTGCCTCTTATTCACATAACATCACACAGTAATACCACTTTACCTTATATACGTTACTCCTCACAGTAGTGCCCCTTATTCACATAACATCACACAGTAATACCATTTTACCTTATATACGTTACTCCTCACAGTAGTGCCTCTTATTCACATAACATCACATAGTAATACCACTTTACCTTATATACGTTACTCCTCACAGTAGTGCCTCTTATTCACATAACATCACACAGTAATACCACTTTACCTTATATACGTTACTCCTCACAGTAGTGCCTCTTATTCACATAACATCACACAGTAATAACACTTTACCTTATATACGTTACTCCTCACAGTAGTGCCTCTTATTCACATAACATCACACAGTAATAACACTTTACCTTATATACGTTACTCCTCACAGTAGTGCCTCTTATTCACATAACATCACATAGTAATACCACTTTACCTTATATACGTTACTCCTCACAGTAGTGCCTCTTATTCACATAACATCACACAGTAATACCACTTTACCTTATATACGTTACTCCTCACAGTAGTGCCTCTTATTCACATAACATCACACAGTAATACCACTTTACCTTATATACGTTACTCCTCACAGTAGTGCCTCTTATTCACATAACATCACACAGTAATAACACTTTACCTTATATACGTTACTCCTCACAGTAGTGCCTCTTATTTACATAACATCACATAGTAATACCACTTTACCTTATATACGTTACTCCTCACAGTAGTGCCTCTTATTCACATAACATCACACAGTAATACCACTTTACCTTATATACGTTACTCCTCACAGTAGTGCCTCTTATTCACATAACATCACACAGTAATAACACTTTACCTTATATACGTTACTCCTCACAGTAGTGCCTCTTATTCACATAACATCACACAGTAATACCACTTTACCTTATATACGTTACTCCTCACAGTAGTGCCTCTTATTCACATAACATCACACAGTAATACCACTTTACCTTATATACGTTACTCCTCACAGTAGTGCCTCTTATTCACATAACATCACACAGTAATACCACTTTACCTTATATACGTTACTCCTCACAGTAGTGCCTCTTATTCACATAACATCACACAGTAATACCACTTTACCTTATATACGTTACTCCTCACAGTAGTGCCTCTTATTCACATAACATCACACAGTAATACCACTTTACCTTATATACGTTACTCCTCACAGTAGTGCCTCTTATTCACATAACATCACACAGTAATACCACTTTACCTTATATACGTTACTTCTCACAGTAGTGCCTCTTATTCACATAACATCACACAGTAATACTACTTTACCTTATATACGTTACTCCTCACAGTAGTGTCTCTTATTCACATGACATCACACAGTAGTACCAATTTACCTTATATACGTTACTCCTCACAGTAGTGCCTCTTATTCACATAACTTCACACAGTAATACCACTTTACCTTATATACATTACTACTCACAGTAATGCCCATTATTCACATAACATCACACAGTAATACCACTTTACCTTATATACATTACTCATCACAGTAGTGCCTCTTATTCACATAACATCACACAGTAATACCACTTTACCTTATATACGTTACTCCTCACAGTAGTGCCTCTTATTCACATAACATCACACAGTAATACCGCTTTACCTTATATACTTTACTCCTCACAGTAGTGCCTCTTATTCACATAACATCACACAGTAGTACCACTTTACCTTATATACGTTACTTCTCACAGTAGTGCCTCTTATTCACTTAACATCACACAGTAATACCACTTTACCTTATATACGTTACTCCACACAGTAGTGCCTCTTATTCACATAACATCACACAGTAATACCACTTTACCTTATATACGTTACTCCTCACAGTAGTGCCTCTTATTCACATAACATCACACAGTAATACCACTTTACCTTATATACTTTACTCCTCACAGTAGTGCCCCTTATTCACATAACATCACACAGTAATACCATTTTACCTTATATACGTTACTCCTCACAGTAGTGCCTCTTGGGGGTCATTCCGAGTTGTTCGCTCTGTAAATTTCTTCGCATCGCAGCGATTTTCCGCTTAGTGCGCATGCGCAATGTTCGCACTGCGACTGCGCCAAGTAAATTTGCTATGCAGTTAGGTATTTTACTCACGTTTTTTTCTTCGTTCTGGTGATCGTAATGTGATTGACAGGAAGTGGGTGTTTCTGGGCGGAAACTGGCCGTTTTATGGGTGTGTGTGAAAAAACGCTACCGTTTCTGGGAAAAACGCGGGAGTGGCTGGAGAAACGGAGGAGTGTCTGGGCGAACGCTGGGTGTGTTTGTGACGTCAAACCAGGAACGACAAGCACTGAACTGATCGCAGATGCCGAGTAAGTTTCGAGTTACTCAGAAACTGCACAGAGAAGTCTTATCGCAACATTGCGAATCTTTCGTTCGCAATTTTAAGAAGCTAAGATTCACTCCCAGTAGGCGGCGGCTTAGCGTGTGCAAAGCTGCTAAAAGCAGCTAGCGAGCGAACAACTCGGAATGTGGGCACTTATTCACATAACATCACACAGTAATACCACTTTACCTTATATACGTTACTCCTCACAGTAGTGCCTCTTATTCACATGACATCACACAGTAGTACCAATTTACCTTATATACGTTACTCCTCACAGTAGTGCCTCTTATTCACATAACATCACACAGTAATACCACTTTACCTTATATACGTTACTCCTCACAGTAGTGCCTCTTATTCACATAACATCACACAGTAATACCGCTTTACCTTATATACGTTACTCCTCACAGTAGTGCCTCTTATTCACATAACATCACACAGTAGTACCACTTTACCTTATATACGTTACTCCTCACAGTAGTGCCTCTTATTCACATAACATCACACAGTAATACCACTTTACCTTATATACGTTACTCCTCACAGTAGTGCCTCTTATTCACATAACATCACACAGTAATACCACTTTACCTTATATACGTTACTCCTCACAGTAGTGCCCCTTATTCACATAACATCACACAGTAATACCATTTTACCTTATATACGTTACTCCTCACAGTAGTGCCTCTTATTCACATAACATCACATAGTAATACCACTTTACCTTATATACGTTACTCCTCACAGTAGTGCCTCTTATTCACATAACATCACACAGTAATACCACTTTACCTTATATACGTTACTCCTCACAGTAGTGCCTCTTATTCACATAACATCACACAGTAATAACACTTTACCTTATATACGTTACTCCTCACAGTAGTGCCTCTTATTCACATAACATCACACAGTAATAACACTTTACCTTATATACGTTACTCCTCACAGTAGTGCCTCTTATTCACATAACATCACATAGTAATACCACTTTACCTTATATACGTTACTCCTCACAGTAGTGCCTCTTATTCACATAACATCACACAGTAATAACACTTTACCTTATATACGTTACTCCTCACAGTAGTGCCTCTTATTCACATAACATCACACAGTAATACCACTTTACCTTATATACGTTACTCCTCACTGTAGTGCCTCTTATTCACATAACATCACACAGTAATACCACTTTACCTTATATACGTTACTCCTCACAGTAGTGCCCCTTATTCACATAACATCACACAGTAATACCATTTTACCTTATATACGTTACTCCTCACAGTAGTGCCTCTTATTCACATAACATCACACAGTAATACCACTTTACCTTATATACGTTACTCCTCACAGTAGTGCCTCTTATTCACATAACATCACACAGTAATACCACTTTACCTTATATATGTTACTCCTCACAGTAGTGCCTCTTATTCACATAACATCACACAGTAATACCACTTTACCTTATATACGATACTCCTCACAGTAGTGCCTCTTATTCACATAACATCACACAGTAATACCACTTTACCTTATATACTTTACTCCTCACAGTAGTGCCTCTTATTCACATAACATCACACAGTAATACCACTTTACCTTATATATGTTACTCCTCACAGTAGTGCCTCTTATTCACATAACATCACACAGTAATACCACTTTACCTTATATACGATACTCCTCACAGTAGTGCCTCTTATTCACATAACATCACACAGTAATACTATTTTACCTTATATACGTTACTCCTCACAGTAGTGCCCCTTATTCACATAACATCACACAGTAATACCATTTTACCTTATATACGTTACTCCTCACAGTAGTGCCTCTTATTCACATAACATCACACAGTAATACCACTTTACCTTATATACGTTACTCCTCACAGTAGTGCCTCTTATTCACATAACATCACACAGTAGTACCACTTTACCTTATATACATGTTACTCCTCACAGTAGTGCCTCTTATTCACATAACATCACACAGTAATACCACTTTACCTTATATACATTACTCCTCACAGTAATGCCCATTATTCACATAACATCACACAGTAATACCACTTTACCTTATATACATTACTCATCACAGTAGTGCCTCTTATTCACATAACATCACACAGTAATACCACTTTACCTTATATACGTTACTCCTCACAGTAGTGCCTCTTATTCACATAACATCACACAGTAGTACCACTTTACCTTATATACGTTACTCATCACAGTAATGCCCATTATTCACATAACATCACACAGTAATACCACTTAACCTTATATACATTACTCATCACAGTAGTGCCTCTTATTCACATAACATCACACAGTAATACCACTTTACCTTATATACGTTACTCCTCACAGTAGTGCCTCTTATTCACATAACATCACACAGTAATACCACTTTACCTTATGGGGGTCATTCCGAGTTGTTCGCTCGGTATTTATTTCTTGCAACGGAGCGATTAGTCGCTAATGCGCATGCGCAATGCCCGCAGTGCGACTGCGCCAAGTAAATTTGCTATGCAGTTAGGTATTTTACTCACGGCATTACAAGGTTTTTTCTTCGTTCTGGTGATCGTAATGTGATTGACAGGAAGTGGGTGTTTCTGGGCAGAAACAGGTCGTTTTATGGGTGTGTGCGAAAAAACGCTACCGTTTATAGGAAAAACGCAGGAGTGGCTGGAGAAACGGAGGAGTGTCTGGGCAAACGCTGGGTGTGTTTGTGACGTCAAACCAGGAACGACAAGCACTGAACTGATCGCAGATGCCGAGTAAGTTTGGAGCTACTCAGAAACTGCTAAGAAGTGTCTATTCGCAATTCTGCTAATCAATCGTTCGCAATTTTGATAAGCTAAGATTCACTCCCAGTAGGCGGCGGCTTAGCGTGTGCAAAGCTGCTAAAAGCAGCTTGCGAGCGAACAACTCGGAATGACCCCCTATATAGGTTACTCCTCACAGTAGTGCCTCTTATTCACATAACATCACACAGTAGTACCACTTTACCTTATATACGTTACTCCTCACAGTAGTGCCTCTTATTCACATAACATCACACAGTAATACCACTTTACCTTATATACGTTACTCATCACAGTAGTGCCTCTTATTCACATAACATCACACAGTAATACCACTTTACCTTATATACGTTACTCCTCACAGTAGTGCCTCTTATTCACATAACATCACACAGTAGTACCACTTTACCTTATATACGTTACTCCTCACAGTAGTGCCTCTTATTCACATAACATCACACAGTAGTACCACTTTACCTTATATACGTTACTCCTCACAGTAGTGCCTCTTATTCACATAACATCACACAGTAATACCACTTTACCTTATATACGTTACTCCACACAGTAGTGCCTCTTATTCACATAACATCACACAGTAATACCACTTTACCTTATGGGGGTCATTCCGAGTTGTTCGCTCGGTATTTATTTCTTGCAACGGAGCGATTAGCCGCTAATGCGCATGCGCAATGCCCGCAGTGCGACTGCGCCAAGTAAATTTGCTATGCAGTTAGGTATTTTACTCACGGCATTACAAGGTTTTTTCTTCGTTCTGGTGATCGTAATGTGATTGACAGGAAGTGGGTGTTTCTGGGCAGAAACAGGTCGTTTTATGGGTGTGTGCGAAAAAACGCTACCGTTTATAGGAAAAACGCAGGAGTGGCTGGAGAAACGGAGGAGTGTCTGGGCAAACGCTGGGTGTGTTTGTGACGTCAAACCAGGAACGACAAGCACTGAACTGATCGCAGATGCCGAGTAAGTTTGGAGCTACTCAGAAACTGCTAAGAAGTGTCTATTCGCAATTCTGCTAATCAATCGTTCGCAATTTTGATAAGCTAAGATTCACTCCCAGTAGGCGGCGGCTTAGCGTGTGCAAAGCTGCTAAAAGCAGCTTGCGAGCGAACAACTCGGAATGACCCCCTATATAGGTTACTCCTCACAGTAGTGCCTCTTATTCACATAACATCACACAGTAATACCACTTTACCTTATATACGTTACTCCTCACAGTAGTGCCTCTTATTCACATAACATCACACAGTAATATCACTTTACCTTATATACGTTACTCCTCACAGTAGTGCCTCTTATTCACATAACATCACACAGTAATACCACTTTACCTTATATACGTTACTCCTCACAGTAGTGCCTCTTATTCACATAACATTACACAGTAATACCACTTTACCTTATATACGTTACTCCTCACAGTAGTGCCCATTATTCACATAACATCACACAGTAATACCACTTTACCTTATATACGTTACTCCTCACAGTAGCGCCCCTTATTCACATAACATCACACAGTAATACCACTTTACCTTATATACGTTACTCCTCACAGTAGTGTACTTTATTCACATAACATAACACAGTAATACCACTTTACCTTATATACGTTACTCCTCACAGTAGTGTCCCTTATTCACATAACATCACACAGTAGTACCACTTCACCTTATATACGTTACTCCTCACATTAGTGTCCCTTATTCACATAACATCACACAGTAATACCACTTTACCGTATATACGTTACTCCTCAAAGTAGTGCCTCTTATTCACATAACATCACACAGTAATACCACTTTACCTTATATACATTACTCCTCACAGTAGTGCCTCTTATTCACATAACTTCACACAGTAATACCACTTTACCTTATATACATTACTACTCACAGTAATGCCCATTATTCACATAACATCACACAGTAATACCACTTTACCTTATATACATTACTCATCACAGTAGTGCCTCTTATTCACATAACATCACACAGTAATACCACTTTACCTTATATACGTTACTCCTCACAGTAGTGCCTCTTATTCACATAACATCACACAGTAATACCACTTTACCTTATATACATTACTCATCACAGTAGTGCCTCTTATTCACATAACATCACACAGTAATACCACTTTACCTTATATACGTTACTCCTCACAGTAGTGCCTCTTATTCACATAACATCACACAGTAATACCGCTTTACCTTATATACGTTACTCCTCACAGTAGTGCCTCTTATTCACATAACATCACACAGTAGTACCACTTTACCTTATATACGTTACTCCTCACAGTAGTGCCTCTTATTTACATAACATCACACAGTAGTACCACTTTACCTTATATACACGTTACTCCTCACAGTAGTGCCTCTTATTCACATAACATCACACAGTAATACTACTTTACCTTATATACATTACTCCTCACAGTAGTGCCTCTTATTCACATAACTTCACACAGTAATACCACTTTACCTTATATACATTACTACTCACAGTAATGCCCATTATTCACATAACATCACACAGTAATACCACTTTACCTTATATACATTACTCATCACAGTAGTGCCTCTTATTCACATAACATCACACAGTAATACCACTTTACCTTATATACGTTACTCCTCACAGTAGTGCCTCTTATTCACATAACATCACACAGTAATACCACTTTACCTTATATACTTTACTCCTCACAGTAGTGCCTCTTATTCACATAACATCACACAGTAATACCACTTTACCTTATATACGTTACTCCTCACAGTAGTGCCTCTTATTCACATAACATCACACAGTAATACCACTTTACCTTATATACGTTACTCCTCACAGTAGTGCCTCTTATTCACATAACATCACACAGTAATACCACTTTACCTTATATACTTTACTTCTCACAGTAGTGCCCCTTATTCACATAACATCACACAGTAATACCATTTTACCTTATATACGTTACTCCTCACAGTAGTGCCTCTTGGGGGTCATTCCGAGTTGTTCGCTCTGTAAATTTCTTCGCATCGCAGCGATTTTCCGCTTAGTGCGCATGCGCAATGTTCGCACTGCGACTGCGCCAAGTAAATTTGCTATGCAGTTAGGTATTTTACTCACGTTTTTTTCTTCGTTCTGGTGATCGTAATGTGATTGACAGGAAGTGGGTGTTTCTGGGCGGAAACTGGCCGTTTTATGGGTGTGTGTGAAAAAACGCTACCGTTTCTGGGAAAAACGCGGGAGTGGCTGGAGAAACGGAGGAGTGTCTGGGCGAACGCTGGGTGTGTTTGTGACGTCAAACCAGGAACGACAAGCACTGAACTGATCGCAGATGCCGAGTAAGTTTCGAGTTACTCAGAAACTGCACAGAGAAGTCTTATCGCAACATTGCGAATCTTTCATTCGCAATTTTAAGAAGCTAAGATTCACTCCCAGTAGGCGGCGGCTTAGCGTGTGCAAAGCTGCTAAAAGCAGCTAGCGAGCGAACAACTCGTAATGAGGGCCCTTATTCACATAACATCACACAGTAATACTATTTTACCTTATATACGTTACTCCTCACAGTAGTGCCTCTTATTCACATAACATCACACAGTAATACTATTTTACCTTATATACGTTACTCCTCACAGTAGTGCCCCTTATTCACATAACATCACACAGTAATACCATTTTACCTTATATACGTTACTCCTCACAGTAGTCCCTCTTATTCACATAACATCACACAGTAATACCACTTTACCTTATATACGTTACTCCTCACAGTAGTGCCTCTTATTCACATAACATCACACAGTAATACCACTTTACCTTATATACGTTACTCCTCACAGTAGTGCCTCTTATTTACATAACATCACACAGTAATACTACTTTACCTTATATACGTTACTCCTCACAGTAGTGTCTCTTATTCACATGACATCACACAGTAGTACCAATTTACCTATATACGTTACTCCTTACAGTAGTGCCTCTTATTCACATAACATCACACAGTAGTACCACTTTACCTTATATACGTTACTCCTCACAGTAGTGCCTCTTATTCACATAACATCACACAGTAGTACCACTTTACCTTATATACATGTTACTCCTCACAGTAGTGCCTCTTATTCACATAACATCACACAGTAATACCACTTTACCTTATATACATTACTCCTCACAGTAGTGCCTCTTATTCACATAACTTCACACAGTAATACCACTTTACCTTATATACATTACTCCTCACAGTAATGCCCTTTATTCACATAACATCACACAGTAATACCACTTTACCTTATACACATTACTCATCACAGTAGTGCCTCTTATTCACATAACATCACACAGTAATACCACTTTACCTTATATACGTTACTCCTCACAGTAGTGCCTCTTATTCACATAACATCACACAGTAGTACCACTTTACCTTATATACGTTACTCATCACAGTAATGCCCATTATTCACATAACAACACACAGTAATACCACTTTACCTTATATACATTACTCATCACAGTAGTGCCTCTTATTCACATAACATCACACAGTAATACCACTTTACCTTATATACGTTACTACTCACAGTAGTGCCTCTTATTCACATAACATCACACAGTAGTACCACTTTACCTTATATACGTTACTCCTCACAGTAGTGCCTCTTATTCACATAACATCACACAGTAATACCACTTTACCTTATATACGTTACTCATCACAGTAGTGCCTCTTATTCACATAACATCACACAGTAATACCACTTTACCTTATATACGTTACCCCTCACAGTAGTGCCTCTTATTCACATAACATCACACAGTAGTACCACTTTACCTTATATACGTTACTCCTCACAGTAGTGCCTCTTATTCACATAACATCACACAGTAGTACCACTTTACCTTATATACGTTACTCCTCACAGTAGTGCCTCTTATTCACATAACATCACACAGTAGTACCACTTTACCTTATATACGTTACTCCTCACAGTAGTGCCTCTTATTCACATAACATCACACAGTAATACCACTTTACCTTATATACGTTACTCCACACAGTAGTGCCTCTTATTCACATAACATCACACAGTAATACCACTTTACCTTATATACTTTACTCCTCACAGTAGTGCCTCTTATTCACATAACATCACACAGTAATACCACTTTACCTTATGGGGGTCATTCCGAGTTGTTCGCTCGGTATTTATTTCTTGCAACGGAGCGATTAGTCGCTAATGCGCATGCGCAATGCCCGCAGTGCGACTGCGCCAAGTAAATTTGCTATGCAGTTAGGTATTTTACTCACGGCATTACAAGGTTTTTTCTTCGTTCTGGTGATCGTAATGTGATTGACAGGAAGTGGGTGTTTCTGGGCAGAAACAGGTCGTTTTATGGGTGTGTGCGAAAAAACGCTACCGTTTATAGGAAAAACGCAGGAGTGGCTGGAGAAACGGAGGAGTGTCTGGGCAAACGCTGGGTGTGTTTGTGACGTCAAACCAGGAACGACAAGCACTGAACTGATCGCAGATGCCGAGTAAGTTTGGAGCTACTCAGAAACTGCTAAGAAGTGTCTATTCGCAATTCTGCTAATCAATCGTTCGCAATTTTGATAAGCTAAGATTCACTCCCAGTAGGCGGCGGCTTAGCGTGTGCAAAGCTGCTAAAAGCAGCTTGCGAGCGAACAACTCGGAATGACCCCCTATATAGGTTACTCCTCACAGTAGTGCCTCTTATTCACATAACATCACACAGTAGTACCACTTTACCTTATATACGTTACTGCTCACAGTAGTGCCTCTTATTCACATAACATCACACAGTAATACCACTTTACCTTATATACGATACTCCTCACAGTAGTGCCTCTTATTCACATAACATCACACAGTAATACTATTTTACCTTATATACGTTACTCCTCACAGTAGTGCCCCTTATTCACATAACATCACACAGTAATACCATTTTACCTTATATACGTTACTCCTCACAGTAGTCCCTCTTATTCACATAACATCACACAGTAATACCACTTTACCTTATATACGTTACTCCTCACAGTAGTGCCTCTTATTCACATAACATCACACAGTAATACCACTTTACCTTATATACGTTACTCCTCACAGTAGTGCCTCTTATTTACATAACATCACACAGTAATACTACTTTACCTTATATACGTTACTCCTCACAGTAGTGTCTCTTATTCACATGACATCACACAGTAGTACCAATTTACCTTATATACGTTACTCCTTACAGTAGTGCCTCTTATTCACATAACATCACACAGTAGTACCACTTTACCTTATATACGTTACTCCTCACAGTAGTGCCTCTTATTCACATAACATCACACAGTAGTACCACTTTACCTTATATACATGTTACTCCTCACAGTAGTGCCTCTTATTCACATAACATCACACAGTAATACCACTTTACCTTATATACATTACTCCTCACAGTAGTGCCTCTTATTCACATAACTTCACACAGTAATACCACTTTACCTTATATACATTACTCCTCACAGTAATGCCCTTTATTCACATAACATCACACAGTAATACCACTTTACCTTATACACATTACTCATCACAGTAGTGCCTCTTATTCACATAACATCACACAGTAATACCACTTTACCTTATATACGTTACTCCTCACAGTAGTGCCTCTTATTCACATAACATCACACAGTAGTACCACTTTACCTTATATACGTTACTCATCACAGTAATGCCCATTATTCACATAACAACACACAGTAATACCACTTTACCTTATATACATTACTCATCACAGTAGTGCCTCTTATTCACATAACATCACACAGTAATACCACTTTACCTTATATACGTTACTACTCACAGTAGTGCCTCTTATTCACATAACATCACACAGTAGTACCACTTTACCTTATATACGTTACTCCTCACAGTAGTGCCTCTTATTCACATAACATCACACAGTAATACCACTTCACCTTATATACGTTACTCATCACAGTAGTGCCTCTTATTCACATAACATCACACAGTAATACCACTTTACCTTATATACGTTACTCCTCACAGTAGTGCCTCTTATTCACATAACATCACACAGTAGTACCACTTTACCTTATATACGTTACTCCTCACAGTAGTGCCTCTTATTCACATAACATCACACAGTAGTACCACTTTACCTTATATACGTTACTCCTCACAGTAGTGCCTCTTATTCACATAACATCACACAGTAGTACCACTTTACCTTATATACGTTACTCCTCACAGTAGTGCCTCTTATTCACATAACATCACACAGTAATACCACTTTACCTTATATACGTTACTCCACACAGTAGTGCCTCTTATTCACATAACATCACACAGTAATACCACTTTACCTTATATACTTTACTCCTCACAGTAGTGCCTCTTATTCACATAACATCACACAGTAATACCACTTTACCTTATGGGGGTCATTCCGAGTTGTTCGCTCGGTATTTATTTCTTGCAACGGAGCGATTAGTCGCTAATGCGCATGCGCAATGCCCGCAGTGCGACTGCGCCAAGTAAATTTGCTATGCAGTTAGGTATTTTACTCACGGCATTACAAGGTTTTTTCTTCGTTCTGGTGATCGTAATGTGATTGACAGGAAGTGGGTGTTTCTGGGCAGAAACAGGTCGTTTTATGGGTGTGTGCGAAAAAACGCTACCGTTTATAGGAAAAACGCAGGAGTGGCTGGAGAAACGGAGGAGTGTCTGGGCAAACGCTGGGTGTGTTTGTGACGTCAAACCAGGAACGACAAGCACTGAACTGATCGCAGATGCCGAGTAAGTTTGGAGCTACTCAGAAACTGCTAAGAAGTGTCTATTCGCAATTCTGCTAATCAATCGTTCGCAATTTTGATAAGCTAAGATTCACTCCCAGTAGGCGGCGGCTTAGCGTGTGCAAAGCTGCTAAAAGCAGCTTGCGAGCGAACAACTCGGAATGACCCCCTATATAGGTTACTCCTCACAGTAGTGCCTCTTATTCACATAACATCACACAGTAGTACCACTTTACCTTATATACGTTACTCCTCACAGTAGTGCCTCTTATTCACATAACATCACACAGTAATACCACTTTACCTTATATACGTTACTCCACACAGTAGTGCCTCTTATTCACATAACATCACACAGTAATACCACTTTACCTTATATACTTTACTCCTCACAGTAGTGCCTCTTATTCACATAACATCACACAGTAATACCACTTTACCTTATATACGTTACTCCTCACAGTAGTGCCTCTTATTCACATAACATCACACAGTAATACCACTTTACCTTATATACGTTACTCCTCACAGTAGTGCCTCTTATTCACATAACATCACACAGTAATACCACTTTACCTTATATACTTTACTCCTCACAGTAGTGCCCCTTATTCACATAACATCACACAGTAATACCATTTTACCTTATATACGTTACTCCTCACAGTAGTGCCTCTTATTCACATAACTTCACACAGTAATACCACTTTACCTTATATACGATACTCCTCACAGTAGTGCCTCTTATTCACATAACATCACACAGTAATACTATTTTACCTTATATACGTTACTCCTCACAGTAGTGCCCCTTATTCACATAACATCACACAGTAATACCACTTTACCTTATATACGTTACTCCTCACAGTAGTCCCTCTTATTCACATAACATCACACAGTAATACCACTTTACCTTATATACGTTACTCCTCACAGTAGTGCCTCTTATTCACATAACATCACACAGTAATGCCACTTTACCTTATATACGTTACTCCTCACAGTAGTGCCTCTTATTCACATAACATCACACAGTAATACCACTTTACCTTATATACGTTACTCCTCACAGTAGTGCCTCTTATTCACATAACATCACACAGTAATACCACTTTACCTTATATACGTTACTCCTCACAGTAGTGTCTCTTATTTACATGACATCACACAGTAGTACCAATTTACCTTATATACGTTACTCCTTACAGTAGTGCCTCTTATTCACATAACATCACACAGTAGTACCACTTTACCTTATATACGTTACTCCTCACAGTAGTGCCTCTTATTCACATAACATCACACAGTAATACCACTTTACCTTATATACATTACTCCTCACAGTAGTGCCTTTTATTCACATAACTTCACACAGTAATACCGCTTTACCTTATATACATTACTCCTCACAGTAATGCCCATTATTCACATAACATCACACAGTAATACCACTTTACCTTATATACATTACTCATCACAGTAGTGCCTCTTATTCACATAACATCACACAGTAATACCACTTTACCTTATATACGTTACTCCTCACAGTAGTGCCTCTTATTCACATAACATCACACAGTAGTACCACTTTACCTTATATACGTTACTCCTCACAGTAGTGCCTCTTATTCACATAACATCACACAGTAGTACCACTTTACCTTATATACGTTACTCCTCACAGTAGTGCCTCTTATTCACATAACATCACACAGTAATACCACTTTACCTTATATACGTTACTCATCACAGTAGTGCCTCTTATTCACATAACATCACACAGTAATACCACTTTACCTTATATACGTTACTCCTCACAGTAGTGCTTCTTATTCACATAACATCACACAGTAGTACCACTTTACCTTATATACGTTACTCCTCACAGTAGTGCCTCTTATTCACATAACATCACACAGTAGTACCACTTTACCTTATATACGTTACTCCTCACAGTAGTGCCTCTTATTCACATAACATCACACAGTAATACCACTTTACCTTATATACGTTACTCCACACAGTAGTGCCTCTTATTCACATAACATCACACAGTAATACCACTTTACCTTATATACTTTACTCCTCACAGTAGTGCCTCTTATTCACATAACATCACACAGTAATACCACTTTACCTTATGGGGGTCATTCCGAGTTGTTCGCTCGGTATTTATTTCTTGCAACGGAGCGATTAGTCGCTAATGCGCATGCGCAATGCCCGCAGTGCGACTGCGCCAAGTAAATTTGCTATGCAGTTAGGTATTTTACTCACGGCATTACAAGGTTTTTTCTTCGTTCTGGTGATCGTAATGTGATTGACAGGAAGTGGGTGTTTCTGGGCAGAAACAGGTCGTTTTATGGGTGTGTGCGAAAAAACGCTACCGTTTATAGGAAAAACGCAGGAGTGGCTGGAGAAACGGAGGAGTGTCTGGGCAAACGCTGGGTGTGTTTGTGACGTCAATCCAGGAACGACAAGCACTGAACTGATCGCAGATGCCGAGTAAGTTTGGAGCTACTCAGAAACTGCTAAGAAGTGTCTATTCGCAATTCTGCTAATCAATCGTTCGCAATTTTGATAAGCTAAGATTCACTCCCAGTAGGCGGCGGCTTAGCGTGTGCAAAGCTGCTTATAGCAGCTTGCGAGCGAACAACTCGGAATGACCCCCTATATAGGTTACTCCTCACAGTAGTGCCTCTTATTCACATAACATCACACAGTAATACCACTTTACCTTATATAAGTTACTCCTCACAGTAGTGCCTCTTATTCACATCACATCACACAGTAATATCACTTTACCTTATATACGTTACTCCTCACAGTAGTGCCTCTTATTCACATAACATCACAGAGTAATACCACTTTACCTTATATACGTTACTCCTCACAGTAGTGCCTCTTATTCACATAACATCACACAGTAATACCACTTTACCTTATATACGTTACTCCTCACAGTAGTGCCCATTATTCACATAACATCACACAGTAATACCACTTTACCTTATATACGTTACTCCTCACAGTAGCGCCCCTTATTCACATAACATCACACAGTAATACCACTTTACCTTATATACGTTACTCCTCACAGTAGTGTACTTTATTCACATAACATAACACAGTAATACCACTTTACCTTATATACGTTACTCCTCACAGTAGTGTCCCTTATTCACATAACATCACACAGTAGTACCACTTCACCTTATATACGTTACTCCTCACATTAGTGTCCCTTATTCACATAACATCACACAGTAATACCACTTTACCGTATATACGTTACTCCTCAAAGTAGTGCCTCTTATTCACATAACATCACACAGTAATACCACTTTACCTTATATACATTACTCCTCACAGTAGTGCCTCTTATTCACATAACTTCACACAGTAATACCACTTTACCTTATATACATTACTACTCACAGTAATGCCCATTATTCACATAACATCACACAGTAATACCACTTTACCTTATATACATTACTCATCACAGTAGTGCCTCTTATTCACATAACATCACACAGTAATACCACTTTACCTTATATACGTTACTCCTCACAGTAGTGCCTCTTATTCACATAACATCACACAGTAATACCGCTTTACCTTATATACGTTACTCCTCACAGTAGTGCCTCTTATTCACATAACATCACACAGTAGTACCACTTTACCTTATATACGTTACTCCTCACAGTAGTGCCTCTTATTCACATAACATCACACAGTAATACCACTTTACCTTATATACGTTACTCCACACAGTAGTGCCTCTTATTCCCATAACATCACACAGTAATACCACTTTACCGTATATACTTTACTCCTCACAGTAGTGCCTCTTATTCACATAACATCACACAGTAATACCACTTTACCTTATATACGTTACTCCTCACAGTAGTGCCTCTTATTCACATAACATCACACAGTAATACCACTTTACCTTATATACGTTACTCCTCACAGTATTGCCTCTTATTCACATAACATCACACAGTAATACCACTTTACCTTATATACTTTACTCCTCACAGTAGTGCCCCTTATTCACATAACATCACACAGTAATACCATTTTACCTTATATACGTTACTCCTCACAGTAGTGCCTCTTATTCACATAACATCACACAGTAATACCACTTTACCTTATATACGATACTCCTCACAGTAGTGCCTCTTATTCACATAACATCACACAGTAATACTATTTTACCTTATATACGTTACTCCTCACAGTAGTGCCCCTTATTCACATAACATCACACAGTAATACCATTTTACCTTATATACGTTACTCCTCACAGTAGTCCCTCTTATTCACATAACATCACACAGTAATACCACTTTACCTTATATACGTTACTCCTCACAGTAGTGCCTCTTATTCACATAACATCACACAGTAATGCCACTTTACCTTATATACGTTACTCCTCACAGTAGTGCCTCTTATTCACATAACATCACACAGTAATACCACTTTACCTTATATACATTACTCCTCACAGTAATGCCCATTATTCACATAACATCACACAGTAATACCACTTTACCTTATATACATTACTCATCACAGTAGTGCCTCTTATTCACATAACATCACACAGTAATACCACTTTACCTTATATACGTTACTCCTCACAGTAGTGCCTCTTATTCACATAACATCACACAGTAGTACCACTTTACCTTATATACGTTACTCCTCACAGTAGTGCCTCTTATTCACATAACATCACACAGTAATACCACTTTACCTTATATACGTTACTCATCACAGTAGTGCCTCTTATTCACATAACATCACACAGTAATACCACTTTACCTTATATACGTTACTCCTCACAGTAGTGCTTCTTATTCACATAACATCACACAGTAGTACCACTTTACCTTATATACGTTACTCCTCACAGTAGTGCCTCTTATTCACATAACATCACACAGTAGTACCACTTTACCTTATATACGTTACTCCTCACAGTAGTGCCTCTTATTCACATAACATCACACAGTAATACCACTTTACCTTATATACGTTACTCCACACAGTAGTGCCTCTTATTCACATAACATCACACAGTAATACCACTTTACCTTATATACTTTACTCCTCACAGTAGTGCCTCTTATTCACATAACATCACACAGTAATACCACTTTACCTTATGGGGGTCATTCCGAGTTGTTCGCTCGGTATTTATTTCTTGCAACGGAGCGATTAGTCGCTAATGCGCATGCGCAATGCCCGCAGTGCGACTGCGCCAAGTAAATTTGCTATGCAGTTAGGTATTTTACTCACGGCATTACAAGGTTTTTTCTTCGTTCTGGTGATCGTAATGTGATTGACAGGAAGTGGGTGTTTCTGGGCAGAAACAGGTCGTTTTATGGGTGTGTGCGAAAAAACGCTACCGTTTATAGGAAAAACGCAGGAGTGGCTGGAGAAACGGAGGAGTGTCTGGGCAAACGCTGGGTGTGTTTGTGACGTCAATCCAGGAACGACAAGCACTGAACTGATCGCAGATGCCGAGTAAGTTTGGAGCTACTCAGAAACTGCTAAGAAGTGTCTATTCGCAATTCTGCTAATCAATCGTTCGCAATTTTGATAAGCTAAGATTCACTCCCAGTAGGCGGCGGCTTAGCGTGTGCAAAGCTGCTAAAAGCAGCTTGCGAGCGAACAACTCGGAATGACCCCCTATATAGGTTACTCCTCACAGTAGTGCCTCTTATTCACATAACATCACACAGTAATACCACTTTACCTTATATAAGTTACTCCTCACAGTAGTGCCTC
Organism: Pseudophryne corroboree; assembly: GCF_028390025.1. NCBI lineage: Eukaryota > Metazoa > Chordata > Amphibia > Anura > Myobatrachidae > Pseudophryne > Pseudophryne corroboree. The sequence continues at coordinate 370,270 of NC_086444.1, forward strand.
TTATTCACATAACATCACACAGTAATATCACTTTACCTTATATACGTTACTCCTCACAGTAGTGCCTCTTATTCACATAACATCACACAGTAATACCACTTTACCTTATATACGTTACTCCTCACAGTAGTGCCTCTTATTCACATAACATCACACAGTAATACCACTTTACCTTATATACGTTACTCCTCACAGTAGTGCCCATTATTCACATAACATCACACAGTAATACCACTTTACCTTATATACGTTACTCCTCACAGTAGCGCCCCTTATTCACATAACATCACACAGTAATACCACTTTACCTTATATACGTTACTCCTCACAGTAGTGTACTTTATTCACATAACATAACACAGTAATACCACTTTACCTTATATACGTTACTCCTCACAGTAGTGTCCCTTATTCACATAACATCACACAGTAGTACCACTTCACCTTATATACGTTACTCCTCACATTAGTGTCCCTTATTCACATAACATCACACAGTAATACCACTTTACCGTATATACGTTACTCCTCAAAGTAGTGCCTCTTATTCACATAACATCACACAGTAATACCACTTTACCTTATATACATTACTCCTCACAGTAGTGCCTCTTATTCACATAACTTCACACAGTAATACCACTTTACCTTATATACATTACTACTCACAGTAATGCCCATTATTCACATAACATCACACAGTAATACCACTTTACCTTATATACATTACTCATCACAGTAGTGCCTCTTATTCACATAACATCACACAGTAATACCACTTTACCTTATATACGTTACTCCACACAGTAGTGCCTCTTATTCCCATAACATCACACAGTAATACCACTTTACCTTATATACTTTACTCCTCACAGTAGTGCCTCTTATTCACATAACATCACACAGTAATACCACTTTACCTTATATACGTTACTCCTCACAGTAGTGCCTCTTATTCACATAACATCACACAGTAATACCACTTTACCTTATATACGTTACTCCTCACAGTATTGCCTCTTATTCACATAACATCACACAGTAATACCACTTTACCTTATATACTTTACTCCTCACAGTAGTGCCCCTTATTCACATAACATCACACAGTAACACCATTTTACCTTATATACGTTACTCCTCACAGTAGTGCCTCTTATTCACATAACATCACACAGTAATACCACTTTACCTTATATACGATACTCCTCACAGTAGTGCCTCTTATTCACATAACATCACACAGTAATACTATTTTACCTTATATACGTTACTCCTCACAGTAGTGCCCCTTATTCACATAACATCACACAGTAATACCATTTTACCTTATATACGTTACTCCTCACAGTAGTCCCTCGTATTCACATAACATCACACAGTAATACCACTTTACCTTATATACGTTACTCCTCACAGTAGTGCCTCTTATTCACATAACATCACACAGTAATGCCACTTTACCTTATATACGTTACTCCTCACAGTAGTGCCTCTTATTCACATAACATCACACAGTAATACCACTTTACCTTATATACGTTACTCCTCACAGTAGTGCCTCTTATTCACATAACATCACACAGTAATACCACTTTACCTTATATACGTTACTCCTCACAGTAGTGTCTCTTATTTACATGACATCACACAGTGGTACCAATTTACCTTATATACGTTACTCCTTACAGTAGTGCCTCTTATTCACATAACATCACACAGTAGTACCACTTTACCTTATATACGTTACTCCTCACAGTAGTGCCTCTTATTCACATAACATCACACAGTAGTACCACTTTACCTTATATACACGTTACTCCTCACAGTAGTGCCTCTTATTCACATAACATCACACAGTAATACCACTTTACCTTATATACATTACTCCTCACAGTAGTGCCTTTTATTCACATAACTTCACACAGTAATACCGCTTTACCTTATATACATTACTCCTCACAGTAATGCCCATTATTCACATAACATCACACAGTAATACCACTTTACCTTATATACATTACTCATCACAGTAGTGCCTCTTATTCACATAACATCACACAGTAATACCACTTTACCTTATATACGTTACTCCTCACAGTAGTGCCTCTTATTCACATAACATCACACAGTAGTACCACTTTACCTTATATACGTTACTCCTCACAGTAGTGCCTCTTATTCACATAACATCACACAGTAGTACCACTTTACCTTATATACGTTACTCCTCACAGTAGTGCCTCTTATTCACATAACATCACACAGTAATACCACTTTACCTTATATACGTTACTCATCACAGTAGTGCCTCTTATTCACATAACATCACACAGTAATACCACTTTACCTTATATACGTTACTCCTCACAGTAGTGCTTCTTATTCACATAACATCACACAGTAGTACCACTTTACCTTATATACGTTACTCCTCACAGTAGTGCCTCTTATTCACATAACATCACACAGTAGTACCACTTTACCTTATATACGTTACTCCTCACAGTAGTGCCTCTTATTCACATAACATCACACAGTAATACCACTTTACCTTATATACGTTACTCCACACAGTAGTGCCTCTTATTCACATAACATCACACAGTAATACCACTTTACCTTATATACTTTACTCCTCACAGTAGTGCCTCTTATTCACATAACATCACACAGTAATACCACTTTACCTTATGGGGGTCATTCCGAGTTGTTCGCTCGGTATTTATTTCTTGCAACGGAGCGATTAGTCGCTAATGCGCATGCGCAATGCCCGCAGTGCGACTGCGCCAAGTAAATTTGCTATGCAGTTAGGTATTTTACTCACGGCATTACAAGGTTTTTTCTTCGTTCTGGTGATCGTAATGTGATTGACAGGAAGTGGGTGTTTCTGGGCAGAAACAGGTCGTTTTATGGGTGTGTGCGAAAAAACGCTACCGTTTATAGGAAAAACGCAGGAGTGGCTGGAGAAACGGAGGAGTGTCTGGGCAAACGCTGGGTGTGTTTGTGACGTCAATCCAGGAACGACAAGCACTGAACTGATCGCAGATGCCGAGTAAGTTTGGAGCTACTCAGAAACTGCTAAGAAGTGTCTATTCGCAATTCTGCTAATCAATCGTTCGCAATTTTGATAAGCTAAGATTCACTCCCAGTAGGCGGCGGCTTAGCGTGTGCAAAGCTGCTAAAAGCAGCTTGCGAGCGAACAACTCGGAATGACCCCCTATATAGGTTACTCCTCACAGTAGTGCCTCTTATTCACATAACATCACACAGTAGTACCACTTTACCTTATATACGTTACTCCTCACAGTAGTGCCTCTTATTCACATAACATCACACAGTAATACCACTTTACCTTATATACGTTACTCATCACAGTAGTGCCTCTTATTCACATAACATCACACAGTAATACCACTTTACCTTATATACGTTACTCCTCACAGTAGTGCCTCTTATTCACATAACATCACACAGTAGTACCACTTTACCTTATATACGTTACTCCTCACAGTAGTGCCTCTTATTCACATAACATCACACAGTAGTACCACTTTACCTTATATACGTTACTCCTCACAGTAGTGCCTCTTATTCACATAACATCACACAGTAATACCACTTTACCTTATATACGTTACTCCACACAGTAGTGCCTCTTATTCACATAACATCACACAGTAATACCACTTTACCTTATATACTTTACTCCTCACAGTAGTGCCTCTTATTCACATAACATCACACAGTAATACCACTTTACCTTATGGGGGTCATTCCGAGTTGTTCGCTCGGTATTTATTTCTTGCAACGGAGCGATTAGTCGCTAATGCGCATGCGCAATGCCCGCAGTGCGACTGCGCCAAGTAAATTTGCTATGCAGTTAGGTATTTTACTCACGGCATTACAAGGTTTTTTCTTCGTTCTGGTGATCGTAATGTGATTGACAGGAAGTGGGTGTTTCTGGGCAGAAACAGGTCGTTTTATGGGTGTGTGCGAAAAAACGCTACCGTTTATAGGAAAAACGCAGGAGTGGCTGGAGAAACGGAGGAGTGTCTGGGCAAACGCTGGGTGTGTTTGTGACGTCAATCCAGGAACGACAAGCACTGAACTGATCGCAGATGCCGAGTAAGTTTGGAGCTACTCAGAAACTGCTAAGAAGTGTCTATTCGCAATTCTGCTAATCAATCGTTCGCAATTTTGATAAGCTAAGATTCACTCCCAGTAGGCGGCGGCTTAGCGTGTGCAAAGCTGCTAAAAGCAGCTTGCGAGCGAACAACTCGGAATGACCCCCTATATAGGTTACTCCTCACAGTAGTGCCTCTTATTCACATAACATCACACAGTAATACCACTTTACCTTATATAAGTTACTCCTCACAGTAGTGCCTCTTATTCACATAACATCACACAGTAATATCACTTTACCTTATATACGTTACTCCTCACAGTAGTGCCTCTTATTCACATAACATCACACAGTAATACCACTTTACCTTATATACGTTACTCCTCACAGTAGTGCCTCTTATTCACATAACATCACACAGTAATACCACTTTACCTTATATACGTTACTCCTCACAGTAGTGCCCATTATTCACATAACATCACACAGTAATACCACTTTACCTTATATACGTTACTCCTCACAGTAGCGCCCCTTATTCACATAACATCACACAGTAATACCACTTTACCTTATATACGTTACTCCTCACAGTAGTGTACTTTATTCACATAACATAACACAGTAATACCACTTTACCTTATATACGTTACTCCTCACAGTAGTGTCCCTTATTCACATAACATCACACAGTAGTACCACTTCACCTTATATACGTTACTCCTCACATTAGTGTCCCTTATTCACATAACATCACACAGTAATACCACTTTACCGTATATACGTTACTCCTCAAAGTAGTGCCTCTTATTCACATAACATCACACAGTAATACCACTTTACCTTATATACATTACTCCTCACAGTAGTGCCTCTTATTCACATAACTTCACACAGTAATACCACTTTACCTTATATACATTACTACTCACAGTAATGCCCATTATTCACATAACATCACACAGTAATACCACTTTACCTTATATACATTACTCATCACAGTAGTGCCTCTTATTCACATAACATCACACAGTAATACCACTTTACCTTATATACGTTACTCCACACAGTAGTGCCTCTTATTCCCATAACATCACACAGTAATACCACTTTACCTTATATACTTTACTACTCACAGTAATGCCCATTATTCACATAACATCACACAGTAATACCACTTTACCTTATATACATTACTCATCACAGTAGTGCCTCTTATTCACATAACATCACACAGTAATACCACTTTACCTTATATACGTTACTCCTCACAGTAGTGCCTCTTATTCACATAACATCACACAGTAATACCGCTTTACCTTATATACGTTACTCCTCACAGTAGTGCCTCTTATTCACATAACATCACACAGTAGTACCACTTTACCTTATATACGTTACTCCTCACAGTAGTGCCTCTTATTCACATAACATCACACAGTAATACCACTTTACCTTATATACGTTACTCCACACAGTAGTGCCTCTTATTCCCATAACATCACACAGTAATACCACTTTACCGTATATACTTTACTCCTCACAGTAGTGCCTCTTATTCACATAACATCACACAGTAATACCACTTTACCTTATATACGTTACTCCTCACAGTAGTGCCTCTTATTCACATAACATCACACAGTAATACCACTTTACCTTATATACGTTACTCCTCACAGTATTGCCTCTTATTCACATAACATCACACAGTAATACCACTTTACCTTATATACTTTACTCCTCACAGTAGTGCCCCTTATTCACATAACATCACACAGTAATACCATTTTACCTTATATACGTTACTCCTCACAGTAGTGCCTCTTATTCACATAACATCACACAGTAATACCACTTTACCTTATATACGATACTCCTCACAGTAGTGCCTCTTATTCACATAACATCACACAGTAATACTATTTTACCTTATATACGTTACTCCTCACAGTAGTGCCCCTTATTCACATAACATCACACAGTAATACCATTTTACCTTATATACGTTACTCCTCACAGTAGTCCCTCTTATTCACATAACATCACACAGTAATACCACTTTACCTTATATACGTTACTCCTCACAGTAGTGCCTCTTATTCACATAACATCACACAGTAATGCCACTTTACCTTATATACGTTACTCCTCACAGTAGTGCCTCTTATTCACATAACATCACACAGTAATACCACTTTACCTTATATACATTACTCCTCACAGTAATGCCCATTATTCACATAACATCACACAGTAATACCACTTTACCTTATATACATTACTCATCACAGTAGTGCCTCTTATTCACATAACATCACACAGTAATACCACTTTACCTTATATACGTTACTCCTCACAGTAGTGCCTCTTATTCACATAACATCACACAGTAGTACCACTTTACCTTATATACGTTACTCCTCACAGTAGTGCCTCTTATTCACATAACATCACACAGTAATACCACTTTACCTTATATACGTTACTCATCACAGTAGTGCCTCTTATTCACATAACATCACACAGTAATACCACTTTACCTTATATACGTTACTCCTCACAGTAGTGCTTCTTATTCACATAACATCACACAGTAGTACCACTTTACCTTATATACGTTACTCCTCACAGTAGTGCCTCTTATTCACATAACATCACACAGTAGTACCACTTTACCTTATATACGTTACTCCTCACAGTAGTGCCTCTTATTCACATAACATCACACAGTAATACCACTTTACCTTATATACGTTACTCCACACAGTAGTGCCTCTTATTCACATAACATCACACAGTAATACCACTTTACCTTATATACTTTACTCCTCACAGTAGTGCCTCTTATTCACATAACATCACACAGTAATACCACTTTACCTTATGGGGGTCATTCCGAGTTGTTCGCTCGGTATTTATTTCTTGCAACGGAGCGATTAGTCGCTAATGCGCATGCGCAATGCCCGCAGTGCGACTGCGCCAAGTAAATTTGCTATGCAGTTAGGTATTTTACTCACGGCATTACAAGGTTTTTTCTTCGTTCTGGTGATCGTAATGTGATTGACAGGAAGTGGGTGTTTCTGGGCAGAAACAGGTCGTTTTATGGGTGTGTGCGAAAAAACGCTACCGTTTATAGGAAAAACGCAGGAGTGGCTGGAGAAACGGAGGAGTGTCTGGGCAAACGCTGGGTGTGTTTGTGACGTCAATCCAGGAACGACAAGCACTGAACTGATCGCAGATGCCGAGTAAGTTTGGAGCTACTCAGAAACTGCTAAGAAGTGTCTATTCGCAATTCTGCTAATCAATCGTTCGCAATTTTGATAAGCTAAGATTCACTCCCAGTAGGCGGCGGCTTAGCGTGTGCAAAGCTGCTAAAAGCAGCTTGCGAGCGAACAACTCGGAATGACCCCCTATATAGGTTACTCCTCACAGTAGTGCCTCTTATTCACATAACATCACACAGTAATACCACTTTACCTTATATAAGTTACTCCTCACAGTAGTGCCTCTTATTCACATAACATCACACAGTAATATCACTTTACCTTATATACGTTACTCCTCACAGTAGTGCCTCTTATTCACATAACATCACACAGTAATACCACTTTACCTTATATACGTTACTCCTCACAGTAGTGCCTCTTATTCACATAACATCACACAGTAATACCACTTTACCTTATATACGTTACTCCTCACAGTAGTGCCCATTATTCACATAACATCACACAGTAATACCACTTTACCTTATATACGTTACTCCTCACAGTAGCGCCCCTTATTCACATAACATCACACAGTAATACCACTTTACCTTATATACGTTACTCCTCACAGTAGTGTACTTTATTCACATAACATAACACAGTAATACCACTTTACCTTATATACGTTACTCCTCACAGTAGTGTCCCTTATTCACATAACATCACACAGTAGTACCACTTCACCTTATATACGTTACTCCTCACATTAGTGTCCCTTATTCACATAACATCACACAGTAATACCACTTTACCGTATATACGTTACTCCTCAAAGTAGTGCCTCTTATTCACATAACATCACACAGTAATACCACTTTACCTTATATACATTACTCCTCACAGTAGTGCCTCTTATTCACATAACTTCACACAGTAATACCACTTTACCTTATATACATTACTACTCACAGTAATGCCCATTATTCACATAACATCACACAGTAATACCACTTTACCTTATATACATTACTCATCACAGTAGTGCCTCTTATTCACATAACATCACACAGTAATACCACTTTACCTTATATACGTTACTCCACACAGTAGTGCCTCTTATTCCCATAACATCACACAGTAATACCACTTTACCTTATATACTTTACTCCTCACAGTAGTGCCTCTTATTCACATAACATCACACAGTAATACCACTTTACCTTATATACGTTACTCCTCACAGTAGTGCCTCTTATTCACATAACATCACACAGTAATACCACTTTACCTTATATACGTTACTCCTCACAGTATTGCCTCTTATTCACATAACATCACACAGTAATACCACTTTACCTTATATACTTTACTCCTCACAGTAGTGCCCCTTATTCACATAACATCACACAGTAACACCATTTTACCTTATATACGTTACTCCTCACAGTAGTGCCTCTTATTCACATAACATCACACAGTAATACCACTTTACCTTATATACGATACTCCTCACAGTAGTGCCTCTTATTCACATAACATCACACAGTAATACTATTTTACCTTATATACGTTACTCCTCACAGTAGTGCCCCTTATTCACATAACATCACACAGTAATACCATTTTACCTTATATACGTTACTCCTCACAGTAGTCCCTCGTATTCACATAACATCACACAGTAATACCACTTTACCTTATATACGTTACTCCTCACAGTAGTGCCTCTTATTCACATAACATCACACAGTAATGCCACTTTACCTTATATACGTTACTCCTCACAGTAGTGCCTCTTATTCACATAACATCACACAGTAATACCACTTTACCTTATATACGTTACTCCTCACAGTAGTGCCTCTTATTCACATAACATCACACAGTAATACCACTTTACCTTATATACGTTACTCCTCACAGTAGTGTCTCTTATTTACATGACATCACACAGTGGTACCAATTTACCTTATATACATTACTCCTCACAGTAGTGCCTCTTATTCACATAACATCACACAGTAGTACCACTTTACCTTATATACACGTTACTCCTCACAGTAGTGCCTCTTATTCACATAACATCACACAGTAATACCACTTTACCTTATATACATTACTCCTCACAGTAGTGCCTTTTATTCACATAACTTCACACAGTAATACCGCTTTACCTTATATACATTACTCCTCACAGTAATGCCCATTATTCACATAACATCACACAGTAATACCACTTTACCTTATATACATTACTCATCACAGTAGTGCCTCTTATTCACATAACATCACACAGTAATACCACTTTACCTTATATACGTTACTCCTCACAGTAGTGCCTCTTATTCACATAACATCACACAGTAGTACCACTTTACCTTATATACGTTACTCCTCACAGTAGTGCCTCTTATTCACATAACATCACACAGTAGTACCACTTTACCTTATATACGTTACTCCTCACAGTAGTGCCTCTTATTCACATAACATCACACAGTAATACCACTTTACCTTATATACGTTACTCATCACAGTAGTGCCTCTTATTCACATAACATCACACAGTAATACCACTTTACCTTATATACGTTACTCCTCACAGTAGTGCTTCTTATTCACATAACATCACACAGTAGTACCACTTTACCTTATATACGTTACTCCTCACAGTAGTGCCTCTTATTCACATAACATCACACAGTAGTACCACTTTACCTTATATACGTTACTCCTCACAGTAGTGCCTCTTATTCACATAACATCACACAGTAATACCACTTTACCTTATATACGTTACTCCACACAGTAGTGCCTCTTATTCACATAACATCACACAGTAATACCACTTTACCTTATATACTTTACTCCTCACAGTAGTGCCTCTTATTCACATAACATCACACAGTAATACCACTTTACCTTATGGGGGTCATTCCGAGTTGTTCGCTCGGTATTTATTTCTTGCAACGGAGCGATTAGTCGCTAATGCGCATGCGCAATGCCCGCAGTGCGACTGCGCCAAGTAAATTTGCTATGCAGTTAGGTATTTTACTCACGGCATTACAAGGTTTTTTCTTCGTTCTGGTGATCGTAATGTGATTGACAGGAAGTGGGTGTTTCTGGGCAGAAACAGGTCGTTTTATGGGTGTGTGCGAAAAAACGCTACCGTTTATAGGAAAAACGCAGGAGTGGCTGGAGAAACGGAGGAGTGTCTGGGCAAACGCTGGGTGTGTTTGTGACGTCAATCCAGGAACGACAAGCACTGAACTGATCGCAGATGCCGAGTAAGTTTGGAGCTACTCAGAAACTGCTAAGAAGTGTCTATTCGCAATTCTGCTAATCAATCGTTCGCAATTTTGATAAGCTAAGATTCACTCCCAGTAGGCGGCGGCTTAGCGTGTGCAAAGCTGCTAAAAGCAGCTTGCGAGCGAACAACTCGGAATGACCCCCTATATAGGTTACTCCTCACAGTAGTGCCTCTTATTCACATAACATCACACAGTAGTACCACTTTACCTTATATACGTTACTCCTCACAGTAGTGCCTCTTATTCACATAACATCACACAGTAATACCACTTTACCTTATATACGTTACTCATCACAGTAGTGCCTCTTATTCACATAACATCACACAGTAATACCACTTTACCTTATATACGTTACTCCTCACAGTAGTGCCTCTTATTCACATAACATCACACAGTAGTACCACTTTACCTTATATACGTTACTCCTCACAGTAGTGCCTCTTATTCACATAACATCACACAGTAGTACCACTTTACCTTATATACGTTACTCCTCACAGTAGTGCCTCTTATTCACATAACATCACACAGTAATACCACTTTACCTTATATACGTTACTCCACACAGTAGTGCCTCTTATTCACATAACATCACACAGTAATACCACTTTACCTTATATACTTTACTCCTCACAGTAGTGCCTCTTATTCACATAACATCACACAGTAATACCACTTTACCTTATGGGGGTCATTCCGAGTTGTTCGCTCGGTATTTATTTCTTGCAACGGAGCGATTAGTCGCTAATGCGCATGCGCAATGCCCGCAGTGCGACTGCGCCAAGTAAATTTGCTATGCAGTTAGGTATTTTACTCACGGCATTACAAGGTTTTTTCTTCGTTCTGGTGATCGTAATGTGATTGACAGGAAGTGGGTGTTTCTGGGCAGAAACAGGTCGTTTTATGGGTGTGTGCGAAAAAACGCTACCGTTTATAGGAAAAACGCAGGAGTGGCTGGAGAAACGGAGGAGTGTCTGGGCAAACGCTGGGTGTGTTTGTGACGTCAATCCAGGAACGACAAGCACTGAACTGATCGCAGATGCCGAGTAAGTTTGGAGCTACTCAGAAACTGCTAAGAAGTGTCTATTCGCAATTCTGCTAATCAATCGTTCGCAATTTTGATAAGCTAAGATTCACTCCCAGTAGGCGGCGGCTTAGCGTGTGCAAAGCTGCTAAAAGCAGCTTGCGAGCGAACAACTCGGAATGACCCCCTATATAGGTTACTCCTCACAGTAGTGCCTCTTATTCACATAACATCACACAGTAATACCACTTTACCTTATATAAGTTACTCCTCACAGTAGTGCCTCTTATTCACATAACATCACACAGTAATATCACTTTACCTTATATACGTTACTCCTCACAGTAGTGCCTCTTATTCACATAACATCACACAGTAATACCACTTTACCTTATATACGTTACTCCTCACAGTAGTGCCTCTTATTCACATAACATCACACAGTAATACCACTTTACCTTATATACGTTACTCCTCACAGTAGTGCCCATTATTCACATAACATCACACAGTAATACCACTTTACCTTATATACGTTACTCCTCACAGTAGCGCCCCTTATTCACATAACATCACACAGTAATACCACTTTACCTTATATACGTTACTCCTCACAGTAGTGTACTTTATTCACATAACATAACACAGTAATACCACTTTACCTTATATACGTTACTCCTCACAGTAGTGTCCCTTATTCACATAACATCACACAGTAGTACCACTTCACCTTATATACGTTACTCCTCACATTAGTGTCCCTTATTCACATAACATCACACAGTAATACCACTTTACCGTATATACGTTACTCCTCAAAGTAGTGCCTCTTATTCACATAACATCACACAGTAATACCACTTTACCTTATATACATTACTCCTCACAGTAGTGCCTCTTATTCACATAACTTCACACAGTAATACCACTTTACCTTATATACATTACTACTCACAGTAATGCCCATTATTCACATAACATCACACAGTAATACCACTTTACCTTATATACATTACTCATCACAGTAGTGCCTCTTATTCACATAACATCACACAGTAATACCACTTTACCTTATATACGTTACTCCACACAGTAGTGCCTCTTATTCCCATAACATCACACAGTAATACCACTTTACCTTATATACTTTACTCCTCACAGTAGTGCCTCTTATTCACATAACATCACACAGTAATACCACTTTACCTTATATACGTTACTCCTCACAGTAGTGCCTCTTATTCACATAACATCACACAGTAATACCACTTTACCTTATATACGTTACTCCTCACAGTATTGCCTCTTATTCACATAACATCACACAGTAATACCACTTTACCTTATATACTTTACTCCTCACAGTAGTGCCCCTTATTCACATAACATCACACAGTAATACCATTTTACCTTATATACGTTACTCCTCACAGTAGTGCCTCTTATTCACATAACATCACACAGTAATACCACTTTACCTTATATACGATACTCCTCACAGTAGTGCCTCTTATTCACATAACATCACACAGTAATACTATTTTACCTTATATACGTTACTCCTCACAGTAGTGCCCCTTATTCACATAACATCACACAGTAATACCATTTTACCTTATATACGTTACTCCTCACAGTAGTCCCTCTTATTCACATAACATCACACAGTAATACCACTTTACCTTATATACGTTACTCCTCACAGTAGTGCCTCTTATTCACATAACATCACACAGTAATGCCACTTTACCTTATATACGTTACTCCTCACAGTAGTGCCTCTTATTCACATAACATCACACAGTAATACCACTTTACCTTATATACGTTACTCCTCACAGTAGTGCCTCTTATTCACATAACATCACACAGTAGTACCACTTTACCTTATATACGTTACTCCTCACAGTAGTGCCTCTTATTCACATAACATCACACAGTAGTACCACTTTACCTTATATACACGTTACTCCTCACAGTAGTGCCTCTTATTCACATAACATCACACAGTAATACCACTTTACCTTATATACATTACTCCTCACAGTAGTGCCTTTTATTCACATAACTTCACACAGTAATACCGCTTTACCTTATATACATTACTCCTCACAGTAATGCCCATTATTCACATAACATCACACAGTAATACCACTTTACCTTATATACATTACTCATCACAGTAGTGCCTCTTATTCACATAACATCACACAGTAATACCACTTTACCTTATATACGTTACTCCTCACAGTAGTGCCTCTTATTCACATAACATCACACAGTAGTACCACTTTACCTTATATACGTTACTCCTCACAGTAGTGCCTCTTATTCACATAACATCACACAGTAGTACCACTTTACCTTATATACGTTACTCCTCACAGTAGTGCCTCTTATTCACATAACATCACACAGTAATACCACTTTACCTTATATACGGTACTCATCACAGTAGTGCCTCTTATTCACATAACATCACACAGTAATACCACTTTACCTTATATACGTTACTCCTCACAGTAGTGCTTCTTATTCACATAACATCACACAGTAGTACCACTTTACCTTATATACGTTACTCCTCACAGTAGTGCCTCTTATTCACATAACATCACACAGTAGTACCACTTTACCTTATATACGTTACTCCTCACAGTAGTGCCTCTTATTCACATAACATCACACAGTAATACCACTTTACCTTATATACGTTACTCCACACAGTAGTGCCTCTTATTCACATAACATCACACAGTAATACCACTTTACCTTATATACTTTACTCCTCACAGTAGTGCCTCTTATTCACATAACATCACACAGTAATACCACTTTACCTTATGGGGGTCATTCTGAGTTGTTCGCTCGGTATTTATTTCTTGCAACGGAGCGATTAGTCGCTAATGCGCATGCGCAATGCCCGCAGTGCGACTGCGCCAAGTAAATTTGCTATGCAGTTAGGTATTTTACTCACGGCATTACAAGGTTTTTTCTTCGTTCTGGTGATCGTAATGTGATTGACAGGAAGTGGGTGTTTCTGGGCAGAAACAGGTCGTTTTATGGGTGTGTGCGAAAAAACGCTACCGTTTATAGGAAAAACGCAGGAGTGGCTGGAGAAACGGAGGAGTGTCTGGGCAAACGCTGGGTGTGTTTGTGACGTCAATCCAGGAACGACAAGCACTGAACTGATCGCAGATGCCGAGTAAGTTTGGAGCTACTCAGAAACTGCTAAGAAGTGTCTATTCGCAATTCTGCTAATCAATCGTTCGCAATTTTGATAAGCTAAGATTCACTCCCAGTAGGCGGCGGCTTAGCGTGTGCAAAGCTGCTAAAAGCAGCTTGCGAGCGAACAACTCGGAATGACCCCCTATATAGGTTACTCCTCACAGTAGTGCCTCTTATTCACATAACATCACACAGTAGTACCACTTTACCTTATATACGTTACTCCTCACAGTAGTGCCTCTTATTCACATAACATCACACAGTAATACCACTTTACCTTATATACGTTACTCATCACAGTAGTGCCTCTTATTCACATAACATCACACAGTAATACCACTTTACCTTATATACGTTACTCCTCACAGTAGTGCCTCTTATTCACATAACATCACACAGTAGTACCACTTTACCTTATATACGTTACTCCTCACAGTAGTGCCTCTTATTCACATAACATCACACAGTAGTACCACTTTACCTTATATACGTTACTCCTCACAGTAGTGCCTCTTATTCACATAACATCACACAGTAATACCACTTTACCTTATATACGTTACTCCACACAGTAGTGCCTCTTATTCACATAACATCACACAGTAATACCACTTTACCTTATATACTTTACTCCTCACAGTAGTGCCTCTTATTCACATAACATCACACAGTAATACCACTTTACCTTATGGGGGTCATTCCGAGTTGTTCGCTCTGTATTTATTTCTTGCAACGGAGCGATTAGTCGCTAATGCGCATGCGCAATGCCCGCAGTGCGACTGCGCCAAGTAAATTTGCTATGCAGTTAGGTATTTTACTCACGGCATTACAAGGTTTTTTCTTCGTTCTGGTGATCGTAATGTGATTGACAGGAAGTGGGTGTTTCTGGGCAGAAACAGTTCGTTTTATGGGTGTGTGCGAAAAAACGCTACCGTTTATAGGAAAAACGCAGGAGTGGCTGGAGAAACGGAGGAGTGTCTGGGCAAACGCTGGGTGTGTTTGTGACGTCAAACCAGGAACGACAAGCACTGAACTGATCGCAGATGCCGAGTAAGTTTGGAGCTACTCAGAAACTGCTAAGAAGTGTATATTCGCAATTCTGCTAATCAATCGTTCGCAATTTTGATAAGCTAAGATTCACTCCCAGTAGGCGGCGGCTTAGCGTGTGCAAAGCTGCTAAAAGCAGCTTGCGAGCGAACAACTCGGAATGACCCCCTATATAGGTTACTCCTCACAGTAGTGCCTCTTATTCACATAACATCACACAGTAGTACCACTTTACCTTATATACGTTACTGCTCACAGTAGTGCCTCTTATTCACATAACATCACACAGTAATACCACTTTACCTTATATACGTTACTCCTCACAGTAGTGCCTCTTATTCACATAACATCACACAGTAATACCACTTTACCTTATATACGTTACTCCTCACAGTAGTGCCCATTATTCACATAACATCACACAGTAATACCACTTTACCTTATATACGTTACTCCTCACAGTAGCGCCCCTTATTCACATAACATCACACAGTAATACCACTTTACCTTATATACGTTACTCCTCACAGTAGTGTCCCTTATTCACATAACATCACACAGTAGTACCACTTCACCTTATATACGTTACTCCTCACAGTAGCGCCCCTTATTCACATAACATCACACAGTAATACCACTTTACCATATATACGTTACTCCTCAAAGTAGTGCCTCTTATTCACATAACATCACACAGTAATACCACTTTACCTTATATACATTACTCCTCACAGCAGTGCCTCTTATTCACATAACTTCACACAGTAATACCACTTTACCTTATATACATTACTACTCACAGTAATGCCCATTATTCACATAACATCACACAGTAATACCACTTTACCTTATATACATTACTCATCACAGTAGTGCCTCTTATTCACATAACATCACACAGTAATACCACTTTACCTTATATACGTTACTCCTCACAGTAGTGCCTCTTATTCACATAACATCACACAGTAATACCGCTTTACCTTATATACGTTACTCCTCACAGTAGTGCCTCTTATTCACATAACATCACACAGTAGCACCACTTTACCTTATATACGTTACTCCTCACAGTAGTGCCTCTTATTCACATAACATCACACAGTAATACCACTTTACCTTATATACGTTACTCCACACAGTAGTGCCTCTTATTCACATAACATCACACAGTAATACCACTTTATTTTATATACTTTACTCCTCACAGTAGTGCCTCTTATTCACATAACATCACACAGTAATACCACTTTACCTTATATATTTTACTCCTCACAGTAGTGCGTCTTATTCACATAACATCACACAGTAATACCACTTTACCTTATATACGTTACTCCTCACAGTAGTGCCTCTTATTCACATAACATCACACAGTAATACCACTTTACCTTATATACTTTACTCCTCACAGTAGTGCCCCTTATTCACATAACATCACACAGTAATACCATTTTACCTTATATACTTTACTCCTCACAGTAGTGCCTCTTATTCACATAACATCACACAGTAATACCACTTTACCTTATGGGGGTCATTCCGAGTTGTTCGCTCGGTATTTATTTCTTGCAACGGAGCGATTAGTCGCTAATGCGCATGCGCAATGCCCGCAGTGCGACTGCGCCAAGTAAATTTGCTATGCAGTTAGGTATTTTACTCACGGCATTACAAGGTTTTTTCTTCGTTCTGGTGATCGTAATGTGATTGACAGGAAGTGGGTGTTTCTGGGCAGAAACAGGTCGTTTTATGGGTGTGTGCGAAAAAACGCTACCGTTTATAGGAAAAACGCAGGAGTGGCTGGAGAAACGGAGGAGTGTCTGGGCAAACGCTGGGTGTGTTTGTGACGTCAAACCAGGAACGACAAGCACTGAACTGATCGCAGATGCCGAGTAAGTTTGGAGCTACTCAGAAACTGCTAAGAAGTGTCTATTCGCAATTCTGCTAATCAATCGTTCGCAATTTTGATAAGCTAAGATTCACTCCCAGTAGGCGGCGGCTTAGCGTGTGCAAAGCTGCTAAAAGCAGCTTGCGAGCGAACAACTCGGAATGACCCCCTATATAGGTTACTCCTCACAGTAGTGCCTCTTATTCACATAACATCACACAGTAGTACCACTTTACCTTATATACGTTACTCCTCACAGTAGTGCCTCTTATTCACATAACATCACACAGTAATACCACTTTACCTTATATACGTTACTCCACACAGTAGTGCCTCTTATTCACATAACATCACACAGTAATACCACTTTACCTTATATACTTTACTCCTCACAGTAGTGCCTCTTATTCACATAACATCACACAGTAATACCACTTTACCTTATATACGTTACTCCTCACAGTAGTGCCTCTTATTCACATAACATCACACAGTAATACCACTTTACCTTATATACGTTACTCCTCACAGTAGTGCCTCTTATTCACATAACATCACACAGTAATACCACTTTACCTTATATACTTTACTCCTCACAGTAGTGCCCCTTATTCACATAACATCACACAGTAATACCATTTTACCTTATATACGTTACTCCTCACAGTAGTGCCTCTTATTCACATAACTTCACACAGTAATACCACTTTACCTTATATACGATACTCCTCACAGTAGTGCCTCTTATTCACATAACATCACACAGTAATACTATTTTACCTTATATACGTTACTCCTCACAGTAGTGCCCCTTATTCACATAACATCACACAGTAATACCACTTTACCTTATATACGTTACTCCTCACAGTAGTCCCTCTTATTCACATAACATCACACAGTAATACCACTTTACCTTATATACGTTACTCCTCACAGTAGTGCCTCTTATTCACATAACATCACACAGTAATGCCACTTTACCTTATATACGTTACTCCTCACAGTAGTGCCTCTTATTCACATAACATCACACAGTAATACCACTTTACCTTATATACGTTACTCCTCACAGTAGTGCCTCTTATTCACATAACATCACACAGTAATACCACTTTACCTTATATACGTTACTCCTCACAGTAGTGTCTCTTATTTACATGACATCACACAGTAGTACCAATTTACCTTATATACGTTACTCCTTACAGTAGTGCCTCTTATTCACATAACATCACACAGTAGTACCACTTTACCTTATATACGTTACTCCTCACAGTAGTGCCTCTTATTCACATAACATCACACAGTAGTACCACTTTACCTTATATACACGTTACTCCTCACAGTAGTGCCTCTTATTCACATAACATCACACAGTAATACCACTTTACCTTATATACATTACTCCTCACAGTAGTGCCTTTTATTCACATAACTTCACACAGTAATACCGCTTTACCTTATATACATTACTCCTCACAGTAATGCCCATTATTCACATAACATCACACAGTAATACCACTTTACCTTATATACATTACTCATCACAGTAGTGCCTCTTATTCACATAACATCACACAGTAATACCACTTTACCTTATATACGTTACTCCTCACAGTAGTACCTCTTATTCACATAACATCACACAGTAGTACCACTTTACCTTATATACGTTACTCCTCACAGTAGTGCCTCTTATTCACATAACATCACACAGTAGTACCACTTTACCTTATATACGTTACTCCTCACAGTAGTGCCTCTTATTCACATAACATCACACAGTAATACCACTTTACCTTATATACGTTACTCATCACAGTAGTGCCTCTTATTCACATAACATCACACAGTAATACCACTTTACCTTATATACGTTACTCCTCACAGTAGTGCTTCTTATTCACATAACATCACACAGTAGTACCGCTTTACCTTATATACGTTACTCCTCACAGTAGTGCCTCTTATTCACATAACATCACACAGTAGTACCACTTTACCTTATATACGTTACTCCTCACAGTAGTGCCTCTTATTCACATAACATCACACAGTAATACCACTTTACCTTATATACGTTACTCCACACAGTAGTGCCTCTTATTCACATAACATCACACAGTAATACCACTTTACCTTATATACTTTACTCCTCACAGTAGTGCCTCTTATTCACATAACATCACACAGTAATACCACTTTACCTTATGGGGGTCATTCCGAGTTGTTCGCTCGGTATTTATTTCTTGCAACGGAGCGATTAGTCGCTAATGCGCATGCGCAATGCCCGCAGTGCGACTGCGCCAAGTAAATTTGCTATGCAGTTAGGTATTTTACTCACGGCATTACAAGGTTTTTTCTTCGTTCTGGTGATCGTAATGTGATTGACAGGAAGTGGGTGTTTCTGGGCAGAAACAGGTCGTTTTATGGGTGTGTGCGAAAAAACGCTACCGTTTATAGGAAAAACGCAGGAGTGGCTGGAGAAACGGAGGAGTGTCTGGGCAAACGCTGGGTGTGTTTGTGACGTCAATCCAGGAACGACAAGCACTGAACTGATCGCAGATGCCGAGTAAGTTTGGAGCTACTCAGAAACTGCTAAGAAGTGTCTATTCGCAATTCTGCTAATCAATCGTTCGCAATTTTGATAAGCTAAGATTCACTCCCAGTAGGCGGCGGCTTAGCGTGTGCAAAGCTGCTAAAAGCAGCTTGCGAGCGAACAACTCGGAATGACCCCCTATATAGGTTACTCCTCACAGTAGTGCCTCTTATTCACATAACATCACACAGTAATACCACTTTACCTTATATAAGTTACTCCTCACAGTAGTGCCTCTTATTCACATAACATCACACAGTAATATCACTTTACCTTATATACGTTACTCCTCACAGTAGTGCCTCTTATTCACATAACATCACAGAGTAATACCACTTTACCTTATATACGTTACTCCTCACAGTAGTGCCTCTTATTCACATAACATCACACAGTAATACCACTTTACCTTATATACGTTACTCCTCACAGTAGTGCCCATTATTCACATAACATCACACAGTAATACCACTTTACCTTATATACGTTACTCCTCACAGTAGCGCCCCTTATTCACATAACATCACACAGTAATACCACTTTACCTTATATACGTTACTCCTCACAGTAGTGTACTTTATTCCCATAACATAACACAGTAATACCACTTTACCTTATATACGTTACTCCTCACAGTAGTGTCCCTTATTCACATAACATCACACAGTAGTACCACTTCACCTTATATACGTTACTCCTCACATTAGTGTCCCTTATTCACATAACATCACACAGTAATACCACTTTACCGTATATACGTTACTCCTCAAAGTAGTGCCTCTTATTCACATAACATCACACAGTAATACCACTTTACCTTATATACATTACTCCTCACAGTAGTGCCTCTTATTCACATAACTTCACACAGTAATACCACTTTACCTTATATACATTACTACTCACAGTAATGCCCATTATTCACATAACATCACACAGTAATACCACTTTACCTTATATACATTACTCATCACAGTAGTGCCTCTTATTCACATAACATCACACAGTAATACCACTTTACCTTATATACGTTACTCCTCACAGTAGTGCCTCTTATTCACATAACATCACACAGTAATACCGCTTTACCTTATATACGTTACTCCTCACAGTAGTGCCTCTTATTCACATAACATCACACAGTAGTACCACTTTACCTTATATACGTTACTCCTCACAGTAGTGCCTCTTATTCACATAACATCACACAGTAATACCACTTTACCTTATATACGTTACTCCACACAGTAGTGCCTCTTATTCCCATAACATCACACAGTAATACCACTTTACCGTATATACTTTACTCCTCACAGTAGTGCCTCTTATTCACATAACATCACACAGTAATACCACTTTACCTTATATACGTTACTCCTCACAGTAGTGCCTCTTATTCACATAACATCACACAGTAATACCACTTTACCTTATATACGTTACTCCTCACAGTATTGCCTCTTATTCACATAACATCACACAGTAATACCACTTTACCTTATATACTTTACTCCTCACAGTAGTGCCCCTTATTCACATAACATCACACAGTAATACCATTTTACCTTATATACGTTACTCCTCACAGTAGTGCCTCTTATTCACATAACATCACACAGTAATACCACTTTACCTTATATACGATACTCCTCACAGTAGTGCCTCTTATTCACATAACATCACACAGTAATACTATTTTACCTTATATACGTTACTCCTCACAGTAGTGCCCCTTATTCACATAACATCACACAGTAATACCATTTTACCTTATATACGTTACTCCTCACAGTAGTCCCTCTTATTCACATAACATCACACAGTAATACCACTTTACCTTATATACGTTACTCCTCACAGTAGTGCCTCTTATTCACATAACATCACACAGTAATGCCACTTTACCTTATATACGTTACTCCTCACAGTAGTGCCTCTTATTCACATAACATCACACAGTAATACCACTTTACCTTATATACATTACTCCTCACAGTAATGCCCATTATTCACATAACATCACACAGTAATACCACTTTACCTTATATACATTACTCATCACAGTAGTGCCTCTTATTCACATAACATCACACAGTAATACCACTTTACCTTATATACGTTACTCCTCACAGTAGTGCCTCTTATTCACATAACATCACACAGTAGTACCACTTTACCTTATATACGTTACTCCTCACAGTAGTGCCTCTTATTCACATAACATCACACAGTAATACCACTTTACCTTATATACGTTACTCATCACAGTAGTGCCTCTTATTCACATAACATCACACAGTAATACCACTTTACCTTATATACGTTACTCCTCACAGTAGTGCTTCTTATTCACATAACATCACACAGTAGTACCACTTTACCTTATATACGTTACTCCTCACAGTAGTGCCTCTTATTCACATAACATCACACAGTAGTACCACTTTACCTTATATACGTTACTCCTCACAGTAGTGCCTCTTATTCACATAACATCACACAGTAATACCACTTTACCTTATATACGTTACTCCACACAGTAGTGCCTCTTATTCACATAACATCACACAGTAATACCACTTTACCTTATATACTTTACTCCTCACAGTAGTGCCTCTTATTCACATAACATCACACAGTAATACCACTTTACCTTATGGGGGTCATTCCGAGTTGTTCGCTCGGTATTTATTTCTTGCAACGGAGCGATTAGTCGCTAATGCGCATGCGCAATGCCCGCAGTGCGACTGCGCCAAGTAAATTTGCTATGCAGTTAGGTATTTTACTCACGGCATTACAAGGTTTTTTCTTCGTTCTGGTGATCGTAATGTGATTGACAGGAAGTGGGTGTTTCTGGGCAGAAACAGGTCGTTTTATGGGTGTGTGCGAAAAAACGCTACCGTTTATAGGAAAAACGCAGGAGTGGCTGGAGAAACGGAGGAGTGTCTGGGCAAACGCTGGGTGTGTTTGTGACGTCAATCCAGGAACGACAAGCACTGAACTGATCGCAGATGCCGAGTAAGTTTGGAGCTACTCAGAAACTGCTAAGAAGTGTCTATTCGCAATTCTGCTAATCAATCGTTCGCAATTTTGATAAGCTAAGATTCACTCCCAGTAGGCGGCGGCTTAGCGTGTGCAAAGCTGCTAAAAGCAGCTTGCGAGCGAACAACTCGGAATGACCCCCTATATAGGTTACTCCTCACAGTAGTGCCTCTTATTCACATAACATCACACAGTAATACCACTTTACCTTATATAAGTTACTCCTCACAGTAGTGCCTCTTATTCACATAACATCACACAGTAATATCACTTTACCTTATATACGTTACTCCTCACAGTAGTGCCTCTTATTCACATAACATCACACAGTAATACCACTTTACCTTATATACGTTACTCCTCACAGTAGTGCCTCTTATTCACATAACATCACACAGTAATACCACTTTACCTTATATACGTTACTCCTCACAGTAGTGCCCATTATTCACATAACATCACACAGTAATACCACTTTACCTTATATACGTTACTCCTCACAGTAGCGCCCCTTATTCACATAACATCACACAGTAATACCACTTTACCTTATATACGTTACTCCTCACAGTAGTGTACTTTATTCACATAACATAACACAGTAATACCACTTTACCTTATATACGTTACTCCTCACAGTAGTGTCCCTTATTCACATAACATCACACAGTAGTACCACTTCACCTTATATACGTTACTCCTCACATTAGTGTCCCTTATTCACATAACATCACACAGTAATACCACTTTACCGTATATACGTTACTCCTCAAAGTAGTGCCTCTTATTCACATAACATCACACAGTAATACCACTTTACCTTATATACATTACTCCTCACAGTAGTGCCTCTTATTCACATAACTTCACACAGTAATACCACTTTACCTTATATACATTACTACTCACAGTAATGCCCATTATTCACATAACATCACACAGTAATACCACTTTACCTTATATACATTACTCATCACAGTAGTGCCTCTTATTCACATAACATCACACAGTAATACCACTTTACCTTATATACGTTACTCCACACAGTAGTGCCTCTTATTCCCATAACATCACACAGTAATACCACTTTACCTTATATACTTTACTCCTCACAGTAGTGCCTCTTATTCACATAACATCACACAGTAATACCACTTTACCTTATATACGTTACTCCTCACAGTAGTGCCTCTTATTCACATAACATCACACAGTAATACCACTTTACCTTATATACGTTACTCCTCACAGTATTGCCTCTTATTCACATAACATCACACAGTAATACCACTTTACCTTATATACTTTACTCCTCACAGTAGTGCCCCTTATTCACATAACATCACACAGTAATACCATTTTACCTTATATACGTTACTCCTCACAGTAGTGCCTCTTATTCACATAACATCACACAGTAATACCACTTTACCTTATATACGATACTCCTCACAGTAGTGCCTCTTATTCACATAACATCACACAGTAATACTATTTTACCTTATATACGTTACTCCTCACAGTAGTGCCCCTTATTCACATAACATCACACAGTAATACCATTTTACCTTATATACGTTACTCCTCACAGTAGTCCCTCTTATTCACATAACATCACACAGTAATACCACTTTACCTTATATACGTTACTCCTCACAGTAGTGCCTCTTATTCACATAACATCACACAGTAATGCCACTTTACCTTATATACGTTACTCCTCACAGTA
This sequence comes from Pseudophryne corroboree, assembly GCF_028390025.1. Classification (NCBI taxonomy): domain Eukaryota; kingdom Metazoa; phylum Chordata; class Amphibia; order Anura; family Myobatrachidae; genus Pseudophryne; species Pseudophryne corroboree. The sequence goes on from NC_086444.1 coordinate 395,485, forward strand.
GTGCCTCTTATTCACATAACATCACACAGTAATACCACTTTACCTTATATACGTTACTCCTCACAGTAGTGCCTCTTATTCACATAACATCACACAGTAATACCACTTTACCTTATATACGTTACTCCTCACAGTAGTGTCTCTTATTTACATGACATCACACAGTGGTACCAATTTACCTTATATACGTTACTCCTTACAGTAGTGCCTCTTATTCACATAACATCACACAGTAGTACCACTTTACCTTATATACGTTACTCCTCACAGTAGTGCCTCTTATTCACATAACATCACACAGTAGTACCACTTTACCTTATATACACGTTACTCCTCACAGTAGTGCCTCTTATTCACATAACATCACACAGTAATACCACTTTACCTTATATACATTACTCCTCACAGTAGTGCCTTTTATTCACATAACTTCACACAGTAATACCGCTTTACCTTATATACATTACTCCTCACAGTAATGCCCATTATTCACATAACATCACACAGTAATACCACTTTACCTTATATACATTACTCATCACAGTAGTGCCTCTTATTCACATAACATCACACAGTAATACCACTTTACCTTATATACGTTACTCCTCACAGTAGTGCCTCTTATTCACATAACATCACACAGTAGTACCACTTTACCTTATATACGTTACTCCTCACAGTAGTGCCTCTTATTCACATAACATCACACAGTAGTACCACTTTACCTTATATACGTTACTCCTCACAGTAGTGCCTCTTATTCACATAACATCACACAGTAATACCACTTTACCTTATATACGTTACTCATCACAGTAGTGCCTCTTATTCACATAACATCACACAGTAATACCACTTTACCTTATATACGTTACTCCTCACAGTAGTGCTTCTTATTCACATAACATCACACAGTAGTACCACTTTACCTTATATACGTTACTCCTCACAGTAGTGCCTCTTATTCACATAACATCACACAGTAGTACCACTTTACCTTATATACGTTACTCCTCACAGTAGTGCCTCTTATTCACATAACATCACACAGTAATACCACTTTACCTTATATACGTTACTCCACACAGTAGTGCCTCTTATTCACATAACATCACACAGTAATACCACTTTACCTTATATACTTTACTCCTCACAGTAGTGCCTCTTATTCACATAACATCACACAGTAATACCACTTTACCTTATGGGGGTCATTCCGAGTTGTTCGCTCGGTATTTATTTCTTGCAACGGAGCGATTAGTCGCTAATGCGCATGCGCAATGCCCGCAGTGCGACTGCGCCAAGTAAATTTGCTATGCAGTTAGGTATTTTACTCACGGCATTACAAGGTTTTTTCTTCGTTCTGGTGATCGTAATGTGATTGACAGGAAGTGGGTGTTTCTGGGCAGAAACAGGTCGTTTTATGGGTGTGTGCGAAAAAACGCTACCGTTTATAGGAAAAACGCAGGAGTGGCTGGAGAAACGGAGGAGTGTCTGGGCAAACGCTGGGTGTGTTTGTGACGTCAATCCAGGAACGACAAGCACTGAACTGATCGCAGATGCCGAGTAAGTTTGGAGCTACTCAGAAACTGCTAAGAAGTGTCTATTCGCAATTCTGCTAATCAATCGTTCGCAATTTTGATAAGCTAAGATTCACTCCCAGTAGGCGGCGGCTTAGCGTGTGCAAAGCTGCTAAAAGCAGCTTGCGAGCGAACAACTCGGAATGACCCCCTATATAGGTTACTCCTCACAGTAGTGCCTCTTATTCACATAACATCACACAGTAGTACCACTTTACCTTATATACGTTACTCCTCACAGTAGTGCCTCTTATTCACATAACATCACACAGTAATACCACTTTACCTTATATACGTTACTCATCACAGTAGTGCCTCTTATTCACATAACATCACACAGTAATACCACTTTACCTTATATACGTTACTCCTCACAGTAGTGCCTCTTATTCACATAACATCACACAGTAGTACCACTTTACCTTATATACGTTACTCCTCACAGTAGTGCCTCTTATTCACATAACATCACACAGTAGTACCACTTTACCTTATATACGTTACTCCTCACAGTAGTGCCTCTTATTCACATAACATCACACAGTAATACCACTTTACCTTATATACGTTACTCCACACAGTAGTGCCTCTTATTCACATAACATCACACAGTAATACCACTTTACCTTATATACATTACTCCTCACAGTAGTGCCTCTTATTCACATAACATCACACAGTAATACCACTTTACCTTATGGGGGTCATTCCGAGTTGTTCGCTCTGTATTTATTTCTTGCAACGGAGCGATTAGTCGCTAATGCGCATGCGCAATGCCCGCAGTGCGACTGCGCCAAGTAAATTTGCTATGCAGTTAGGTATTTTACTCACGGCATTACAAGGTTTTTTCTTCGTTCTGGTGATCGTAATGTGATTGACAGGAAGTGGGTGTTTCTGGGCAGAAACAGGTCGTTTTATGGGTGTGTGCGAAAAAACGCTACCGTTTATAGGAAAAACGCAGGAGTGGCTGGAGAAACGGAGGAGTGTCTGGGCAAACGCTGGGTGTGTTTGTGACGTCAAACCAGGAACGACAAGCACTGAACTGATCGCAGATGCCGAGTAAGTTTGGAGCTACTCAGAAACTGCTAAGAAGTGTATATTCGCAATTCTGCTAATCAATCGTTCGCAATTTTGATAAGCTAAGATTCACTCCCAGTAGGCGGCGGCTTAGCGTGTGCAAAGCTGCTAAAAGCAGCTTGCGAGCGAACAACTCGGAATGACCCCCTATATAGGTTACTCCTCACAGTAGTGCCTCTTATTCACATAACATCACACAGTAGTACCACTTTACCTTATATACGTTACTGCTCACAGTAGTGCCTCTTATTCACATAACATCACACAGTAATACCACTTTACCTTATATACGTTACTCCTCACAGTAGTGCCTCTTATTCACATAACATCACACAGTAATACCACTTTACCTTATATACGTTACTCCTCACAGTAGTGCCCATTATTCACATAACATCACACAGTAATACCACTTTACCTTATATACGTTACTCCTCACAGTAGCGCCCCTTATTCACATAACATCACACAGTAATACCACTTTACCTTATATACGTTACTCCTCACAGTAGTGTCCCTTATTCACATAACATCACACAGTAGTACCACTTCACCTTATATACGTTACTCCTCACATTAGTGTCCCTTATTCACATAACATCACACAGTAATACCACTTTACCGTATATACGTTACTCCTCAAAGTAGTGCCTCTTATTCACATAACATCACACAGTAATACCACTTTACCTTATATACATTACTCCTCACAGTAGTGCCTCTTATTCACATAACTTCACACAGTAATACCACTTTACCTTATATACATTACTACTCACAGTAATGCCCATTATTCACATAACATCACACAGTAATACCACTTTACCTTATATACATTACTCATCACAGTAGTGCCTCTTATTCACATAACATCACACAGTAATACCACTTTACCTTATATACGTTACTCCTCACAGTAGTGCCTCTTATTCACATAACATCACACAGTAATACCGCTTTACCTTATATACGTTACTCCTCACAGTAGTGCCTCTTATTCACATAACATCACACAGTAGCACCACTTTACCTTATATACGTTACTCCTCACAGTAGTGCCTCTTATTCACATAACATCACACAGTAATAAAACTTTACCTTATATACGTTACTCCACACAGTAGTGCCTCTTATTCACATAACATCACACAGTAATACCACTTTATTTTATATACTTTACTCCTCACAGTAGTGCCTCTTATTCACATAACATCACACAGTAATACCACTTTACCTTATATATTTTACTCCTCACAGTAGTGCGTCTTATTCACATAACATCACACAGTAATACCACTTTACCTTATATACGTTACTCCTCACAGTAGTGCCTCTTATTCACATAACATCACACAGTAATACCACTTTACCTTATATACTTTACTCCTCACAGTAGTGCCCCTTATTCACATAACATCACACAGTAATACCATTTTACCTTATATACTTTACTCCTCACAGTAGTGCCTCTTATTCACATAACATCACACAGTAATACCACTTTACCTTATGGGGGTCATTCCGAGTTGTTCGCTCGGTATTTATTTCTTGCAACGGAGCGATTAGTCGCTAATGCGCATGCGCAATGCCCGCAGTGCGACTGCGCCAAGTAAATTTGCTATGCAGTTAGGTATTTTACTCACGGCATTACAAGGTTTTTTCTTCGTTCTGGTGATCGTAATGTGATTGACAGGAAGTGGGTGTTTCTGGGCAGAAACAGGTCGTTTTATGGGTGTGTGCGAAAAAACGCTACCGTTTATAGGAAAAACGCAGGAGTGGCTGGAGAAACGGAGGAGTGTCTGGGCAAACGCTGGGTGTGTTTGTGACGTCAAACCAGGAACGACAAGCACTGAACTGATCGCAGATGCCGAGTAAGTTTGGAGCTACTCAGAAACTGCTAAGAAGTGTCTATTCGCAATTCTGCTAATCAATCGTTCGCAATTTTGATAAGCTAAGATTCACTCCCAGTAGGCGGCGGCTTAGCGTGTGCAAAGCTGCTAAAAGCAGCTTGCGAGCGAACAACTCGGAATGACCCCCTATATAGGTTACTCCTCACAGTAGTGCCTCTTATTCACATAACATCACACAGTAGTACCACTTTACCTTATATACGTTACTCCTCACAGTAGTGCCTCTTATTCACATAACATCACACAGTAATACCACTTTACCTTATATACGTTACTCCACACAGTAGTGCCTCTTATTCACATAACATCACACAGTAATACCACTTTACCTTATATACTTTACTCCTCACAGTAGTGCCTCTTATTCACATAACATCACACAGTAATACCACTTTACCTTATATACGTTACTCCTCACAGTAGTGCCTCTTATTCACATAACATCACACAGTAATACCACTTTACCTTATATACGTTACTCCTCACAGTAGTGCCTCTTATTCACATAACATCACACAGTAATACCACTTTACCTTATATACTTTACTCCTCACAGTAGTGCCCCTTATTCACATAACATCACACAGTAATACCATTTTACCTTATATACGTTACTCCTCACAGTAGTGCCTCTTATTCACATAACTTCACACAGTAATACCACTTTACCTTATATACGATACTCCTCACAGTAGTGCCTCTTATTCACATAACATCACACAGTAATACTATTTTACCTTATATACGTTACTCCTCACAGTAGTGCCCCTTATTCACATAACATCACACAGTAATACCATTTTACCTTATATACGTTACTCCTCACAGTAGTCCCTCTTATTCACATAACATCACACAGTAATACCACTTTACCTTATATACGTTACTCCTCACAGTAGTGCCTCTTATTCACATAACATCACACAGTAATGCCACTTTACCTTATATACGTTACTCCTCACAGTAGTGCCTCTTATTCACATAACATCACACAGTAATACCACTTTACCTTATATACGTTACTCCTCACAGTAGTGCCTCTTATTCACATAACATCACACAGTAATACCACTTTACCTTATATACGTTACTCCTCACAGTAGTGTCTCTTATTTACATGACATCACACAGTAGTACCAATTTACCTTATATACGTTACTCCTTACAGTAGTGCCTCTTATTCACATAACATCACACAGTAGTACCACTTTACCTTATATACGTTACTCCTCACAGTAGTGCCTCTTATTCACATAACATCACACAGTAGTACCACTTTACCTTATATACACGTTACTCCTCACAGTAGTGCCTCTTATTCACATAACATCACACAGTAATACCACTTTACCTTATATACATTACTCCTCACAGTAGTGCCTTTTATTCACATAACTTCACACAGTAATACCGCTTTACCTTATATACATTACTCCTCACAGTAATGCCCATTATTCACATAACATCACACAGTAATACCACTTTACCTTATATACATTACTCATCACAGTAGTGCCTCTTATTCACATAACATCACACAGTAATACCACTTTACCTTATATACGTTACTCCTCACAGTAGTGCCTCTTATTCACATAACATCACACAGTAGTACCACTTTACCTTATATACGTTACTCCTCACAGTAGTGCCTCTTATTCACTTAACATCACACAGTAGTACCACTTTACCTTATATACGTTACTCCTCACAGTAGTGCCTCTTATTCACATAACATCACACAGTAATACCACTTTACCTTATATACGTTACTCATCACAGTAGTGCCTCTTATTCACATAACATCACACAGTAATACCACTTTACCTTATATACGTTACTCCTCACAGTAGTGCTTCTTATTCACATAACATCACACAGTAGTACCGCTTTACCTTATATACGTTACTACTCACAGTAGTGCCTCTTATTCACATAACATCACACAGTAGTACCACTTTACCTTATATACGTTACTCATCACAGTAGTGCCTCTTATTCACATAACATCACACAGTAATACCACTTTACCTTATATACGTTACTCCACACAGTAGTGCCTCTTATTCACATAACATCACACAGTAATACCACTTTACCTTATATACTTTACTCCTCACAGTAGTGCCTCTTATTCACATAACATCACACAGTAATACCACTTTACCTTATGGGGGTCATTCCGAGTTGTTCACTCGGTATTTATTTCTTGCAACGGAGCGATTAGTCGCTAATGCGCATGCGCAATGCCCGCAGTGCGACTGCGCCAAGTAAATTTGCTATGCAGTTAGGTATTTTACTCACGGCATTACAAGGTTTTTTCTTCGTTCTGGTGATCGTAATGTGATTGACAGGAAGTGGGTGTTTCTGGGCAGAAACAGGTCGTTTTATGGGTGTGTGCGAAAAAACGCTACCGTTTATAGGAAAAACGCAGGAGTGGCTGGAGAAACGGAGGAGTGTCTGGGCAAACGCTGGGTGTGTTTGTGACGTCAATCCAGGAACGACAAGCACTGAACTGATCGCAGATGCCGAGTAAGTTTGGAGCTACTCAGAAACTGCTAAGAAGTGTCTATTCGCAATTCTGCTAATCAATCGTTCGCAATTTTGATAAGCTAAGATTCACTCCCAGTAGGCGGCGGCTTAGCGTGTGCAAAGCTGCTAAAAGCAGCTTGCGAGCGAACAACTCGGAATGACCCCCTATATAGGTTACTCCTCACAGTAGTGCCTCTTATTCACATAACATCACACAGTAATACCACTTTACCTTATATACGTTACTCCTCACAGTAGTGCCTCTTATTCACATAACATCACACAGTAATACCACTTTACCTTATATACGTTACTCCACACAGTAGTGCCTCTTATTCACATAACATCACACAGTAATACCACTTTACCTTATATACTTTACTCCTCACAGTAGTGCCTCTTATTCACATAACATCACACAGTAATACCACTTTACCTTATATACGTTACTCCTCACAGTAGTGCCTCTTATTCACATAACATCACACAGTAATACCACTTTACCTTATATACGTTACTCCTCACAGTAGTGCCTCTTATTCACATAACATCACACAGTAATACCACTTTACCTTATATACTTTACTCCTCACAGTAGTGCCCCTTATTCACATAACATCACACAGTAATACCATTTTACCTTATATACGTTACTCCTCACAGTAGTGCCTCTTATTCACATAACTTCACACAGTAATACCACTTTACCTTATATACGATACTCCTCACAGTAGTGCCTCTTATTCACATAACATCACACAGTAATACTATTTTACCTTATATACGTTACTCCTCACAGTAGTGCCCCTTATTCACATAACATCACACAGTAATACCATTTTACCTTATATACGTTACTCCTCACAGTAGTGCCTCTTATTCACATAACATCACACAGTAATACCACTTTACCTTATATACGTTACTCCTCACAGTAGTGCCTCTTATTCACATAACATCACACAGTAATACCACTTTACCTTATATACGTTACTCCTCACAGTAGTGTCTCTTATTTACATGACATCACACAGTAGTACCAATTTACCTTATATACGTTACTCCTTACAGTAGTGCCTCTTATTCACATAACATCACACAGTAGTACCACTTTACCTTATATACGTTACTCCTCACAGTAGTGCCTCTTATTCACATAACATCACACAGTAGTACCACTTTACCTTATATACACGTTACTCCTCACAGTAGTGCCTCTTATTCACATAACATCACACAGTAATACCACTTTACCTTATATACATTACTCCTCACAGTAGTGCCTTTTATTCACATAACTTCACACAGTAATACCGCTTTACCTTATATACATTACTCCTCACAGTAATGCCCATTATTCACATAACATCACACAGTAATACCACTTTACCTTATATACATTACTCATCACAGTAGTGCCTCTTATTCACATAACATCACACAGTAATACCACTTTACCTTATATACGTTACTCCTCACAGTAGTGCCTCTTATTCACATAACATCACACAGTAGTACCACTTTACCTTATATACGTTACTCCTCACAGTAGTGCCTCTTATTCACATAACATCACACAGTAGTACCACTTTACCTTATATACGTTACTCCTCACAGTAGTGCCTCTTATTCACATAACATCACACAGTAATACCACTTTACCTTATATACGTTACTCATCACAGTAGTGCCTCTTATTCACATAACATCACACAGTAATACCACTTTACCTTATATACGTTACTCCTCACAGTAGTGCTTCTTATTCACATAACATCACACAGTAGTACCGCTTTACCTTATATACGTTACTCCTCACAGTAGTGCCTCTTATTCACATAACATCACACAGTAGTACCACTTTACCTTATATACGTTACTCCTCACAGTAGTGCCTCTTATTCACATAACATCACACAGTAATACCACTTTACCTTATATACGTTACTCCACACAGTAGTGCCTCTTATTCACATAACATCACACAGTAATACCACTTTACCTTATATACTTTACTCCTCACAGTAGTGCCTCTTATTCACATAACATCACACAGTAATACCACTTTACCTTATGGGGGTCATTCCGAGTTGTTCGCTCGGTATTTATTTCTTGCAACGGAGCGATTAGTCGCTAATGCGCATGCGCAATGGCCGCAGTGCGACTGCGCCAAGTAAATTTGCTATGCAGTTAGGTATTTTACTCACGGCATTACAAGGTTTTTTCTTCGTTCTGGTGATCGTAATGTGATTGACAGGAAGTGGGTGTTTCTGGGCAGAAACAGGTCGTTTTATGGGTGTGTGCGAAAAAACGCTACCGTTTATAGGAAAAACGCAGGAGTGGCTGGAGAAACGGAGGAGTGTCTGGGCAAACGCTGGGTGTGTTTGTGACGTCAATCCAGGAACGACAAGCACTGAACTGATCGCAGATGCCGAGTAAGTTTGGAGCTACTCAGAAACTGCTAAGAAGTGTCTATTCGCAATTCTGCTAATCAATCGTTCGCAATTTTGATAAGCTAAGATTCACTCACAGTAGGCGGCGGCTTAGCGTGTGCAAAGCTGCTAAAAGCAGCTTGCGAGCGAACAACTCGGAATGACCCCCTATATAGGTTACTCCTCACAGTAGTGCCTCTTATTCACATAACATCACACAGTAATACCACTTTACCTTATATACGTTACTCCTCACAGTAGTGCCTCTTATTCACATAACATCACACAGTAATATCACTTTACCTTATATACGTTACTCCTCACAGTAGTGCCTCTTATTCCCATAACATCACACAGTAGTACCACTTTACCTTATATACGTTACTCCTCACAGTAGTGCCTCTTATTCACATAACATCACACAGTAGTACCACTTTACCTTATATACGTTACTCCTCACAGTAGTGCCTCTTATTCACATAACATCACACAGTAATACCACTTTACCGTATATACGTTACTCCTCAAAGTAGTGCCTCTTATTCACATAACATCACACAGTAATACCACTTTACCTTATATACATTACTCCTCACAGTAGTGCCTCTTATTCACATAACTTCACACAGTAATACCACTTTACCTTATATACATTACTACTCACAGTAATGCCCATTATTCACATAACATCACACAGTAATACCACTTTACCTTATATACATTACTCATCACAGTAGTGCCTCTTATTCACATAACATCACACAGTAATACCACTTTACCTTATATACGTTACTCCTCACAGTAGTGCCTCTTATTCTCATAACATCACACAGTAATACCGCTTTACCTTATATACGTTACTCCTCACAGTAGTGCCTCTTATTCACATAACATCACACAGTAGTACCACTTTACCTTATATACGTTACTCCTCACAGTAGTGCCTCTTATTCACATAACATCACACAGTAATACCACTTTACCTTATATACGTTACTCCACACAGTAGTGCCTCTTATTCCCATAACATCACACAGTAATACCACTTTACCTTATATACTTTACTCCTCACAGTAGTGCCTCTTATTCACATAACATCACACAGTAATACCACTTTACCTTATATACGTTACTCCTCACAGTAGTGCCTCTTATTCACATAACATCACACAGTAATACCACTTTACCTTATATACGTTACTCCTCACAGTATTGCCTCTTATTCACATAACATCACACAGTAATACCACTTTACCTTATATACTTTACTCCTCACAGTAGTGCCCCTTATTCACATAACATCACACAGTAATACCACTTTACCTTATATACGATACTCCTCACAGTAGTGCCTCTTATTCACATAACATCACACAGTAATACTATTTTACCTTATATACGTTACTCCTCACAGTAGTGCCTCTTATTCACATAAAATCACACAGTAGTACCACTTTACCTTATATACGTTACTCCTCACAGTAGTGCCTCTTATTCACATAACATCACACAGTAATACCACTTTACCTTATATACGTTACTCCACACAGTAGTGCCTCTTATTCACATAACATCACACAGTAATACCACTTTACCTTATATACGTTACTCCACACAGTAGTGCCTCTTATTCACATAACATCACACAGTAATACCACTTTACCTTATATACTTTACTCCTCACAGTAGTGCCTCTTATTCACATAACATCACACAGTAATACCACTTTACCTTATGGGGGTCATTCCGAGTTGTTCGCTCGGTATTTATTTCTTGCAACGGAGCGATTAGTCGCTAATGCGCATGCGCAATGCCCGCAGTGCGACTGCGCCAAGTAAATTTGCTATGCAGTTAGGTATTTTACTCACGGCATTACAAGGTTTTTTCTTCGTTCTGGTGATCGTAATGTGATTGACAGGAAGTGGGTGTTTCTGGGCAGAAACAGGTCGTTTTATGGGTGTGTGCGAAAAAATGCTACCGTTTATAGGAAAAACGCAGGAGTGGCTGGAGAAACGGAGGAGTGTCTGGGCAAACGCTGGGTGTGTTTGTGACGTCAATCCAGGAACGACAAGCACTGAACTGATCGCAGATGCCGAGTAAGTTTGGAGCTACTCAGAAACTGCTAAGAAGTGTCTATTCGCAATTCTGCTAATCAATCGTTCGCAATTTTGATAAGCTAAGATTCACTCCCAGTAGGCGGCGGCTTAGCGTGTGCAAAGCTGCTAAAAGCAGCTTGCGAGCGAACAACTCGGAATGACCCCCTATATAGGTTACTCCTCACAGTAGTGCCTCTTATTCACATAACATCACACAGTAGTACCACTTTACCTTATATACGTTACTCCTCACAGTAGTGCCTCTTATTCACATAACATCACACAGTAATACCACTTTACCTTATATACGTTACTCATCACAGTAGTGCCTCTTATTCACATAACATCACACAGTAATACCACTTTACCTTATATACGTTACTCCTCACAGTAGTGCCTCTTATTCACATAACATCACACAGTAGTACCACTTTACCTTATATACGTTACTCCTCACAGTAGTGCCTCTTATTCACATAACATCACACAGTAGTACCACTTTACCTTATATACGTTACTCCTCACAGTAGTGCCTCTTATTCACATAACATCACACAGTAATACCACTTTACCTTATATACGTTACTCCACACAGTAGTGCCTCTTATTCACATAACATCACACAGTAATACCACTTTACCTTATATACGTTACTCCACACAGTAGTGCCTCTTATTCACATAACATCACACAGTAATACCACTTTACCTTATATACGTTACTCCTCACAGTAGTGCCTCTTATTCACATAACATCATACAGTAGTACCACTTTACCTTATATACGTTACTTCTCACAGTAGTGCCTCTTATTCACATAACATCACACAGTAATACCACTTTACCTTATATACTTTACTCCTCACAGTAGTGCCTCTTATTCACATAACATCACACAGTAATACCACTTTACCTTATATACGTTACTCCACACAGTAGTGCCTCTTATTCACATAACATCACACAGTAATACCACTTTACCTTATATACTTTACTCCTCACAGTAGTGCCTCTTATTCACATAACATCACACAGTAATACCACTTTACCTTATGGGGGTCATTCCGAGTTGTTCGCTCTGTATTTATTTCTTGCAACGGAGCGATTAGTCGCTAATGCGCATGCGCAATGCCCGCAGTGCGACTGCGCCAAGTAAATTTGCTATGCAGTTAGGTATTTTACTCATGGCATTACAAGGTTTTTTCTTCGTTCTGGTGATCGTAATGTGATTGACAGGAAGTGGGTGTTTCTGGGCAGAAACAGGTCGTTTTATGGGTGTGTGCGAAAAAACGCTACCGTTTATAGGAAAAACGCAGGAGTGGCTGGAGAAACGGAGGAGTGTCTGGGCAAACGCTGGGTGTGTTTGTGACGTCAAACCAGGAACGACAAGCACTGAACTGATCGCAGATGCCGAGTAAGTTTGGAGCTACTCAGAAACTGCTAAGAAGTGTATATTCGCAATTCTGCTAATCAATCGTTCGCAATTTTGATAAGCTAAGATTCACTCCCAGTAGGCGGCGGCTTAGCGTGTGCAAAGCTGCAAAAAGCAGCTTGCGAGCGAACAACTCGGAATGACCCCCTATATAGGTTACTCCTCACAGTAGTGCCTCTTATTCACATAACATCACACAGTAGTACCACTTTACCTTATATACGTTACTGCTCACAGTAGTGCCTCTTATTCACATAACATCACACAGTAATACCACTTTACCTTATATACGTTACTCCTCACAGTAGTGCCTCTTATTCACATAACATCACACAGTAATACCACTTTACCTTATATACGTTACTCCTCACAGTAGTGCCCATTATTCACATAACATCACACAGTAATACCACTTTACCTTATATACGTTACTCCTCACAGTAGCGCCCCTTATTCACATAACATCACACAGTAATACCACTTTACCTTATATACGTTACTCCTCACAGTAGTGTCCCTTATTCACATAACATCACACAGTAGTACCACTTCACCTTATATACGTTACTCCTCACATTAGTGTCCCTTATTCACATAACATCACACAGTAATACCACTTTACCGTATATACGTTACTCCTCAAAGTAGTGCCTCTTATTCACATAACATCACACAGTAATACCACTTTACCTTATATACATTACTCCTCACAGTAGTGCCTCTTATTCACATAACTTCACACAGTAATACCACTTTACCTTATATACATTACTACTCACAGTAATGCCCATTATTCACATAACATCACACAGTAATACCACTTTACCTTATATACATTACTCATCACAGTAGTGCCTCTTATTCACATAACATCACACAGTAATACCACTTTACCTTATATACGTTACTCCTCACAGTAGTGCCTCTTATTCACATAACATCACACAGTAATACCGCTTTACCTTATATACGTTACTCCTCACAGTAGTGCCTCTTATTCACATAACATCACACAGTAGTACCACTTTACCTTATATACATTACTCCTCACAGTAGTGCCTCTTATTCACATAACATCACACAGTAATACCACTTTACCTTATATACGTTACTCCACACAGTAGTGCCTCTTATTCACATAACATCACACAGTAATACCACTTTACCTTATATACTTTACTCCTCACAGTAGTGCCTCTTATTCACATAACATCACACAGTAATACCACTTTACCTTATATATTTTACTCCTCACAGTAGTGCCTCTTATTCACATAACATCACACAGTAATACCACTTTACCTTATATACGTTACTCCTCACAGTAGTGCCTCTTATTCACATAACATCACACAGTAATACCACTTTACCTTATATACTTTACTCCTCACAGTAGTGCCCCTTATTCACATAACATCACACAGTAATACCATTTTACCTTATATACGTTACTCCTCACAGTAGTGCCTCTTATTCACATAACATCACACAGTAATACCACTTTACCTTATATACGTTACTCCTCACAGTAGTGCCTCTTATTCATATAACATCACACAGTAATACCACTTTACCTTATATACGTTACTCCTCACAGTAGTGCCTCTTATTCACATAACATCACACAGTAATACCACTTTACCTTATATACACGTTACTCCTCACAGTAGTGCCTCTTATTCACATAACATCACACAGTAATACCACTTTACCTTATATACATTACTCCTCACAGTAGTGCCTTTTATTCACATAACTTCACACAGTAATACCACTTTACCTTATATACATTACTCCTCACAGTAATGCCCATTATTCACATAACATCACACAGTAATACCACTTTACCTTATATACATTACTCATCACAGTAGTGCCTCTTATTCACATAACATCACACAATAATACCACTTTACCTTATATACGTTACTCCTCACAGTAGTGCCTCTTATTCACATAACATCACACAGTAGTACCACTTTACCTTATATACGTTACTCCTCACAGTAGTGCCTCTTATTCACATAACATCACACAGTAGTACCACTTTACCTTATATACGTTACTCCTCACAGTAGTGCCTCTTATTCACATAACATCACACAGTAATACCACTTTACCTTATATACGTTACTCATCACAGTAGTGCCTCTTATTCACATAACATCACACAGTAATACCACTTTACCTTATATACGTTACTCCTCACAGTAGTGCTTCTTATTCACATAACATCACACAGTAGTACCACTTTACCTTATATACGTTACTCCTCACAGTAGTGCCTCTTATTCACATAACATCACACAGTAGTACCACTTTACCTTATATACGTTACTCCTCACAGTAGTGCCTCTTATTCACATAACATCACACAGTAATACCACTTTACCTTATATACGTTACTCCACACAGTAGTGCCTCTTATTCACATAACATCACACAGTAATACCACTTTACCTTATATACTTTACTCCTCACAGTAGTGCCTCTTATTCACATAACATCACACAGTAATACCACTTTACCTTATGGGGGTCATTCCGAGTTGTTCGCTCGGTATTTATTTCTTGCAACGGAGCGATTAGTCGCTAATGCGCATGCGCAATGCCCGCAGTGCGACTGCGCCAAGTAAATTTGCTATGCAGTTAGGTATTTTACTCACGGCATTACAAGGTTTTTTCTTCGTTCTGGTGATCGTGATGTGATTGACAGGAAGTGGGTGTTTCTGGGCAGAAACAGGTCGTTTTATGGGTGTGTGCGAAAAAACGCTACCGTTTATAGGAAAAACGCAGGAGTGGCTGGAGAAACGGAGGAGTGTCTGGGCAAACGCTGGGTGTGTTTGCGACGTCAATCCAGGAACGACAAGCACTGAACTGATCGCAGATGCCGAGTAAGTTTGGAGCTACTCAGAAACTGCTAAGAAGTGTCTATTCGCAATTCTGCTAATCAATCGTTAGCAATTTTGATAAGCTAAGATTCAATCCCAGTAGGCGGCGGCTTAGCGTGTGCAAAGCTGCTAAAAGCAGCTTGCGAGCGAACAACTCGGAATGACCCCCTATATAGGTTACTCCTCACAGTAGTGCCTCTTATTCACATAACATCACACAGTAGTACCACTTTACCTTATATACGTTACTCCTCACAGTAGTGCCTCTTATTCACATAACATCACACAGTAATACCACTTTACCTTATATACGTTACTCATCACAGTAGTGCCTCTTATTCACATAACATCACACAGTAATACCACTTTACCTTATATACGTTACTCCTCACAGTAGTGCCTCTTATTCACATAACATCACACAGTAATACCACTTTACCTTATATACTTTACTCCTCACAGTAGTGCCCCTTATTCACATAACATCACACAGTAATACCATTTTACCTTATATACGTTACTCCTCACAGTAGTGCCTCTTATTCACATAACATCACACAGTAATACCACTTTACCTTATATACGTTACTCCTCACAGTAGTGCCTCTTATTCATATAACATCACACAGTAATACCACTTTACCTTATATACGTTACTCCTCACAGTAGTGCCTCTTATTCACATAACATCACACAGTAATACCACTTTACCTTATATACACGTTACTCCTCACAGTAGTGCCTCTTATTCACATAACATCACACAGTAATACCACTTTACCTTATATACATTACTCCTCAGAGTAGTGCCTTTTATTCACATAACTTCACACAGTAATACCACTTTACCTTATATACATTACTCCTCACAGTAATGCCCATTATTCACATAACATCACACAGTAATACCACTTTACCTTATATACATTACTCATCACAGTAGTGCCTCTTATTCACATAACATCACACAGTAATACCACTTTACCTTATATACGTTACTCCTCACAGTAGTGCCTCTTATTCACATAACATCACACAGTAGTACCACTTTACCTTATATACGTTACTCCTCACAGTAGTGCCTCTTATTCACATAACATCACACAGTAGTACCATTTTACCTTATATACGTTACTCCTCACAGTAGTGCCTCTTATTCACATAACATCACACAGTAATACCACTTTACCTTATATACGTTACTCATCACAGTAGTGCCTCTTATTCACATAACATCACACAGTAATACCACTTTACCTTATATACGTTACTCCTCACAGTAGTGCTTCTTATTCACATAACATCACACAGTAGTACCACTTTACCTTATATACGTTACTCCTCACAGTAGTGCCTCTTATTCACATAAAATCACACAGTAGTACCACTTTACCTTATATACGTTACTCCTCACAGTAGTGCCTCTTATTCACATAACATCACACAGTAATACCACTTTACCTTATATACGTTACTCCACACAGTAGTGCCTCTTATTCACATAACATCACACAGTAATACCACTTTACCTTATATACTTTACTCCTCACAGTAGTGCCTCTTATTCACATAACATCACACAGTAATACCACTTTACCTTATGGGGGTCATTCCGAGTTGTTCGCTCGGTATTTATTTCTTGCAACGGAGCGATTAGTCGCTAATGCGCATGCGCAATGCCCGCAGTGCGACTGCGCCAAGTAAATTTGCTATGCAGTTAGGTATTTTACTCACGGCATTACAAGGTTTTTTCTTCGTTCTGGTGATCGTAATGTGATTGACAGGAAGTGGGTGTTTCTGGGCAGAAACAGGTCGTTTTATGGGTGTGTGCGAAAAAACGCTACCGTTTATAGGAAAAACGCAGGAGTGGCTGGAGAAACGGAGGAGTGTCTGGGCAAACGCTGGGTGTGTTTGTGACGTCAATCCAGGAACGACAAGCACTGAACTGATCGCAGATGCCGAGTAAGTTTGGAGCTACTCAGAAACTGCTAAGAAGTGTCTATTCGCAATTCTGCTAATCAATCGTTAGCAATTTTGATAAGCTAAGATTCACTCCCAGTAGGCGGCGGCTTAGCATGTGCAAAGCTGCTAAAAGCAGCTTGCGAGCGAACAACTCGGAATGACCCCCTATATAGGTTACTCCTCACAGTAGTGCCTCTTATTCACATAACATCACACAGTAGTACCACTTTACCTTATATACGTTACTCCTCACAGTAGTGCCTCTTATTCACATAACATCACACAGTAATACCACTTTACCTTATATACGTTACTCATCACAGTAGTGCCTCTTATTCACATAACATCACACAGTAATACCACTTTACCTTATATACGTTACTCCTCACAGTAGTGCCTCTTATTCACATAACATCACACAGTAGTACCACTTTACCTTATATACGTTACTCCTCACAGTAGTGCCTCTTATTCACATAACATCACACAGTAGTACCACTTTACCTTATATACGTTACTCCTCACAGTAGTGCCTCTTATTCACATAACATCACACAGTAATACCACTTTACCTTATATACGTTACTCCACACAGTAGTGCCTCTTATTCACATAACATCACACAGTAATACCACTTTACCTTATATACTTTACTCCTCACAGTAGTGCCTCTTATTCACATAACATCACACAGTAATACCACTTTACCTTATATATTTTACTCCTCACAGTAGTGCCTCTTATTCACATAACATCACACAGTAATACCACTTTACCTTATATACGTTACTCCTCACAGTAGTGCCTCTTATTCACATAACATCACACAGTATTACCACTTTACCTTATATACTTTACTCCTCACAGTAGTGCCCCTTATTCACATAACATCACACAGTAATACCATTTTACCTTATATACGTTACTCCTCACAGTAGTGCCTCTTATTCACATAACATCACACAGTAATACCACTTTACCTTATATACGTTACTCCTCACAGTAGTGCCTCTTATTCATATAACATCACACAGTAATACCACTTTACCTTATATACGTTACTCCTCACAGTAGTGCCTCTTATTCACATAACATCACACAGTAATACCACTTTACCTTATATACACGTTACTCCTCACAGTAGTGCCTCTTATTCACATAACATCACACAGTAATACCACTTTACCTTATATACATTACTCCTCACAGTAGTGCCTTTTATTCACATAACTTCACACAGTAATACCACTTTACCTTATATACATTACTCCTCACAGTAATGCCCATTATTCACATAACATCACACAGTAATACCACTTTACCTTATATACATTACTCATCACAGTAGTGCCTCTTATTCACATAACATCACACAGTAATACCACTTTACCTTATATACGTTACTCCTCACAGTAGTGCCTCTTATTCACATAACATCACACAGTAGTACCACTTTACCTTATATACGTTACTCCTCTCCTCACAGTAGTGCCTCTTATTCACATAACATCACACAGTAGTACCACTTTACCTTATATACGTTAGTCCTCTCAGTAGTGCCTCTTATTCACATAACATCACGCAGTAATACCACTTTACCTTATATACGTTACTCCACACAGTAGTGCCTCTTATTCACATAACATCACACAGTAATACCACTTTACCTTATATACTTTACTCCTCACAGTAGTGCCTCTTATTCACATAACATCACACAGTAATACCACTTTACCTTATGGGGGTCATTCCGAGTTGTTCGCTCTGTATTTATTTCTTGCAACGGAGCGATTAGTCGCTAATGCGCATGCGCAATGCCCGCAGTGCGACTGCGCCAAGTAAATTTGCTATGCAGTTAGGTATTTTACTCACGGCATTACAAGGTTTTTTCTTCGTTCTGGTGATCGTAATGTGATTGACAGGAAGTGGGTGTTTCTGGGCAGAAACAGGTCGTTTTATGGGTGTGTGCGAAAAAACGCTACCGTTTATAGGAAAAACGCAGGAGTGGCTGGAGAAACGGAGGAGTGTCTGGGCAAACGCTGGGTGTGTTTGTGACGTCAAACCAGGAACGACAAGCACTGAACTGATCGCAGATGCCGAGTAAGTTTGGAGCTACTCAGAAACTGCTAAGAAGTGTATATTCGCAATTCTGCTAATCAATCGTTCGCAATTTTGATAAGCTAAGATTCACTCCCAGTAGGCGGCGGCTTAGCGTGTGCAAAGCTGCTAAAAGCAGCTTGCGAGCGAACAACTCGGAATGACCCCCTATATAGGTTACTCCTCACAGTAGTGCCTCTTATTCACATAACATCACACAGTAGTACCACTTTACCTTATATACGTTACTGCTCACAGTAGTGCCTCTTATTCACATAACATCACACAGTAATACCACTTTACCTTATATACGTTACTCCTCACAGTAGTGCCTCTTATTCACATAACATCACACAGTAATACCACTTTACCTTATATACGTTACTCCTCACAGTAGTGCCCATTATTCACATAACATCACACAGTAATACCACTTTACCTTATATACGTTACTCCTCACAGTAGCGCCCCTTATTCACATAACATCACACAGTAATACCACTTTACCTTATATACGTTACTCCTCACAGTAGTGTCCCTTATTCACATAACATCACACAGTAGTACCACTTCACCTTATATACGTTACTCCTCACATTAGTGTCCCTTATTCACATAACATCACACAGTAATACCACTTTACCGTATATACGTTACTCCTCAAAGTAGTGCCTCTTATTCACATAACATCACACAGTAATACCACTTTACCTTATATACATTACTCCTCACAGTAGTGCCTCTTATTCACATAACTTCACACAGTAATACCACTTTACCTTATATACATTACTACTCACAGTAATGCCCATTATTCACATATCACACAGTAATACCACTTTACCTTATATACATTACTCATCACAGTAGTGCCTCTTATTCACATAACATCACACAGTAATACCACTTTACCTTATATACGTTACTCCTCACAGTAGTGCCTCTTATTCACATAACATCACACAGTAATACCGCTTTACCTTATATACGTTACTCCTCACAGTAGTGCCTCTTATTCACATAACATCACACAGTAGTACCACTTTACCTTATATACGTTACTCCTCACAGTAGTGCCTCTTATTCACATAACATCACACAGTAATACCACTTTACCTTATATACGTTACTCCACACAGTAGTGCCTCTTATTCACATAACATCAAACAGTAATACCACTTTACCTTATATACTTTACTCCTCACAGTAGTGCCTCTTATTCACATAACATCACACAGTAATACCACTTTACCTTATATATTTTACTCCTCACAGTAGTGCCTCTTATTCACATAACATCACACAGTAATACCACTTTACCTTATATACGTTACTCCTCACAGTAGTGCCTCTTATTCACATAACATCACACAGTAATACCACTTTACCTTATATACTTTACTCCTCACAGTAGTGCCCCTTATTCACATAACATCACACAGTAATACCATTTTACCTTATATACGTTACTCCTCACAGTAGTGCCTCTTATTCACATAACATCACACAGTAATACCACTTTACCTTATATACGTTACTCCTCACAGTAGTGCCTCTTATTCATATAACATCACACAGTAATACCACTTTACCTTATATACGTTACTCCTCACAGTAGTTCCTCTTATTCACATAACATCACACAGTAATACCACTTTACCTTATATACGATACTCCTCACAGTAGTGCCTCTTATTCACATAACATCACACAGTAATACTATTTTACCTTATATACGTTACTCCTCACAGTAGTGCCCCTTATTCACATAACATCACACAGTAATACCATTTTACCTTATATACGTTACTCCTCACAGTAGTCCCTCTTATTCACATAACATCACACAGTAGTACCACTTTACCTTATATACGTTACTCCTCACAGTAGTGCCTCTTATTCACATAACATCACACAGTAATACCACTTTACCTTATATACGTTACTCCTCACAGTAGTGCCTCTTATTCACATAACATCACACAGTAATACCACTTTACCTTATATACGATACTCCTCACAGTAGTGCCTCTTATTCACTTAACATCACACAGTAATACTATTTTACCTTATATACGTTACTCCTCACAGTAGTGCCCCTTATTCACATAACATCACACAGTAATACCATTTTACCTTATATACGTTACTCCTCACAGTAGTCCCTCTTATTCACATAACATCACACAGTAATACCACTTTACCTTATATACGTTACTCCTCACAGTAGTGCCTCTTATTCACATAACATCACACAGTAATACCACTTTACCTTATATACGTTACTCCTCACAGTAGTGCCTCTTATTCACATAACATCACACAGTAATACCACTTTACCTTATATACGTTACTCCTCACAGTAGTGCCTCTTATTCACATAACATCACACAGTAATACTACTCTACCTTATATACGTTATTCCTCACAGTAGTGTCTCTTATTCACATGACATCACACAGTAGTACCAATTTACCTTATATACGTTACTCCTTACAGTAGTGCCTCTTATTCACATAACATCACACAGTAGTACCACTTTACCTTATATACGTTACTCCTCACAGTAGTGCCTCTTATTCACATAACATCACACAGTAATACCACTTTACCTTATATACATTACTCCTCACAGTAGTGCCTCTTATTCACATAACTTCACACAGTAATACCACTTTACCTTATATACATTACTCCTCACAGTAATGCCCATTATTCACATAACATCACACAGTAATACCACTTTACCTTATATACATTACTCATCACAGTAGTGCCTCTTATTCACATAACATCACACAGTAATACCACTTTACCTTATATACGTTACTCCTCACAGTAGTGCCTCTTATTCACATAACATCACACAGTAGTACCACTTTACCTTATATACGTTACTCCTCACAGTAGTGCCTCTTATTCACATAACATCACACAGTAGTACCACTTTACCTTATATACGTTACTGCTCACAGTAGTGCCTCTTATTCACATAGCATCACACAGTAATACCACTTTACCTTATATACGTTACTCCTCACAGTAGTGCCTCTTATTCACATAACATCACACAGTAATACCACTTTACCTTATATACGTTACTCCTCACAGTAGTGCCCATTATTCACATAACATCACACAGTAATACCACTTTACCTTATATACGTTACTCCTCACAGTAGCGCCCCTTATTCACATAACATCACACAGTAATACCACTTTACCTTATATACGTTACTCCTCACAGTAGTGTACTTTATTCACATAACATAACACAGTAATACCACTTTACCTTATATACGTTACTCCTCACAGTAGTGTCCCTTATTCACATAACATCACACAGTAGTACCACTTCACCTTATATACGTTACTCCTCACATTAGTGTCCCTTATTCACATAACATCACACAGTAATACCACTTTACCGTATATACGTTACTCCTCAAAGTAGTGCCTCTTATTCACATAACATCACACAGTAATACCACTTTACCTTATATACATTACTCCTCACAGTAGTGCCTCTTATTCACATAACTTCACACAGTAATACCACTTTACCTTATATACATTACTACTCACAGTAATGCCCATTATTCACATAACATCACACAGTAATACCACTTTACCTTATATACATTACTCATCACAGTAGTGCCTCTTATTCACATAACATCACATAGTAATACCACTTTACCTTATATACGTTACTCCTCACAGTAGTGCCTCTTATTCACATAACATCACACAGTAATACCGCTTTACCTTATATACGTTACTCCTCACAGTAGTGCCTCTTATTCACATAACATCACACAGTAGTACCACTTTACCTTATATACGTTACTCCTCACAGTAGTGCCTCTTATTCACATAACATCACACAGTAATACCACTTTACCTTATATACGTTACTCCACACAGTAGTGCCTCTTATTCACATAACATCACACAGTAATACCACTTTACCTTATATACTTTACTCCTCACAGTAGTGCCTCTTATTCACATAACATCACACAGTAATACCACTTTACCTTATATACGTTACTCCTCACAGTAGTGCCTCTTATTCACATAACATCACACAGTAATACCACTTTACCTTATATACTTTACTCCTCACAGTAGTGCCCCTTATTCACATAACATCACACAGTAATACCATTTTACCTTATATACGTTACTCCTCACAGTAGTGCCTCTTATTCACATAACATCACACAGTAATACCACTTTACCTTATATACGTTACTCCTCACAGTAGTGCCTCTTATTCATATAACATCACACAGTAATACCACTTTACCTTATATATGTTACTCCTCACAGTAGTGCCTCTTATTCACATAACATCACACAGTTATACCACTTTACCTTATATACGTTACTCCTCACAGTAGTGCCTCTTATTCACATAACATCACACAGTAATACCACTTTACCTTATATACGATACTCCTCACAGTAGTGCCTCTTATTCACATAACATCACACAGTAATACTATTTTACCTTATATACGTTACTCCTCACAGTAGTGCCCCTTATTCACATAACATCACACAGTAATACCATTTTACCTTATATACGTTACTCCTCACAGTAGTCCCTCTTATTCACATAACATCACACAGTAATACCACTTTACCTTATATACGTTACTCCTCACAGTAGTGCCTCTTATTCACATAACATCACACAGTAATACCACTTTACCTTATATACGTTACTCCTCACAGTAGTGCCTCTTATTCACATAACATCACACAGTAATACCACTTTACCTTATATACGTTACTCCTCACAGTAGTGCCTCTTATTCACATAACATCACACAGTAATACTACTTTACCTTATATACGTTACTTCTCACAGTAGTGTCTCTTATTCACATGACATCACACAGTAGTACCAATTTACCTTATATACGTTAATCCTTACAGTAGTGCCTCTTATTCACATAACATCACACAGTAGTACCACTTTACCTTATATACGTAACTCCTCACAGTAGTGCCTCTTATTCACATAACATCACACAGTAGTACCACTTTACCTTATATACACGTTACTCCTCACAGTAGTGCCTCTTATTCACATAACATCACACAGTAATACCACTTTACCTTATATACATTACTGCTCACAGTAGTGCCTCTTATTCACATAACTTCACACAGTAATACCACTTTACCTTATATACATTACTCCTCACAGTAATGCCCATTATTCACATAACATCACACAGTAATACCACTTTACCTTATATACATTACTCATCACAGTAGTGCCTCTTATTCACATAACATCACACAGTAATACCACTTTACCTTATATACGTTACTCCTCACAGTAGTGCCTCTTATTCACATAACATCACACAGTAGTACCACTTTACCTTATATACGTTACTCCTCACAGTATTGCCTCT
The DNA here is from genome assembly GCF_028390025.1 of Pseudophryne corroboree. Lineage (NCBI taxonomy): Eukaryota > Metazoa > Chordata > Amphibia > Anura > Myobatrachidae > Pseudophryne > Pseudophryne corroboree. Next base: position 420,927 of record NC_086444.1, read on the forward strand.
TATTCACATAACATCACACAGTAGTACCACTTTACCTTATATACGTTACTCCTCACAGTAGTGCCTCTTATTCACATAACATCACACAGTAATACCACTTTACCTTATATACGTTACTCCTCACAGTAGTGCCCATTATTCACATAACATCACACAGTAATACCACTTTACCTTATATACGTTACTCCTCACAGTAGCGCCCCTTATTCACATAACATCACACAGTAATACCACTTTACCTTATATACGTTACTCCTCACAGTAGTGTACTTTATTCACATAACATAACACAGTAATACCACTTTACCTTATATACGTTACTCCTCACAGTAGTGTCCCTTATTCACATAACATCACACAGTAGTACCACTTCACCTTATATACATTACTCCTCACATTAGTGTCCCTTATTCACATAACATCACACAGTAATACCACTTTACCGTATATACGTTACTCCTCAAAGTAGTGCCTCTTATTCACATAACATCACACAGTAATACCACTTTACCTTATATACATTACTCCTCACAGTAGTGCCTCTTATTCACATAACATCACACAGTAATACCATTTTACCTTATATGCGTTACTCCTCACAGTAGTGCCCCTTATTCACATAAAATCACACAGTAATACCATTTTACCTTATATACGTTACTCCTCACAGTAGTGCCTCTAATTCACATAACATCACACAGTAATACCACTTTACCTTATATACGTTACTCTTCACAGTAGTGCCTCTTATTCACATAACATCACACAGTAGTACCACTTTACCTTATATACGTTACTAATCACAGTAGTGCCTCTTACTCACATAACATCACACAGTAATACCACTTTACCTTATATACGTTACTCCTCACAGTAGTGCCTCTTATTCACATAACATCACACAGTAGTACCACTTTACCTTATATACATTACTAATCACAGTAGTGCCTCTTATTCACATAACATCACACAGTAATACCACTTTACCTTATATACGTTACTCCTCACAGTAGTGCCTATTATTCACATAACATCACACAGTAATACCACTTTACCTTATATATGTTACTCCTCACAGTAGTGCCTCTTATTCACATAACATCACACAGTAATACCACTTTACCTTATATACGTTACTCCTCACAGTAGTGCCTCTTATTCACATAACATCACACAGTAATACCACTTTACCTTATATACGTTACTCCTCACAGTAGTGCCTCTTATTCACATAACATCACACAGTAATACCACTTTACCTTATATACGTTACTCCTCACAGTAGTGCCTCTTATTCACATAACATCACACAGTAATACCACTTTACCTTATATACGTTACTCCTCACAGTAGTGCCCCTTATTCACATAACATCACACAGTAATACCATTTTACCTTATATACGTTACTCCTCACAGTAGTGCCTCTTATTCACATAACATCACACAGTAATACCACTTTACCTTATATACGTTACTCCTCACAGTAGTGCCTCTTATTCACATAACATCACACAGTAATACCACTTTACCTTATATACATTACTCCTCACAGTAGTGCCTCTTATTCACATAACATCACACAGTAATACCACTTTACCTTATATACGTTACTCCTCACAGTAGTGCCTCTTATTCACATAACATCACACAGTAATACCACTTTACCTTATACACGTTACTCCTCACAGTAGTGCCTCTTATTCACATAACATCACACAGTAATACCACTTTACCTTATATACGTTACTCCTCACAGTAGTGCCCCTTATTCACATAACATCACACAGTAATACCATTTTACCTTATATACGTTACCCCTCACAGTAGTGCCTCTTATTCACATAACATCACACAGTAATACCACTTTACCTTATATACGTTACTCCTCACAGTAGTGCCTCTTATTCACATAACATCACACAGTAATACCACTTTACCTTATAAACGTTACTCCTCACAGTAGTGGCCCTTATTCACATAACATCACACAGTAATACCATTTTACCTTATATACGTTACTCCTCACAGTAGTGCCTCTTATTCACATAACATCACACCGTAATACCTCTTTACCTTATATACGTTACTCCTCACAGTAGTGCCCCTTATTCACATAACATCACACAGTAATACCATTTTACCTTATATACGTTACTCCTCACAGTAGTGCCTCTTATTCACATAACATCACACAGTAATACCACTTTACCTTATATACGTTACTCCTCACAGTAGTGCCTCTTATTCACATAACATCACACAGTAATACCACTTTACCTTATATACGTTACTCCTCACAGTAGTGCCTCTTATTCACATAACATCACACAGTAATACCACTTTACCTTATATACGTTACTCCTCACAGTAGTGCCTCTTATTCACATAACATCACACAGTAATACCACTTTACCTTATATACGTTACTTCTCACAGTAGTGCCTCTTATTCACATAACATCACACAGTAATACTACTTTACCTTATATACGTTACTCCTCACAGTAGTGTCTCTTATTCACATGACATCACACAGTAGTACCAATTTACCTTATATACGTTACTCCTCACAGTAGTGCCTCTTATTCACATAACATCACACAGTAATACCACTTTACCTTATATACATTACTCCTCACAGTAGTGCCTCTTATTCACATAACTTCACACAGTAATACCACTTTACCTTATATACATTACTCCTCACAGTAATGCCCATTATTCACATAACATCACACAGTAATACCACATTACCTTATATACATTACTCATCACAGTAGTGCCTCTTATTCACATAACATCACACAGTAATACTATTTTACCTTATATACGTTACTCCTCACAGTAGTTGCCCTTATTCACATAACATCACACAGTAATACCATTTTACCTTATATACGTTACTCCTCACAGTAGTCCCTCTTATTCACATAACATCACACAGTAATACCACTTTACCTTATATACGTTACTCCTCACAGTAGTGCCTCTTATTCACATAACATCACACAGTAATACCACTTTACCTTATATACGTTACTCCTCACAGTAGTGCCTCTTATTCACATAACATCACACAGTAATACCACTTTACCTTATATACGTTACTCCTCACAGTAGTGCCTCTTATTCACATAACATCACACAGTAATACCACTTTACCTTATATACGTTACTCCTCACAGTAGTGCCTCTTATTCACATAACATCACACAGTAATACTACTTTACCTTATATACGTTACTCCTCACAGTAGTGCCTCTTATTCACATAACATCACACAGTAATACCACTTTACCTTATATACGTTACTCCTCACAGTAGTGCCTCTTATTCACATGACATCACACAGTAGTACCAATTTACCTTATATACGTTACTCCTTACAGTAGTGCCTCTTATTCACATAACATCACACAGTAGTACCACTTTACCTTATATACGTTACTCCTCACAGTAGTGCCTCTTATTCACATAACATCACACAGTAGTACCACTTTACCTTATATACACGTTACTCCTCACAGTAGTGCCTCTTATTCACATAACATCACACAGTAATACCACTTTACCTTATATACATTACTCCTCACAGTAGTGCCTCTTATTCACATAACTTCACACAGTAATACCACTTTACCTTATATACATTACTCCTCACAGTAATGCCCATTATTCACATAACATCACACAGTAATACCACTTTACCTTATATACATTACTCATCACAGTAGTGCCTCTTATTCACATAACATCACACAGTAATACCACTTTACCTTATATTGTCACGATCCGGGTATCTGGACGCCATTTCTTACCCATCAGATGCCTCCTAAGGCTGGCTCAGCGCTCCAGGACCGGATCCCATCTGTTATCCTGATGTGTACATTCCTGTATCCTCTCCTGTCACTCTGGGACGCTGTCACAGTAAACGCCATATTACACCTGGCATGGCGTCTCCCGCGGCCTCCGCCGCCGTCCCTGAACTTCTGCATGCAGAGTGTCTGAGTGGCGATTACGTCAGCCGCGGCCTCCGCTGTGTCCGCGTGGTTGGATGTGCATCTGTCAGCCTGGCGCCTCCTGTCTCCGGTGGCCGGCGCCGCCATTACTGTTTTCATTACCACATGGATTACAAACCAAACTTCCCTCCAAGTGTCTGCATGGGCGCAGCCATCTTGGATTCTGTCAGCTGATCATTTCCACCAATCTGTTCTCAGTATTGATAATCTGCATAATTGCCTAGCCAATCCCTTCCTTGCTGCAGGTATAAATACACTGTGCCTGAGCAAGGAAGGCGTCAGTGCTTTGGTTGTCAAACCTAGTTCCTGTTTGTCTCTCTCCTGTGATTGTCTTCCAGGTTCCAGCTCCTGTCTCAAGACTTCCACCATAGAGACCCGCACCAGCATTCCACCTGCGGTGTAGCCTGACTCTCCAATCCATTGTGGATTCATCTGTTTCCAGCTACAACATTACCTGCTTCCAGCTCAGCTTCCAGCAGAGTACAGCTTCCCTTAAAGGGCCGGTGTCCTTTCTACACTTTACCACTCTCCACCGGTATTATTATTTCTCCGCTCTCAAGTTCTACATTTCAGTTCTTATTTCATCGCTCCCAAGTTCATTTATTATTTAACTGGTTCCAGCCAGTATCCACTCCGTGCTAACAACAGTCTGGTTCCAGCCAGTATCCACAGCAGCTGTTTTATCTTCAGCAACCCAGCTTTTCCTGGAACACCAGCTGGCACAATCCTGGGTTATCTCCATTGCTACAGTCGGGCCTGGTAAGGACTTTCCATCTAGAAGATCATAAGAACTATCTCACACTACCAGTGCCCTGTGGCTCCTGCCATCCTGTAGTACCCAGGAACTGTATTTATTCTTTGCTGACTTTTACGTTTTCTTTTACTGCTGCTGTGTTGCGGAGTTGTCATAATAAACATCATTGACTTTTATCCAAGTTGTCGTGGTCACGCCTTCGGGCAGTTATTATTCATGTTACTTACATGTCCAGGGGTCTGATACAACCTCCCAGGTTCCGGTACATCTCAGCCCCTACAACTGAGGCTGCCTCCCGTCAGCTCAGGCCCTCAGTTGTGACAGTAAGCACTGACCTAATGAATCCAGCCGGAGACCAGGATCAAGCGGCCAGGCCGATGCAAGAACTGGCAGCCCGACTAGAACATCAGGAGGCTGCACAGGGCCACATCATCCGCTGTCTCCAGGATCTCTCTACTCGGCTGGATGGGATTCAGACAACTCTCCGTGGATCAGGCGCGTCTGGTGCGTCAACCACAGTGACTCCAGCTATAACCCCACCCACCTTACCCATTTCTGCTCCACGTCTTCATCTTCCAACGCCAGCAAAATTTGACGGATCTCCAAGATTCTGCAGGGGATTTCTCAACCAGTGTGAGATTCAGTTTGAGCTACAACCTGGCAATTTTCCCAGTGACCGTACAAAAATTGCCTACATTATTTCTCTTCTCAGTGGCTCAGCCCTTGATTGGGCATCACCGTTATGGGAGAGGTCCGACACCCTGCTATCTTCCTACACTGCCTTCGTGTCAACATTCAGGCGCATCTTCGACGAGCCAGGCCGGGTAACCTCAGCTTCATCCGAGATTCTCCGTTTACGCCAGGGGTCACGTACTGTAGGACAATATCTGATACAGTTCCAGATCCTGGCATCCGAACTGGCATGGAACGACGAGGCCCTGTATGCTGCATTCTGGCATGGCTTATCTGAGCGTATTAAAGATGAGTTAGCTACCAGAGACTTACCTTCTAAGTTAGATGAGCTAATCTCACTCTGCACGAAAGTTGATTTACGTTTCAGAGAGAGAGCAACTGAGTGTGGAAGATCATCTGCTCCAAAATCTTCTGCTCCTCCTCCTCGTCAACTGTCACCATCTAAAGATGAGCCCATGCAACTTGGCCGTTCCCGTTTAACTCCTGCTGAGCGCCGAAGACGTCTCTCTGAGTCTCTTTGCCTTTACTGTGCAGCTCCGTCTCACACCATCAATGCCTGTCCCGAACGTCCGGGAAAACTCCAAACCCTAGCTCGCCCAGGAGAGGGCCGGCTAGGAATAATGATCTCCTCTCCATCTCCTCATGATTGTAATCTCCCAGTGTCGCTCCAAATTGCTCAACGTTATCGGAACGTCATTGCCCTCCTTGATTCCGGAGCAGCTGGGAACTTTATTACCGAAGCCTATGTTAAACGGTGGTCCCTACCCACCGAGAGACTTCCTTCGTCCATCTCCTTAACTGCCGTGGATGGCAGTAAAATTTTTGATACAGTTATTGCTCTAAGGACTCTACCAGTTCGTCTGAGAGTGGGAGTTCTTCATTCCGAACTTATTTCACTTTTAGTGATTCCAAGAGCCACACATCCTGTGGTCCTGGGCCTTCCATGGCTCCGTCTTCACAATCCTACAATTGATTGGACGACTACGCAAATCCTGGCATGGGGTTCCTCCTGTGCTGAGACATGTTTGTTTAAAGTATTGCCTGTCTGTTCTTCCTCCCCCAGGTCGTCTGATGTTCCACCTCCTCCATATCAAGATTTCACGGATGTGTTCAGTAAAGCTTCTGCTGATATCCTTCCTCCTCATAGAGAATGGGACTGTCCGATTGATCTCGTTCCAGGGAAGGTTCCACCTCGAGGCCGAACTTATCCGTTGTCTCTGCCTGAGACGCATTCTATGGAGGAATATATTAAAGAGAACCTAGCAAAGGGGTTCATTCGACCTTCTTCTTCTCCAGCCGGCGCAGGCTTCTTTTTTGTAAAAAAGAAAGATGGTGGTCTGCAGCCGTGCATCGACTACAGAGGTTTGAACGACATTACCATCAAGAACCGTTATCCTTTACTCCTGATTACTGAGCTCTTTGACAGAGTTAGCGGAGCTACCATCTTTACAAAGCTGGACTTGCGAGGTGCATACAATCTCATCCGGATCCGTGAGGGTGACGAGTGGAAGACCGCCTTTAACACCCGTGACGGACATTATGAGTACCTCGTCATGCCCTTCGGATTGAGCAATGCTCCAGCTGTCTTCCAGCATTTTGTCAATGAGATCTTCAGAGACATTCTATACCGTCATGTCGTGGTCTATCTAGACGATATCCTCATTTTTGCCAACGATTTAGAGGAACATCGTTTTTGGGTTAAAGAGGTTCTGTCCCGTCTCCGTGTCAATCATCTCTATTGCAAATTAGAAAAATGCGTCTTTGAAGTCAAGTCCATTCCGTTTCTAGGGTACATTGTGTCCGGTTCCGGACTAGAGATGGATCCTGAGAAAATACAAGCAATCCAAAATTGGCCGGTACCCTTAACCCTCAAAGGGGTCCAGAGGTTCTTAGGGTTCGCCAACTATTACCGAAAGTTTATACGAGACTTTTCCACCATTGTGGCGCCTATTACTGCTTTCACTAAGAAGGGTGCTAACCCGTCCAAGTGGTCTGAAGAAGCCATGCAAGCATTTCATCTTTTAAAACAAAGGTTCATCTCTGCGCCTGTTCTGAAACAGCCTGACATCGACTCTCCTTTCATCTTAGAGGTGGATGCCTCCTCCGTTGGAGTAGGAGTGGTGTTATCTCAGAGGGCTAAAGATGGCCATTTACACCCTTGCAGTTTCTTCTCCCGGAAGTTCTCCCCAGCTGAGCGCAACTATGCCATTGGCGACCAGGAGTTGCTAGCCATCAAGCTCGCTCTAGAAGAGTGGAGGTATCTGTTGGAGGGAGCTTCTCATTCAATCACCATACTTACAGACCACAAGAACCTTTTATACCTGAAGGGCGCACAATGTCTCAACCCTCGTCAGGCCAGATGGGCACTTTTCTTTTCCAGGTTCGACTTTAAACTCCAGTTCTGTCCGGGCTCTCAGAATCGCAAGGCCGATGCCCTTTCCCGCTCATGGGAGCAAGAAAATGAGTCAGAGTCTTCAGACAAGCATCCTATTATAAATCCGTTGGCATTCTCCACGGTAGGGATGGACTCTACGCCCCCATCAGGGAAAAGTTTTGTGAAGCCGATGCTAAGGAAGAAGCTCATGCATTGGGCCCATGCTTCCCGTTTTGCCGGACATACAGGTATCCAAAAAACCCTGGAGTTTATCTCTAGGTCCTATTGGTGGCCAACTCTGAAAAAGGACGTCTTGGAGTTTATTGCATCTTGCCCAAAGTGTGCCCAACATAAAGTATCCCGCCAGTCGCCTGCGGGGCAACTGGTTCCACTATCCGTTCCCCGTCGACCATGGACCCACTTGTCGATGGATTTCATTACAGACTTACCCATGTGCAACAAGTTCAATACCATCTGGGTGGTAGTTGACCGGTTCACCAAGATGGCACACTTCATTCCTCTCACCGGTCTTCCGTCAGCTTCCAAGTTGGCTCAAGTATTCATACAAGAGATCTTCCGACTCCACGGTCTTCCTGAAGAAATTATCTCAGATCGAGGAGTTCAATTCACAGCCAAATTCTGGCGAAGTTTATGTCAAGTCCTCCAAGTCAAGCTAAAGTTTTCCACGGCTTACCATCCTCAGACCAATGGTCAAACCGAGAGGGTGAATCAGGACTTGGAGGCCTTCCTCCGCATCTATGTGTCCTCCTCTCAAGATGACTGGGTTCAATTACTTCCCTGGGCCGAGTTCTGTCATAACAACCAGTATCATTCTTCATCTGCTTCAACACCATTCTTCACTAACTTTGGATTCCACCCTAAAGTCCCTGAGTTCCAACCGCTTCCAGCAACTTCTGTTCCCGCAGTGGATATCACCTTGCATCAGTTTGCCAATATCTGGAAGAGCGTACGATCAGCTCTGCTCAAGGCATCGTTCAGGTACAAGAAGTTTGCGGATAAGAAGCGTCGAGCAGTTCCTGCTCTCAATGTGGGTGATCGGGTATGGTTATCCACGAAGAATTTGAGGTTAAGAGTTCCCAGTATGAAGTTTGCACCTCGCTATATCGGTCCTTTCAAGATTGAACAAGTCATCAATCCTGTTGCTTACAGACTCCAGTTGCCTCCCTTCTTAAAAATACCCAGGACATTCCATGTTTCCCTGTTGAAACCGCTGATCTTGAATCGGTTTCATTCCTCACTTCCTCCAACTCCGAAAGTCCAAACTCAACGAGGCGTTGAGTATGAAGTGGCCAAGATCCTGGACTCACGTCACCGTTACGGTCAACTACAATATCTTATTGACTGGAAGGGTTATGGTCCTGAGGAACGTTCATGGACCAATGCTTCTGATGTCCATGCTCCTGCCTTGGTCCGGAGATTCCATTCCAAGTTTCCTCAAAAGCCAAATAAGTGTCCTGGGGCCACTCCTAAAGGGGGGGGTGCTGTCACGATCCGGGTATCTGGACGCCATTTCTTACCCATCAGATGCCTCCTAAGGCTGGCTCAGCGCTCCAGGACCGGATCCCATCTGTTATCCTGATGTGTACATTCCTGTATCCTCTCCTGTCACTCGGGAACGCTGTCACAGTAAACGCCATATTACACCTGGCATGGCGTCTCCCGCGGCCTCCGCCGCCGTCCCTGAACTTCTGCATGCAGAGTGTCTGAGTGGCGATTACGTCAGCCGCGGCCTCCGCTGTGTCCGCGTGGTTGGATGTGCATCTGTCAGCCTGGCGCCTCCTGTCTCCGGTGGCCGGCGCCGCCATTACTGTTTTCATTACCACATGGATTACAAACCAAACTTCCCTCCAAGTGTCTGCATGGGCGCAGCCATCTTGGATTCTGTCAGCTGATCATTTCCACCAATCTGTTCTCAGTATTGATAATCTGCATAATTGCCTAGCCAATCCCTTCCTTGCTGCAGGTATAAATACACTGTGCCTGAGCAAGGAAGGCGTCAGTGCTTTGGTTGTCAAACCTAGTTCCTGTTTGTCTCTCTCCTGTGATTGTCTTCCAGGTTCCAGCTCCTGTCTCAAGACTTCCACCATAGAGACCCGCACCAGCATTCCACCTGCGGTGTAGCCTGACTCTCCAATCCATTGTGGATTCATCTGTTTCCAGCTACAACATTACCTGCTTCCAGCTCAGCTTCCAGCAGAGTACAGCTTCCCTTAAAGGGCCGGTGTCCTTTCTACACTTTACCACTCTCCACCGGTATTATTATTTCTCCGCTCTCAAGTTCTACATTTCAGTTCTTATTTCATCGCTCTCAAGTTCATTTATTATTTAACTGGTTCCAGCCAGTATCCACTCCGTGCTAACAACAGTCTGGTTCCAGCCAGTATCCACAGCAGCTGTTTTATCTTCAGCAACCCAGCTTTTCCTGGAACACCAGCTGGCACAATCCTGGGTTATCTCCATTGCTACAGTCGGGCCTGGTAAGGACTTTCCATCTAGAAGATCATAAGAACTATCTCACACTACCAGTGCCCTGTGGCTCCTGCCATCCTGTAGTACCCAGGAACTGTATTTATTCTTTGCTGACTTTTACGTTTTCTTTTACTGCTGCTGTGTTGCGGAGTTGTCATAATAAACATCATTGACTTTTATCCAAGTTGTCGTGGTCACGCCTTCGGGCAGTTATTATTCATGTTACTTACATGTCCAGGGGTCTGATACAACCTCCCAGGTTCCGGTACATCTCAGCCCCTACAACTGAGGCTGCCTCCCGTCAGCTCAGGCCCTCAGTTGTGACATATATACGTTACTCCTCACAGTAGTGCCTCTTATTCACATAACATCACACAGTAGTACCACTTTACCTTATATACGTTACTCCTCACAGTAGTGCCTCTTATTCACATAACATCACACAGTAGTACCACTTTACCTTATATACGTTACTCCTCACAGTAGTGCCTCTTATTCACATAACATCACACAGTAATACCACTTTACCTTATATACGTTACTCATCACAGTAGTGCCTCTTATTCACATAACATCACACAGTAATACCACTTTACCTTATATACGTTACTCCTCACAGTAGTGCCTCTTGTTCACATAACATCACACAGTAGTACCACTTTACCTTATATACGTTACTCCTCACAGTAGTGCCTCTTATTCACATAACATCACACAGTAGTACCACTTTACCTTATATACGTTACTCCTCACAGTAGTGCCTCTTATTCACATAACATCACACAGTAATACCACTTTACCTTATATACGTTACTCCACACAGTAGTGCCTCTTATTCACATAACATCACACAGTAATACCACTTTACCTTATATACTTTACTCCTCACAGTAGTGCCTCTTATTCACATAACATCACACAGTAATACCACTTTACCTTATGGGGGTCATTCCGAGTTGTTCGCTCGGTATTTATTTCTTGCAACGGAGCGATTAGTCGCTAATGCGCATGCGCAATGCCCGCAGTGCGACTGCGCCAAGTAAATTTGCTATGCAGTTAGGTATTTTACTCACGGCATTACAAGGTTTTTTCTTCGTTCTGGTGATCGTAATGTGATTGACAGGAAGTGGGTGTTTCTGGGCAGAAACAGGTCGTTTTATGGGTGTGTGCGAAAAAACGCTACCGTTTATAGGAAAAACGCAGGAGTGGCTGGAGAAACGGAGGAGTGTCTGGGCAAACAATGGGTGTGTTTGTGACGTCAAACCAGGAACGACAAGCACTGAACTGATCGCAGATGCCGAGTAAGTTTGGAGCTACTCAGAAACTGCTAAGAAGTGTCTATTCGCAATTCTGCTAATCAATCGTTCGCAATTTTGATAAGCTAAGATTCACTCCCAGTAGGCGGCGGCTTAGCGTGTGCAAAGCTGCTAAAAGCAGCTTGCGAGCGAACAACTCGGAATGACCCCCTATATAGGTTACTCCTCACAGTAGTGCCTCTTATTCACATAACATCACACAGTAGTACCACTTTACCTTATATACGTTACTCCTCACAGTAGTGCCTCTTATTCACATAACATCACACAGTAATACCACTTTACCTTATATACGTTACTCCTCACAGTAGTGCCTCTTATTCACATAACATCACACAGTAATACCACTTTACCTTATATACGTTACTCCTCACAGTAGTGCCCATTATTCACATAACATCACACAGTAATACCACTTTACCTTATATACGTTACTCCTCACAGTAGCGCCCCTTATTCACATAACATCACACAGTAATACCACTTTGCCTTATATACGTTACTCCTCACAGTAGTGTACTTTATTCACATAACATAACACAGTAATACCACTTTACCTTATATACGTTACTCCTCACAGTAGTGTCCCTTATTCACATAACATCACACAGTAGTACCACTTCACCTTATATACGTTACTCCTCACATTAGTGTCCCTTATTCACATAACATCACACAGTAATACCACTTTACCTTATATACGTTACTCCTCAAAGTAGTGCCTCTTATTCACATAACATCACACAGTAATACCACTTTACCTTATATACATTACTCCTCACAGTAGTGCCTCTTATTCACATAACATCACACAGTAATACCATTTTACCTTTTATACGTTACTCCTCACAGTAGTGTCCCTTATTCACATAACATCACACAGTAATACCATTTTACCTTATATACGTTACTCCTCACAGTAGTGCCTCTAATTCACATAACATCACACAGTAATACCACTTTACCTTATATACGTTACTCCTCAAAGTAGTGCCTCTTATTCACATAACATCACACAGTAATACCACTTTACCTTATATACGTTACTCTTCACAGTAGTGCCTCTTATTCACATAACATCACACAGTAGTACCACTTTACCTTATATACGTTACTAATCACAGTAGTGCCTCTTACTCACATAACATCACACAGTAATACCACTTTACCTTATATACGTTACTCCTCACAGTAGTGCCTCTTATTCACATAACATCACACAGTAGTACCACTTTACCTTATATACATTACTAATCACAATAGTGCCTCTTATTCACATAACATCACACAGTAATACCACTTTACCTTATATACGTTACTCATCACAGTAGTGCCTCTTATTCACATAACATCACACAGTAATACCACTTTACCTTATATACGTTACTCCTCACAGTAGTGCCTCTTATTCACATAACATCACACAGTAGTACCACTTTACCTTATATACGTTACTCCTCACAGTAGTGCCTCTTATTCACATAACATCACACAGTAGTACCACTTTACCTTATATACGTTACTCCTCACAGTAGTGCCTCTTATTCACATAACATCACACAGTAATACCACTTTACCTTATATACGTTACTCCTCACAGTAGTGCCTATTATTCACATAACATCACACAGTAATACCACTTTACCTTATATATGTTACTCCTCACAGTAGTGCCTCTTATTCACATAACATCACACAGTAATAACACTTTACCTTATATACGTTACTCCTCACAGTAGTGCCTCTTATTCACATAACATCACACAGTAATACCACTTTACCTTATATACGTAACTCCTCACAGTAGTGCCTCTTATTCACATAACATCACACAGTAATACCACTTTACCTTATATACGTTACTCCTCACAGTAGTCCCTCTTATTCACATAACATCACACAGTAATACCACTTTACCTTATATACGTTACTCCTCACAGTAGTGCCTCTTATTCACATAACATCACACAGTAATACCACTTTACCTTATATACGTTACTCCTCACAGTAGTGCCTCTTATTCACATAACATCACACAGTAATACCACTTTACCTTATATACGTTACTCCTCACAGTAGTGCCCATTATTCACATAACATCACACAGTAATACCACTTTACCTTATATACGTTACTCCTCACAGTAGTGCCCCTTATTCACATAACATCACACAGGAATACCACTTTACCTTATATACGTTACTCCTCACAGTAGTGCCTCTTATTCACATAACATCACACAGTAATACCACTTTACCTTATATACATTACTCCTCACAGTAGTGCCTCTTATTCACATAACATCACACAGTAATACCATTTTACCTTATATATGTTACTCCTCACAGTAGTGCCCCTTATTCACATAACATCACAGTAATACCACTTTACCTTATATACATTACTAATCACATTAGTGCCCCTTATTCACATAACATCACACAGTAATACCACTTTACCTTATATAACTTACTCCTCACAGTAGTGCCTCTTATTCACATAATGTCACACAGTAGTACCACTTTGCCTTATATACGTTACTCCTCACAGTAGTGCCCCTTATTCACATAACATCACACAGTAATACCACTTTACCTTATATACATTACTAATCACATTAGTGCCCCTTATTCACATAACATCACACAGTAATACCACTTTACCTTATATAACTTACTCCTCACAGTAGTGCCTCTTATTCACATAACATCACACAGTAGTACCACTTTACCTTATATACGTTACTCCTCACAGTAGTGCCTCTTATTCACATAACATCACACAGTAGTACCACTTTACCTTATATACGTTACTCCTCACAGTAGTGCCCCTTCTATATGTTACACCCACGCAGTAGAGCACCTTATACACAAAATGCCACACATTGGTAATGCCTTTATACACATAATACCACACAGTAATGGCCCTTACACATATGACACACATTATTAATGTCCTTATAAACATAACTGTGAATGCATCTGCATACGAAATGCTACATTACAGTGATTTCCTGAAATAAACTGTAACGTATCATTTTGTATGCAGATACAGCCGCAGTCACACACAGAATATAGGCATGCCACATATCATTTTAATTAGCAGAAGCTGCTTGTGCCCCTAGACATGCCTAATGCCCTAGGCATTTGCCTAGTTTGCCTATGCCTAGGGTTGGTTCTGCCTAAGAGCACATAATGCATAAGAGAAAAAGAGGTAGAAGATGGAATTGTCCTTGGGCCTTCTCACCCACCCTTATGTTGTATAAACAGGACATGCACAGTTTAATAAACCCATCATTTCAGCGACAGGTGGTCTCCCTTGTCAAAGTCAGAAAAATATCCCTATACACGCTGCCATATTTGCACCTCACGCTGGTCCGCGCTGCGCATGCGTGCGCTTTCCCGTGATAGCGCATACCCGCTGATGCGTGCACCCGCTCGCATCGGTATGCGTATTTACGGTAAAGAGTATGTAGTCGTAGCGTGCGACCCAATCGTTACATATTTTCACAATTAATGTAGTTTGTAGACCATGATCCCTTTGATAGATTCTGAAAGTTTGGTTAATATGGAATGTCCCTGAACGGAGGAATCCCTCTTTGTATTGTGCTAAGGGTCTAACAGGAATCATACAGCAGTGTTTGGTACCCATCGGAAGAGTATTTAAATAGCAATATTCCGGTGTTGGTTTGGAGCATATTAATCGCTCGTGCGGATAGTTATGGACATAAGAAGTTTATGTCCATTTCTATTATTTACTCATACTCAGGTATGCGGCGGGAAACCTAGTTTCCCACCCACCTGAGCTGTTTGAAATCGTCACAGCCCACCTGTATGAATCACCCTATGACCTTTTGTTATAGTGCGAAGCCGAATTCCTGCGTCCAATGGACAATGAGGTTGTAGGGACCATTAGATTGCATTGTGTGAGTAGCATAAAAGACGGGCCTGTGGCATCCAGCTTTCACTTCTCATCAAACGGTTCTCATTGCTGATAATCGGGAAGCTGGATGTCCAGAGGCGCATGCGATCATACCCTTTGTGCGTAAGTTTTTCTCCGTAATCATATTGTCTTACTGTGAGCCAATCTCTCTCTCTCTCTCCGTCTCTCTCTCTCTTCTCTTTCTCTCGTATCTCCCATTGACTAATATTGTATTGTATTAGATCAGCATAGTATTGTATTGTATTTCTTGTATAGTTATTCGGTTAGGAAGTCTCTGTTATATTGTAGTGTATCATTTGTACTGTGATTCTTTTTGCAAGTATAATAGTTATAATACAGATAATAGGCTTTGGACCCTAAACCAGTATCTGTGTATTTCCTATAGTTTTAAGTGTTCACTTGAGCGTCGGTGACGCTCAAGCAGCTTTGTAGTTAGTCAGGTTACACAAGGTTGCACTTACACCCTGTATTCACATTAAGGTATTCTGTGTATTTCATTGATAAAAGGTTTAGACATAAAGGTATAGCGTTGTGAGCGTCTGCGCCGCTGGTGATCTCCTCGTGGTCTCGAGCGTCCGCTACGCCATAGCGAATCATTACTCTAGTCATCACCAATAACTTGCTGTCCTGTGATCACTGGGCCGTGAGCGAACGTGACGCTTGAGCGTCTCGCCTACGGCTAAGCGATCGTTACGCAACTAGCGTACCCTTACGGTACTTCTTAAGTAAACAGCGTACTGTGTTCTTAGACTTCATTAAGGGTTGTTTATACGACAAAGGAATTTAGCATTGTCAATTGGGGGACTCGTCCTGTCCTTCTCATATCTGCACTAGGTAGATCAGCAGACATTATCCCCCAGCAAAGGGTGGGAGGTTGTCTCGCAGTGCTGACGGGATAAGCGTCTGCTTCACTTAGATAAAGAGTGCTGAAGGAATCCGGGAACCGGAAGTAAGAACAAAACGCTTGTGTCTTTTAAAACTGTTTATTTCTCTTCTGTCTTGCGTATACACGCACGCATACATATATATCTGCATTTCTTTTTAAATTTCGTATATCACTATTCCTGTTTGCCAATTTTTATAGTTGATAGAAAGTGCTAAAAAAAGATTTGCTGTTATTTCATAATAGAGGTAATAGTTAAAAGTGTAGACAAACACACAGGTTTGCCTGGGAGATAAGGCAAAGCCAGTGGGGTACGCGGTAGATGATCAGGGATCATTTACATTGATAAAAGTATATTGTGTTACGGTGGATCTTTGTTTTGCGTACACGTGTCTCTAACAAAGACTAGCGTACGCAATCCAAAGGCCGACGCACGCAGCGTTCATTACGCAACGTAGCGTCCGGTTACGCCCACGTAGCTCAAGTCACGATAAGGCGATAAGTAACGCACAGCGGTAGATAACGCGATGCGGTAAATAACGCAAAATCTATTTTTGGAAAATTTGAAATTTAGTTTAACAGATCCTGCTCCTAATTGGTAACACAGCTGGGCTAAAGAAAATTTCTGCGCAGAAATAGATATAGAAACGAAAGTGTACATGTGTTGAATGAGTGTGTTTTTATTACATAAGTTTATATAACTTAGAGGTTGAACCAAAAAGAAATCGGGTAGGACATACGTGTAAGTGACATATACGGTGGCTAAGGAGGCATCCTTGGTTAAATAAAATATGAGCATTAGAGTATAGCGGACCAGTATACAAGACCAGGAGGTCAGACCAGGAGGTCGTACAGAACAAGACCAGGAGGTCATAAGGAGACAAAGAAGGTCCGCTATAAAGGTACAAGAAGCACAACCCCGGGGGTTGGTGCTAAAACCCATATAGGCCATTGGAAGCTCTGGCTGAAGGAATTCGCAGCCGCAATTTTCGATTCCATTGATCTCTCAGTACATAACAGGTAGTGCTTATGTACTGAACGATTGTACCGCACGTAATTGTGTGCAGTAGTTAGTAATCTGACCTAATACCATTAGAGTAAAGTGGTCACAAACGCTATTTGTACATTCTGACGTGATTTGTGTAATTTTTTATTTTTAAAGGGAAGTTCGCTGGTCACTCAGGAACTATCTAACAACCCCACCTTTACTGGAAAGAGTAAGTGTCCTGCGGGTAACCCTCGTATGTTCCAGTAAACAGAAGGTTTCTGGTAGGGCCCTGTATCGAGTACGCCAGCACCATATCGGTGTGATCAGGTCGTATTGGTCGAGGTGGGCGAGTGAGTGGGGTACTCGGTAAACCGCCACCGCCGGCCTATTTTGAATAATTTGGTTTGCTGTAAGGGTTCGCTGAAGACCGTGATATAAAGATCAAAGGAGTAGTAAGCAACACCTGCAGATTATGGGGGCCAATTGTTCAGGTAGGGGGCGATCAACCTCGGTTCGGGTTGATTCAGAGAACCGACCAGTCGGGTCGGCAAGATACATCATGTGTGAAAAATACGGAAGTCACACAGAGGTTTTATGTGATGAATGGGAGAGAATGACTGTACAAGACAGGGAGAAATTCCCAAGAATAGGTAGCTTCAGTCCAGAAGTGTTACAAAATTTAAGGAGGAGGATATGTCTCATAAAATCAACAAAGAGACGAATTCAGTATCATGATTATTTACAGTTGTGGCAACAGGAAGGTGAGATACAGAGAGGTTTGGCTCTGGCGGCGGGATCTGGGGCAGTCAGGAAACTGATAGCCACAGCCCCGCCACCACCATACATAGCAGGAGAGAAGTTGATTACGGAGAGAAACGCACTGGGTTGTAAAACACAAACACTTAGTAACCCTGTAAATGTTAATGATGTTAACCAAGTAACTCATGCAAGTATTAACCCGTGCAAGTTGTACCCTGTTTTGAACTTTCCTCAGGAGTGTGATCAAGAAGACGATCCAGCAACAATTTCAGCTCTCTCTCTAGCGGCCACCATAGCAGAGACCACAGTAGGCACAGCAACACCCACGAGATTAGCGAAAGCCCCTAGCGGAGGGATAGGTGAGGTCGTGTCAACGGGTAAGTACGGCACCATGCATTATACTGAAACAATTTCACCACAAGTTGTAGAATCTACACAGAATGAGGTTGTTAGAGTTAACCCTGTTAGAGTAATAGCAGTTCCCAATGGGAAAACAGATGTATCAGGAGCCACTCCCATAAGGAACATTGCCATGTACACTCCATTTTCCCGAATGGAATTAAGAACAATAGTGTCCGAATTTCCTGACCCCAGGAAAGACTTAGTTGCTAGCCAAAAATACATTAGGGATCTAGGTAACACTGTAGAACCCAACAACAAGGATTGGCAGATACTGCTAAGAGCTTGTTTACCTTCAAATGTCGACTCAGTTCAATTCCTAGCCGATTGTGGACTAGATAAAGATGTACCGCTTACAGACGTGTACAACAAGGATAACGTAAAAAGGATAAATTTACAGCTAAAGGAGTATTTCCCAGCCGTTGTTAAATGGAACAAAATATTCTCCATTAGACAAAAAGAGTCCGAAACGGCAACAGAATATTTTCATCGGGCACTATTAGAAATGGCAAAGTACACTGGAATAGAAGACATTAGGACCAACCCAAACCACCAAGAAGTAGCAGTATCTGTACTGATGGATGGTTTAAAGGAAACATTAAAGACTAGGGTTCAGACCACGCAACCATGTTGGCGAGGTCTGTCGGTGTCCACATTGAGAGAGGCTGCTATTGATCACGACAGAAACATCACTAGACACAGGGAGTCGCAAAGTGATAAGTTGATGGCAGTAAGTATACAGGCGCTGACCACAAGGCAGCCTGCGTATGTACCACCGAATCCTGTGGGTAAGTCAAGTGTAATAACATGTTTTTCTTGTAACAAACAGGGACACTATGCACGAGACTGTAGAACAAAGAGTGTACAAAGATCTTTTCAACCCCCTAGACAACGACACGACACACGACATTGGGATCAGGGTCCACAGAGGCGGAGTTTTGAGCCACATACAGGGGAAACAAAAAGATACCCCCCGAACAGAGATTGGCATGCCTCTGGTAGTTCCCAGCTAACTTCCCCACAAGTAGTTGCTGCCAACGGGATTCAGGGAGGTCAGCATACCCAATAGGGGTGTGGCCATACCTGTAATCTGCAGCCAGTGAAATTGATTGCCAGTCTTGGAAGTGAACCAGAGATTGCAATCAATGTAGCTGGTAAAACCTTAAACTTTCTTGTAGACACAGGGGCGGCCAAGTCAGTGATAAATTCGACAGTGGGCATGAGAACCACTGGTAGGACAGTTCCAGCCATGGGAGTAACAGGAGTAGTCCAGCACTACCCTGTTAGCAAACCAGCCGAGATTACAATAGGGCCTTTGCATACCAAGCATTCGTTTTTGCTAGCTGCATCGGCACCAACCAATCTCCTGGGAAGAGACTTACTATGTAAAATGGGTTGCGTCATTTATTGTACTCCTGAAGGTGTATTCTTGGACATTCCTGAGAATCACGCTCAGGAAGTACGAGACATGTTAGACTCCCCATCAAAATTAATGTCACATCCCATTATGACAAATAGGAATCCATCCCAAATAGAAGAGATGACATCTCAGATACCAGAGTCACTTTGGACAAAAGATGGACAGGACACTGGATTAATGGCAAACATAGCTCCAGTAGTTGTACAAGTAAAAGATGGTAGGATAGCTCCAAAAATCCCACAGTATCCTCTGAAGCCAGAGGTGGAGTTAGGAGTTTTCCCAGTAATAGAGCGCTTGCTACAACAGGGCATTCTAGTAAGAACGTCCAGCACAGCAAATAGTCCCATCTTCCCTGTTAAAAAGAGTGGGGGGAGGGGTTACAGGCTAGTGCAGGATCTAAGGGGGATTAACAAAATAGTTGAGAGTCAGTTCCCCGTAGTGCCAAATCCAGCTGTCATCCTAATGCAAATTCCTCCCACTGCCAAATTTTTCACTGTTATTGACCTCTGCTCCGCATTCTTTTCGGTACCTCTGCACCCTGACAGCCAATATTTGTTTGCATTCACATACAGAGGAGTCCAATACACGTGGACTCGGTTACCCCAAGGTTTCATAGACAGTCCAAGTATATTTTCTCAGGCTTTGCATGATTGTTTACAGTCTTTCCAACCGAAGGGTGGATCAGTATTGATACAGTATGTAGATGATTTACTACTGTGTTCAGATTCGCTGGAAACTTCCCTGAAGGATACGAAACAGCTCCTGTTTCATCTTTCAGACACAGGACATAAGGTTTCCAAAGACAAGTTGCAATTATGCCAACCTAAGGTAAAATATTTGGGACACTGTCTAACACAAGGACTGAGACACCTGACCGCTGATAGAATCCAAGCCATTAGAGACATGACACTGCCACAAACCCAGCAACAGATCAGGACGTTTTTAGGAATGTGTGGGTATTGCCGTAATTGGATCCCAGGGTTTTCCATATTGGCGTTACCTTTGCAGGAAATGGTCTCCTCAAACAAACCTGATAGGATCTCGCATACAGACGAATCCGAAACAGCATTTGAGAGACTCAAACAGTGCCTAACGCAGGCACCAGCACTAGGTATGCCAGACTATGGGAAACCCTTTGAACTATACGGAACAGAAAGTGCTGGTTGCGCAGCAGGTGTACTAACCCAAAAACACGGTGATGCCAGCAGGCCAGTTGCATACTACAGCGCTCTGCTAGACACGGTAGCACGATCCCTTCCCACATGCCTGCGTAGCGTTGCGGCGATAGCATTGCTAGTGACAAAAAGCGAAGATGTCGTGCTAGGCCACAACCTCACAATCCATACACCACATGCAGTATCTGCCTTATTGAATTCTGCCCAAACCAGACACGTCTCATCAGCAAGGTTTACAAGATGGGAATTGGCATTAATGGCCCCAGTAAACATCACCATAAGGAGATGCAGCGCATTAAATCCTGCGACATTTCTCCCAGGTGTGCCTGGTCAGACACAAAGGGTGGAAGGTGAGAGTGATGGGGAAGGAGGATTTAATACAAAGGAAGATGCACATGATTGTATGGAATATTTGACCCAAAATTTTACCGCAAGGCCTGACATCAGTGACAATCCACTGGAAGATGCAGAACTCACGTTCTACACTGACGGTAGTTGTCATAGACAGTCAGACTCGGGAGACTTGTGTACTGGATACGCAGTCGTAGATGACCAAGACACCATAGAAGCGGAACCGCTAGGTCCACCTCACTCAGCCCAGGTTGCTGAACTGGTCGCCCTAACCAGAGCATGTGAATTGGCTAAGGGTAAGTCAGCCAATATCTACACCGATTCTAGATACGCCTTCGGGGTAGTACATGATTTTGGAGCCCTATGGCGCCTCAGAAATTTCATGACGGCAGCTGGTACACCGATAGCGCATGCAGCTTATATAAAAAGGCTTCTAACAGCGATACAGGAACCCGACAGAGTGGCTGTTATCAAATGTAAAGCACATACATATAGCCAAGACCCAGTATCCCTTGGTAACAGCCGAGCAGACGAAGCCGCAAAGCTTGCAGCTGCTACCCCCATACAGACAGACACCACACAACTGATGGTATTTAATACCATCAACACACAGAAGTTGTGTGAGATGCAGAATTTGTGTTCCACACAGGAAAGAGCAGTCTGGAAGGCAAAGGGATATGGCCAGGAGTCCTCAGGGCTCTGGACGGATGGACATGGTAAACCAGTGGCCCCCAGAGCATATCTTCCATGTCTGGCTGAAGCAGCTCACGGGTTGACTCATCTAGGCAAGGAGGGAATGTGCAAATTGGTAAGAGCATACTGGTGCGCCCCAGGATTCTCCTCTCATGCGGGTAAAAGAGCAATGTCATGCCTTACCTGTCTGAGAAAGAATATTGGAAAAGCAATACCTACAGAACCATCCCATATCCCACCTGCCGGCGGCCCTTTCCAGGTAATACAAATTGACTTCATTCAATTACCCCCATGTCGAAATTTGAAATATGTACTTGTTTGTATAGATGTTTTCTCGAATTGGGTCGAAGCATTTCCAGCAGCTACAAATACCGCTATGTTTACAGCTAAGAAAATTGTGCAGGAATTTGTATGTAGATATGGTATCCCTAGAATCATTGAAAGTGATAGGGGTACCCATTTTACCGGTGATGTCTTTCAAGGAATGTGTAAATTAATGGGTATTGATAGCAAGCTGCACACTCCGTACCGTCCGCAGGCGAGTGCGAAGGTCGAAAGAGTGAACAGCACTATTAAAAATAAATTGAGTAAAGTAATGGCAGAGACAGGATTGACGTGGCCAGAAGCTTTACCCATTGTTTTGTATAGCATCAGAACCACTCCCAGGTCCCCTCTTAACCTGTCCCCTTTTGAAATTCTGTTTGGTCGACAACCGCATGTCATGATTAACCCTCAGGATGATTTGAAATGTAACAATGAAGTAACTGTAAAATACTTGATTAACATGAGTAAGCAGTTGAGGAATCAAAATGATAATCTGAAGTTGGTGATTCCTGATTTACCAGATAGTAATTGTCATGACATTGAACCTGGGGATTATGTAATGATACGAAATTTTCTACGTTCAGGTTGTCTTATTGATAGATGGGAAGGACCATACCAGGTCTTATTGACTAGCACCACAGCATTGAAGGTTGCTGAGAGAGAGACTTGGGTCCATTCATCCCACTGCAAAAAGGTTGCTGATCCAGAGAGGTCCCGTGATAAGGAACAGACGGTAGAGGTTGTATCACTGGAGTGTCTGTTCCAGGAGGACTGAGGCGGCACCTGAGCCTTGAAGACCGAAAGCAGTTGTTGACTCCCTTCCCCCTTTTATTGTTTTTCTCCACTTCCCATCCCCTCTCCCTTAAAATTTCTTTTTCCCCCTTCTCATTCTTCTCTATTTACTCCTCAAAGATGGACTTGCCCCAAGAGACTGTGATCCGGATTTTGATGTTAACCATGATGTTGACCAGAGCAGTCTGTTCCGGCGAGAGTACCATAGAGGTCGAGAGAGGTTCTGGAATGG
The DNA here is from genome assembly GCF_028390025.1 of Pseudophryne corroboree. Lineage (NCBI taxonomy): Eukaryota > Metazoa > Chordata > Amphibia > Anura > Myobatrachidae > Pseudophryne > Pseudophryne corroboree. The sequence goes on from NC_086444.1 coordinate 444,532, forward strand.
GTTCCGATTATGATGATGGAGGCGTAGTTTTCCAAGATCAACCAAACCAACAAGCAAAGGCGAGTATCAGAAAACGATCCGATAGAAGAAATTGTGATGGATTGTTAGCTGAAGAAAACTGTATCTGTAGGCTCTGTGACAATTTGATTGAGGATGGGTGCATAAAGAAATGCCAATCCAGTTTTAATATCCATATGGACCGGCATCCATTGAGTGACTATCACTCCTTAGTGGGTAACGTATTAAACCAAACAGATTGTTGGGTATGCTCTCAAGTACCTCAGGGTCATAGCAAATCAGGGCTAGTACCATTTCCTTTAATGTTAGGGGAGGTACTTGAGCTAAGTGGTGGGAGACCGGTGGACCGGAGGTTTAACATCTCCAGCCCTCCTAGTTTGAAGCTCCACCAATACCATGTGGATAGGTCCCTCTTATGTTTTAACATCTCCAATCCCCGTAAGCCGGGAAATTGGGAAGTGTCATGGAGCAACCTTACCATGACCTTTTCACACAGAGCAGATAGAATGCCTACAGATACAGAGCTTGTACGCCACATAGCCAGTAGAGGAAAATCTTTCCGGTATAGATACTCCCTAGGAAATAGAATTACTAGAGTTGGAGAAGTATCACCAGGATACTGTGCACATATCGTACAGTCTGATACGTGCATTAAGCAGATGGAAGAATTAGGGTCAGGAGATTTCACCTGGAAGGTTTGTAATATGGTAATGTCCTTCTCCGTCCCATATGTTCTCCCCGATGATGCATATTTCATATGCGGGAGAAAGGCGTACAAGTGGCTTGCCCCAAACTCTGAAGGATTGTGTTATATTGGAAAAGTATTGCCTGAAGTGATGACTGTAACACATGACAAAATGAAAGACATACACCGTGGTGCCCAAGCTCCTTATACTCACACTCATTACGAGCACCGAGTTAAAAGACAACTGTCAGAAAGGTTAGAGCATCCGGCCTCTGATCTAATCCATGAATCCACCGGGATTCAGGTTCTGGTGGCGTTAGATTTCACTCGTACCGCTCGAGGAGTGATGAATTATAGATACATCTCTGCGCTTGCCAATTTGTTAGATAATATCACTGAAATGTATGATGACACGTTCAGATACACTGGAAGAGAACTTCAAGCTTATAAAACAGAACTAGTTCAGCATAGGATGGTTCTTAATTATCTTACAGCAGTAACAGGCGGATATTGTGTTACATTGGCAACACAGTACGGCATAAAGTGTTGCACGTATATCACAAATAGCACCGAGGATCCGGTAGAGGTCATAGACCAAAAGATGGACGATATTCTCCAATTGAAATGGGAATTTCGCCGAAAACACAATCTCACCCTTGCCGCTGTAGGTAATGAGCTGACTAGTTGGGTGTCATGGTTGAACCCGCGAAATTGGTTCTCCGGTTTAGGAGACTGGGCTCAAGGAGTCATAATGGATGTTGGAAAGTTTCTCCTATGTATCTTAGGTGTTATTATATCTATTGGATTGATATTTAGATGCGGGCAGGCTTTAATGAGGTGCAAACAAAGTACAAAAGTGATGAGCTTGAGGAGTGAGGAAACTGTAATTAACCTGGATTTGATTTATGACCCAATGATAGAAACCAGGATGTGATGAAAAATGCGATTATACGGTCCGTTTCTTTCACCTGTTTTTCTGCTTTTTTCCAAGATACAAAGACCCCCTTGGACGAGGAAGTTGACGAGACGCTATACAGACAACAGACAAGCACCAAAGATGAAGTTTTGACCACTTGAGAAATGGACATTTGATGAACTTTGCCATGGATCCCCAGTTTCCCTAGTATTTTTAAACTCACGCTAGCCCAACATTTTTTGTAAATCTGATGGCACTGACAAAGCTATTTGCTCATGCCCAAGGAGCAATACAGCGCAAAGAAGACGACTCTCAACAGATACCGAACAAAACTTCAACGACAGATGTACATTTACCTGACATAGAATATCATTGCATTTTCCATAAGTGTTCTTCATCCTCATCTCTACAACCCTCAGGTAATAACACACATAGTATAGGGAATACAGGCACAGATATCAGCAATCACATATTCCCCCATTCATGTATCATCAACTAAAATGTGCTCCCCATTTTGTTCAAAAGCCGAAAAGAGCTCGGTAAAGTTTGACAGCCCATCCACAGACCTGTACCACGGGATAAGAAGGAATTCAAATGTATACTTCGCAATACCTCGAAGCTTGATTTACCACACGTACGGCACGATGATACATGACCCTCCAAACATGGACTCATACACACATGCTTCTGCTTTTTCACTAGGTCATACCCTCTTCACACCTACTCCTCTCTTCTTCCTTACCCAACCATGGAAATGAATTAACCCCTGACTTATATTTTTCTCCTTTTTTTGTTTTGAAGGTGGCAGTTATTATTGACTGCCAAAGGGTGGACTGTCAAAGTCAGAAAAATATCCCTATACACGCTGCCATATTTGCACCTCACGCTGGTCCGCGCTGCGCATGCGTGCGCTTTCCCGTGATAGCGCATACCCGCTGATGCGTGCACCCGCTCGCATCGGTATGCGTATTTACGGTAAAGAGTATGTAGTCGTAGCGTGCGACCCAATCGTTACATATTTTCACAATTAATGTAGTTTGTAGACCATGATCCCTTTGATAGATTCTGAAAGTTTGGTTAATATGGAATGTCCCTGAACGGAGGAATCCCTCTTTGTATTGTGCTAAGGGTCTAACAGGAATCATACAGCAGTGTTTGGTACCCATCGGAAGAGTATTTAAATAGCAATATTCCGGTGTTGGTTTGGAGCATATTAATCGCTCGTGCGGATAGTTATGGACATAAGAAGTTTATGTCCATTTCTATTATTTACTCATACTCAGGTATGCGGCGGGAAACCTAGTTTCCCACCCACCTGAGCTGTTTGAAATCGTCACAGCCCACCTGTATGAATCACCCTATGACCTTTTGTTATAGTGCGAAGCCGAATTCCTGCGTCCAATGGACAATGAGGTTGTAGGGACCATTAGATTGCATTGTGTGAGTAGCATAAAAGACGGGCCTGTGGCATCCAGCTTTCACTTCTCATCAAACGGTTCTCATTGCTGATAATCGGGAAGCTGGATGTCCAGAGGCGCATGCGATCATACCCTTTGTGCGTAAGTTTTTCTCCGTAATCATATTGTCTTACTGTGAGCCAATCTCTCTCCGTCTCTCTCTCTCTCTCTCTCTTCTCCTTCTCTCGTATCTCCCATTGACTAGTATTGTATTGTATTAGATCAGCATAGTATTGTATTGTATTTCTTGTATAGTTATTTGGTTAGGAAGTCTCTGTTATATTGTAGTGTATCATTTGTACTGTGATTCTTTTTGCAAGTATAATAGTTATAATACAGATAATAGGCTTTGGACCCTAAACCAGTATCTGTGTATTTCCTATAGTTTTAAGTGTTCACTTGAGCGTCGGTGACGCTCAAGCAGCTTTGTAGTTAGTCAGGTTACACAAGGTTGCACTTACACCCTGTATTCACATTAAGGTATTCTGTGTATTTCATTGATAAAAGGTTTAGACATAAAGGTATAGCGTTGTGAGCGTCTGCGCCGCTGGTGATCTCCTCGTGGTCTCGAGCGTCCGCTACGCCATAGCGAATCATTACTCTAGTCATCACCAATAACTTGCTGTCCTGTGATCACTGGGCCGTGAGCGAACGTGACGCTTGAGCGTCTCGCCTACGGCTAAGCGATCGTTACGCAACTAGCGTACCCTTACGGTACTTCTTAAGTAAACAGCGTACTGTGTTCTTAGACTTCATTAAGGGTTGTTTATACGACAAAGGAATTTAGCATTGTCACCCTGGAAAAAGCTCGCCAAGTTCTCCGAATCATAGCTAGCTACAAACATACCCCCTCCAGATATGATGACTGTTCACATTATGAAAAGAGGAAGAGGACAGTGTCAAGAAGGTGATTAAAAATGAGAGATGCACACGCCATCAGGAACAACACAGGCTGTCACCTCCACTCCTATATTGGTGTGGAATGCAACCAAGCAAATATATAATTACCACATTACTGGACAAACTGAAAAACTAGGGGCCAAATCCTCCAAATTTGTACCCCCTTCTCCATGTGCAGGGATTAAGATAATGTCGGATTTAATGCTGGGATGCAAATAAACTGGTGTATACCACGGGATCCTGTCTGAAGATCGACAGTGTCTACGTCGACAATGTTTAGGTCGACCACTATAGGTCGACAGTCACTAGGTCAATAGGGTCAGAAGGTCGACAGGGCCAGAAGGTCGACATGTTCTAGGTCGACAGGTCAAAAGGTCAACATGAGTTTTTCAAAAAATGTTTTTTTTTTAAACTTTTTCATACCTAACGATCCACGTGGACTACGACTGGAACAGTAATCTGTGCCGAGTGAAGCGAGGCACCATGCCCGAAGCGTGGCGAGCGAAGGGAGCCATGCGAGGGGACATGGTGCACTAATTGGGGTTCCCGGTCACTCTACGAAGAAAACGACACCAAGAAAACATTAAAAACTCATGTCGACCTTTTGACCCGTCGACCTAGAACATGTCGACCTTCTGACCCTGTTGACCTTCCAACCCTGTCGACCTAGTGACTGTCGACCTATAGTGGTCAACCTAAACATTGTCGACCTAGACACTGTCGATCTAATGATCCACACCCGTATACCACAGGATGAAGATCCCCCCCGCGGAGTCTGGAGAGTTATTTTGTGAAAATCTTGTGGGTTTCTTTTTTCCATTTTTTAATTGCATTTTTATTTACATATTTTGTGGCAGATGCCTTATTTTTGTTTTTCGCATCCACCAGTTACACGCATGTGAGCATACCTGTGTGTCCCAGCTACACGCATGTGAGCATACCTGTGTGTCCCAGCTACATGCATGTGAGCATACCTGTGTGTCCCAGTTACACGCATGTCAGCATACCTGTGTGTCCCAGTTACACGCATGTGAGCATACCTGTGTGTCCCAGTTACACGCATGTGAGCATACCTGTGTGTCCCAGTTACACGCATGTCAGCATACCTGTGTGTCCCAGTTACACGCATGTCAGCATACCTGTGTGTCCAAGTTACACGCATGTCAGCATACCTGTGTGTCCCAGTTACATGCATGTCAGCATACCCGTGTGTCCCAGTTACATGCATGTGAGCATACCTGTGTGTCCCAGTTACACGCATGTCAGCATACCCGTGTGTCGCAGTTACATGCATGTGAGCATACCTGTGTGTCCCAGTTACATGCATGTCTGCATACCTGTGTGTCCCAGTTACACGCATGTCAGCATACCTGTTTGTCCCAGTTACATGCATGTGAGCATACCTGTGTTTCCAGTTACATGCATGTCAGCATACCTGTGTGTCCCAGTTACACACATGTCAGCATACCTGTGTGTCCCAGTTACACGCATGTCAGCATACCTGTGTGTCCCAGTTACACGCATGTCAGCATACCTGTGTGTCCCAGTTACACGCATGTCAGCATACCTGTGTGTCCCAGTTACACGCATGTCAGCATACCTGTGTGTCCCAGTTACACGCATGTCAGCATACCTGTGTCCTAGTTACACGCATGTGAGCATACCTGTGTGTCCCAGTTACATGCATGTGAGCATACCTGTGTGTCCCAGTTACACGCATGTCAGCATACCTGTGTGTCCCAGTTACACGCATGTGAGCCATACTTGCCTACTTTTGAAAACTAGTTTCAGGGAGATTCCAGGCGGCAGCATAATACGCCGCACAAAGCGCGGCACGCCGTTGAAGGGGGGGGGGTCATGCTTCGCCCAAAGTGCGTGTTGAGGACTACCTATAGACATATTTATTGACACTCAGAGGTGTGTTCTGCAATGGTGAAAATTAGTACTAAAAGCAGCAAAAAAAAATAAAAAATTACACATTACAGCAGCATAGTCCCCCTTTTTTTTTTACACAGTGCAGCAGGCAGTCCCCTTTTTTCTTTTCTTTTTTTACACATTATGGTAGGCAGTCCACCTTATTTATAGTTTATGGCAGGCGAGAGAGAGAGATACTCACCTTTGACAATCCGGCATGCCTCTCCTCTTCCCGCCCTACACTGCACTCTTCGCAGCACAGGGCATTGTGGGTGGGCTGGGGGCGGGCTGGGAGAGACGTCATCTCTCCCAGCACATAGGAAGGGAGCGGAGGGGGAGCTGCAACGCTGCCTGGCTACCTAGGTGAGAGTAGCGGTGATGGCGGAAGGAGGGCCGGACCCCCAGTGCGATGGAGCAGCCAGGTGGATGTTGCCGGTGGTCCTGGCACACACCTCGTTAAGGCCCTGGCCCCAGTTCCCCATATTACTGCCAGCACACACAGACGCATATTACATTACATTACACAGCCTACAGTCCCCACAATATTACAACGATAAGCACATTACATTTCACACAGCCCTCCTCCCCATATCTCAGATAGTACACAGCACCATATTACATTATATTATACACAGCACAATCCTACACCACCACCACCCCACAACACCCCCCCCCCCCCCTCCCCAATATTACACCCGGTAGCACTTTACATATCACACAGCCCTCCTCCCCATATCACAGATAGTACACAGCACCATATTACATTATATTATACACAGCATAATCCTCCTCGTCTCTCCTCCCCCGCCCCCCAATATTACACCAGGTAGCACTTTACATATCACACAGCCCTCCTCCCCATATCACAGATAGTACACAGCACCATATTACATTATATTATACACAGCACAATCCTCCTCGTCTCTCCTCCCCCGCCCCCCAATATTACACCCGGTAGCACTTTACATATCACACAGCCCTCCTCCCCCATATCACAGATCGTACACAGCACCATATTACATTATATTATACACAGCACAATCCTCCTCGTCTCTCCTCCCCCGCCCCCCAATATTACACCCGGTAGCACTTTACATATCACACAGCCCTCCTCCCCCATATCACAGATCGTACACAGCACCATATTACATTATATTATACACAGCACAATCCTCCTCGTCTCTCCTCCCCTGCCCCCCAATATTACACCCGGTAGCACTTTACATATCACACAGCCCTCCTCCCCCATATCACAGATCGTACACAGCACCATATTACATTATATTATACACAGCACAATCCTCCTCGTCTCTCCTCCCCCGCCCCCCAATATTACACACGGTAGCACTTTACATATCACACAGCCCTCCTCCCCCATATCACAGATCGTACACAGCACCATATTACATTATATTGGCCCTCATTCCGAGTCGTTCGCTCGGTATTTTTCATCGCATCGCAGTGAAATTCCGCATAGTGCGCATGTGCAATATTCGCACTGCGACTGCGCCAAGTATCTTTGCTATGAAGATAGTATTTTTACTCACGGCTTTTTCCTCGCTCCGGCGATCGTAATGTGATTGACAGGAAATGGGTGTTACTGGGCGGAAACACGGCGTTTTATGGGCGTGTGGCTGAAAACGCTACCGTTTCCGGAAAAAACGCAGGAGTGGCCGGAGAAACGGGGGAGTGGTTGGGCGAACGCTGGGTGTGTTTGTGACGTCAAACCAGGAACGACAAGCACTGAACTGATCGCACTGGCAGAGTAAGTGTGGAGCTACTCTAAAACTGCTAAGTAGTTTGTGATCGCAATATTGCGAATACATCGGTCGCAATTTTAAGATGCTAAGATACACTCCCAGTAGGCGGCGGCTTAGCGTGTGTAACTCTGCTAAATTCGCCTTGCGACCGATCAACTCGGAATGAGGGCCATTATACACAGCACAATCCTCCTCGTCTCTCCTCCCCCGCCCCCCAATATTACACCCGGTAGCACTTTACATATCACACAGCCCTCCTCCCCCATATCACAGATCGTACACAGCACCATATTACATTATATTATACACAGCACAATCCTCCTCGTCTCTCCTACCCCGCCCCCCAATATTACACCCGGTAGCACTTTACATATCACACAGCCCTCCTCCCCCATATCACAGATCGTACACAGCACCATATTACATTATATTATACACAGCACAATCCTCCTCGTCTCTCCTCCCCCGCCCCCCAATATTACACCCGGTAGCACATTACATATCACACAGCCCTCCTCCCCCATATCACAGATCGTACACAGCACCATATTACATTATATTATACACAGCACAATCCTCCTCGTCTCTCCTCCCCCGCCCCCCAATATTACACCCAGTAGCACATTACATATCACACAGCCCTCCTTCCCCATATCACAGATCGTACACAGCACATTATATTATACACAGCACAATCCTCCTCGTCTCTCCTCCCCCGCCCCCCAATATTACACCCGGTAGCACTTTACATATCACACAGCCCTCCTCCCCCATATCACAGATCGTACACAGCAACATATTACATTATATTATACACAGCACAATCCTCCTCGTCTCTCCTCCCCCGCCCCCCAATATTACACCCGGTAGCACTTTACATATCACACAGCCCTCCTCCCCCATATCACAGATAGTACACAGCACATTATATTATACACAGCACAATCCTCCTCGTCTCTCCTCCCCCGCCCCCCAATATTACACCCGGTAGCACTTTACATATCACACAGCCCTCCTCCCCCATATCACAGATCGTACACAGCACCATATTACATTATATTATACACAGCACAATCCTCCTCGTCTCTCCTCCCCCGCCCCCCAATATTACACCTGGTAGCACATTACATATCACACAGCCCTCCTCCCCCATATCACAGATCGTACACAGCACCATATTACATTATATTATACACAGCACAATCCTCCTCGTCTCTTCTCCCCCGCCCCCCAATATTACACCCGGTAGCACTTTACATATCACACAGCCCTCCTCCCCCATATCACAGATCGTACACAGCACCATATTACATTATATTATACAAGGCACAATCCTCCTCGTCTCTCCTCCCCCGCCCCCCAATATTACACCCGGTAGCACTTTACATATCACACAGCCCTCCTCCCCCATATCACAGATCGTACACAGCACCATATTACATTATATTATACACAGCACAATCCTCCTCGTCTCTCCTCCCCCGCCCCCCAATAGTACACCCGGTAGCACTTTACATATCACACAGCCCTCCTCCCCCATATCACAGATCGTACACAGCACCATATTACATTATATTATACACAGCACAATCCTCCTCGTCTCTCCTCCCCCGCCCCCCAATATTACACCTGGTAGCACATTACATATCACACAGCCCTCCTCCCCCATATCACAGATCGTACATAGCACCATATTGCATTATATTATACACAGCACAATCCTCCTCGTCTATCCTCCCCCGCCCCCCAATATTACACCTGGTAGCACATTACATATCACACAGCCCTCCTCCCCCATATCACAGATCGTACACAGCACCATATTACATTATATTATACACAGCACAATCCTCCTCGTCTCTCCTCCCCCGCCCCCCAATATTACACCCGGTAGCACTTTACATATCACACAGCTCTCCTCCCCCATATCACAGATCGTACACAGCACCATATTACATTATATTATACACAGCACAATCCTCCTCGTCTCTCCTCCCCCGCCCCCCAATATTACACCTGGTAGCACATTACATATCACACAGCCCCCCTCCCCCATATCACAGATCGTACACAGCACCATATTACATTATATTATACACAGCACAATCCTCCTCGTCTCTCCTCCCCCGCCCCCCAATATTACACCCGGTAGCACTTTACATATCACACAGCCCTCCTCCCCCATATCACAGATCGTACACAGCACCATATTACATTATATTATACACAGCACAATCCTCCTCGTCTCTCCTCCCCCGCCCCCCAATATTACACCCGGTAGCACTTTACATATCACACAGCCCTCCTCCCCCATATCACAGATCGTACACAGCACCATATTACATTATATTATACACAGCACAATCCTCCTCGTCTCTCCTCCCCCGCCCCCCAATATTACACCTGGTAGCACTTTACATATCACACAGCCCTCCTCCCCCTTATTGCAGATCGTACACAGCACCATATTACATTATATTATACACAGCTCAATCCTCCTCGTCTCTCCTCCCCCGCCCCCCAATATTACACCCGGTAGCACTTTACATATCACAGAGCCCTCCTCCCCATATCACAGATCGTACACAGCACCATATTACATTATATTACACACAGCACAATCCTCCTCGTCTCTCCTCCCCCGCCCCCCAATATTACACCCGGTAGCACTTTACATATCACACAGCCCTCCTCCCCCTTATCACAGATCGTACACAGCACCATATTACATTATATTATACACAGCACAATCCTCCTCGTCTCTCCTCCCCCGCCCCCCAATATTACACCCGGTAGCACATTACATATCACACAGCCCTCCTCCCCCATATCACAGATCGTACACAGCACCATATTACATTATATTACACACAGCACAATCCTCCTCGTCTCTCCTCCCCCGCCCCCCAATATTACACCTGGTAGCACATTACATATCACACAGCCCTCCTCCCCCATATCACAGATCGTACACAGCACCATATTACATTATATTATACACAGCACAATCCTCCTCGTCTCTCCTCCCCCGCCCCCCAATATTACACCTGGTAGCACATTACATATCACACAGCCCTCCTCCCCCATATCACAGATCGTACACAGCACCATATTACATTATATTATACACAGCACAATCCTCCTCGTCTCTCCTCCCCCGCCCCCCAATATTACACCTGGTAGCACATTACATATCACACAGCCCTCCTCCCCCATATCACAGATCGTACACAGCACCATATTACATTATATTATACACAGCACAATCCTCCTCGTCTCTCCTCCCCCGCCCCCCAATATTACACCTGGTAGCACATTACATATCACACAGCCCTCCTCCCCCATATCACAGATCGTACACAGCACCATATTACATTATATTATACACAGCACAATCCTCCTCGTCTCTCCTCCCCCGCCCCCCAATATTACACCTGGTAGCACATTACATATCACACAGCCCTCCTCCCCCATATCACAGATCGTACACAGCACCATATTACATTATATTATACACAGCACAATCCTCCTCGTCTCTCCTCCCCCGCCCCCCAATATTACACCCGGTAGCACTTTACATATCACACAGCCCTCCTCCCCCTTATTACAGATCGTACACAGCACCATATTACATTATATTATACACAGCTCAATCCTCCTCGTCTCTCCTCCCCCGCCCCCCAATATTACACCTGGTAGCACATTACATATCACACAGCCCTCCTCCCCCATATCACAGATCGTACACAGCACCATATTACATTATATTATACACAGCACAATCCTCCTCGTCTCTCCTCCCCCGCCCCCCAATATTACACCCGGTAGCACTTTACATATCACACAGCCCTCCTCCCCCATATCACAGATCGTACACAGCACATTATATTATACACAGCACAATCCTCCTCGTCTCTCCTCCCCCGCCCCCCAATATTACACCCGGTAGCACTTTACATATCACACAGCCCTCCTCCCCCATATCACAGATCGTACACAGCACCATATTACATTATATTATACACAGCACAATCCTCCTCGTCTCTCCTCCCCCGCCCCCCAATATTACACCTGGTAGCACATTACATATCACACAGCCCTCCTCCCCCATATCACAGATCGTACACAGCACCATATTACATTATATTATACACAGCACAATCCTCCTCGTCTCTCCTCCCCCGCCCCCCAATATTACACCCGGTAGCACTTTACATATCACACAGCCCTCCTCCCCCATATCACAGATCGTACACAGCACCATATTACATTATATTATACACAGCACAATCCTCCTCGTCTCTCCTCCCCCGCCCCCCAATATTACACCTGGTAGCACATTACATATCACACAGCCCTCCTCCCCCATATCACAGATCGTACACAGCACCATATTACATTATATTATACACAGCACAATCCTCCTCGTCTCTCCTCCCCCGCCCCCCAATATTACACCCGGTAGCACATTACATATCACACAGCCCTCCTCCCCCATATCACAGATCGTACACAGCACCATATTACATTATATTATACACAGCACAATCCTCCTCGTCTCTCCTCCCCCGCCCCCCAATATTACACCCGGTAGCACTTTACATATCACACAGCCCTCCTCCCCCATATCACAGATCGTACACAGCACCATATTACATTATATTATACACAGCACAATCCTCCTCGTCTCTCCTCCCCCGCCCCCCAATATTACACCTGGTAGCACATTACATATCACACAGCCCTCCTCCCCCATATCACAGATCGTACACAGCACCATATTACATTATATTATACACAGCACAATCCTCCTCGTCTCTCCTCCCCCGCCCCCCAATATTACACCCGGTAGCACTTTACATATCACACAGCCCTCCTCCCCCATATCACAGATCGTACACAGCACCATATTACATTATATTATACACAGCACAATCCTCCTCGTCTCTCCTCCCCCGCCCCCCAATATTACACCTGGTAGCACATTACATATCACACAGCCCTCCTCCCCCATATCACAGATCGTACACAGCACCATATTACATTATATTATACACAGCACAATCCTCCTCGTCTCTCCTCCCCCGCCCCCCAATATTACACCCGGTAGCACTTTACATATCACACAGCCCTCCTCCCCCATATCACAGATCGTACACAGCACCATATTACATTATATTATACACAGCACAATCCTCCTCGTCTCTCCTCCCCCGCCCCCCAATATTACACCTGGTAGCACATTACATATCACACAGCCCTCCTCCCCCATATCACAGATCGTACACAGCACCATATTACATTATATTATACACAGCACAATCCTCCTCGTCTCTCCTCCCCCGCCCCCCAATATTACACCCGGTAGTACTTTACATATCACACAGCCCTCCTCCCCCATATCACAGATCGTACACAGCACCATATTACATTATATTATACACAGCACAATCCTCCTCGTCTCTCCTCCCCCGCCCCCCAATATTACACCTGGTAGCACATTACATATCACACAGCCCTCCTCCCCCATATCACAGATCGTACACAGCACCATATTACATTATATTATACACAGCACAATCCTCCTCGTCTCTCCTCCCCCGCCCCCCAATATTACACCCGGTAGCACTTTACATATCACACAGCTCTCCTCCCCCATATCACAGATCGTACACAGCACCATATTACATTATATTATACACAGCACAATCCTCCTCGTCTCTCCTCCCCCGCCCCCCAATATTACACCTGGTAGCACATTACATATCACACAGCCCCCCTCCCCCATATCACAGATCGTACTCAGCACCATATTACATTATATTATACACAGCACAATCCTCCTCGTCTCTCCTCCCCCGCCCCCCAATATTACACCTTGTAGCACATTACATATCACACAGCCCTCCTCCCCCATATCACAGATCGTACACAGCACCATATTACATTATATTATACACAGCACAATCCTCCTCGTCTCTCCTCCCCCGCCCCCCAATATTACACCCGGTAGCACTTTACATATCACACAGCCCCCCTCCCCCATATCACAGATCGTACACAGCACCATATTACATTATATTATACACAGCACAATCCTCCTCGTCTCTCCTCCCCCGCCCCCCAATATTACACCTGGTAGCACATTACATATCACACGGCCCTCCTCCCCCATATCACAGATCGTACACAGCACCATATTACATTATATTATACACAGCACAATCCTCCTCGTCTCTCCTCCCCCGCCCCCCAATATTACACCCGGTAGCACTTTACATATCACACAGCCCTCCTCCCCCATATCACAGATCGTACACAGCACCATATTACATTATATTATACACAGCACAATCCTCCTCGTCTCTCCTCCCCCGCCCCCCAATATTACACCTGGTAGCACATTACATATCACACAGCCCTCCTCCCCCATATCACAGATCGTACACAGCACCATATTACATTATATTATACACAGCACAATCCTCCTCGTCTCTCCTCCCCCGCCCCCCAATATTACACGTGGTAGCACTTTACATATCACACAGCCCCCCTCCCCCATATCACAGATCGTGCACAGCACCATATTACATTATATTATACACAGCACAATTAGAGATGAGCGCCTTAAATTTTTCGGGTTTTGTGTTTTGGTTTTGGGTTCGGTTCCGCGGCCGTGTTTTGGGTTCGAACGCGTTTTGGCAAAACCTCACCGAATTTTTTTTGTCGGATTCGGGTGTGTTTTGGATTCGGGTGTTTTTTTCAAAAAACACTAAAAAACAGCTTAAATCATAGAATTTGGGGGTCATTTTGATCCCAAAGTATTATTAACCTCAAAAACCATAATTTACACTCATTTTCAGTCTATTCTGAATACCTCACACCTCACAATATTATTTTTCGTCCTAAAATTTGCACCGAGGTCGCTGTGTGAGTAAGATAAGCGACCCTAGTGGCCGACACAAACACCGGGCCCATCTAGGAGTGGCACTGCAGTGTCACGCAGGATGTCCCTTCCAAAAAACCCTCCCCAAACAGCACATGACGCAAAGAAAAAAAGAGGCGCAATGAGGTAGCTGTGTGAGTAAGATTAGCGACCCTAGTGGCCGACACAAACACCGGGCCCATCTAGGAGTGGCACTGCAGTGTCACGCAGGATGGCCCTTCCAAAAAACCCTCCCCAAACAGCACATGACGCAAAGAAAAAAAGAGGCGCAATGAGGTAGCTGTGTGAGTAAGATTAGCGACCCTAGTGGCCGACACAAACACCGGGCCCATCTAGGAGTGGCACTGCAGTGTCACGCAGGATGTCCCTTCCAAAAAACCCTCCCCAAACAGCACATGACGCAAAGAAAAAAAGAGGCGCAATGAGGTAGCTGTGTGAGTAAGATTAGCGACCCTAGTGGCCGACACAAACACCGGGCCCATCTAGGAGTGGCACTGCAGTGTCACGCAGGATGTCCCTTCCAAAAAACCCTCCCCAAACAGCACATGACGCAAAGAAAAAAAGAGGCGCAATGAGGTAGCTGACTGTGTGAGTAAGATTAGCGACCCTAGTGGCCGACACAAACACCGGGCCCATCTAGGAGTGGCACTGCAGTGTCACGCAGGATGTCCCTTCCAAAAAACCCTCCCCAATCAGCACATGATGCAAAGAAAAAGAAAAGAAAAAAGAGGTGCAAGATGGAATTGTCCTTGGGCCCTCCCACCCACCCTTATGTTGTATAAACAAAACAGGACATGCACACTTTAACCAACCCATCATTTCAGTGACAGGGTCTGCCACACGACTGTGACTGATATGACGGGTTGGTTTGGACCCCCCCCAAAAAAGAAGCAATTAATCTCTCCTTGCACAAACTGGCTCTACAGAGGCAAGATGTCCACCTCATCTTCACCCTCCGATATATCACCGTGTACATCCCCCTCCTCACAGATTATCAATTCGTCCCCACTGGAATCCACCATCTCAGCTCCCTGTGTACTTTGTGGAGGCAATTGCTGCTGGTCAATGTCTCCGCGGAGGAATTGATTATAATTCATTTTAATGAACATCATCTTCTCCACATTTTCTGGATGTAACCTCGTACGCCGATTGCTGACAAGGTGAGCGGCGGCACTAAACACTCTTTCGGAGTACACACTTGTGGGAGGGCAACTTAGGTAGAATAAAGCCAGTTTGTGCAAGGGCCTCCAAATTGCCTCTTTTTCCTGCCAGTATAAGTACGGACTGTGTGACGTGCCTACTTGGATGCGGTCACTCATATAATCCTCCACCATTCTATCAATGTTGAGAGAATCATATGCAGTGACAGTAGACGACATGTCCGTAATCGTTGTCAGGTCCTTCAGTCCGGACCAGATGTCAGCATCAGCAGTCGCTCCAGACTGCCCTGCATTACCGCCAGCGGGTGGGCTCGGAATTCTGAGCCTTTTCCTCGCACCCCCAGTTGCGGGAGAATGTGAAGGAGGAGATGTTGACAGGTCGCGTTCCGCTTGACTTGACAATTTTGTCACCAGCAGGTCTTTCAACCCCAGCAGACCTGTGTCTGCCGGAAAGAGAGATCCAAGGTAGGCTTTAAATCTAGGATCGAGCACGGTGGCCAAAATGTAGTGCTCTGATTTCAACAGATTGACCACCCGTGAATCCTTGTTAAGCGAATTAAGGGCTGCATCCACAAGTCCCACATGCCTAGCGGAATCGCTCCCTTTTAGCTCCTTCTTCAATGCCTCCAGCTTCTTCTGCAAAAGCCTGATGAGGGGAATGACCTGACTCAGGCTGGCAGTGTCTGAACTGACTTCACGTGTGGCAAGTTCAAAGGGCATCAGAACCTTGCACAACGTTGAAATCATTCTCCACTGCGCCTGAGACAGGTGCATTCCACCTACTATATCGTGCTCAATTGTATAGGCTTGAATGGCCTTTTGCTGCTCCTCCAACCTCTGAAGCATATAGAGGGTTGAATTCCACCTCGTTACCACTTCTTGCTTCAGATGATGGCAGGGCAGGTTCAGTAGTTTTTGGTGGTGCTCCAGTCTTCTGTACGTGGTGCCTGTACGCCGAAAGTGTCCCGCAATTCTTCTGGCCACCGACAGCATCTCTTGCACGCCCCTGTCGTTTTTTAAAAAATTCTGCACCACCAAATTCAAGGTATGTGCAAAACATGGGACGTGCTGGAATTTACCCATATTTAATGCACACACAATATTGCTGGCGTTGTCCGATGCCACAAATCCACAGGAGAGTCCAATTGGGGTAAGCCATTCCGCGATGATCTTCCTCAGTTGCCGTAAGAGGTTTTCAGCTGTGTGCGTATTCTGGAAAGCGGTGATACAAAGCGTAGCCTGCCTAGGAAAGAGTTGGCGTTTGCGAGATGCTGCTACTGGTGCCGCCGCTGCTGTTCTTGCGGCGGGAGTCCATACATCTACCCAGTGGGCTGTCACAGTCATATAGTCCTGACCCTGCCCTGCTCCACTTGTCCACATGTCCGTGGTTAAGTGGACATTGGGTACAACTGCATTTTTTAGGACACTGGTGAGTCTTTTTCTGACGTCCGTGTACATTCTCGGTATCGCCTGCCTAGAGAAGTGGAACCTAGATGGTATTTGGTAACGGGGGCACACTGCCTCAATAAATTGTCTAGTTCCCTGTGAACTAACGGCGGATACCGGACGCACGTCTAACACCAACATAGTTGTCAAGGACTCAGTTATCCGCTTTGCAGTAGGATGACTGCTGTGATATTTCATCTTCCTCGCAAAGGACTGTTGAACAGTCAATTGCTTACTGGAAGTAGTACAAGTGGGCTTACGACTTCCCCTCTGGGATGACCATCGACTCCCAGCGGCAACAACAGCAGCGCCAGCAGCAGTAGGCGTTACACGCAAGGATGCATCGGAGGAATCCCAGGCAGGAGAGGACTCGTCAGAATTGCCAGTGACATGGCCTGCAGGACTATTGGCATTCCTGGGGAAGGAGGAAATTGACACTGAGGGAGTTGGTGGGGTGGTTTGCGTGAGCTTGGTTACAAGAGGAAGGGATTTACTGGTCAGTGGACTGCTTCCGCTGTCACCCAAAGTTTTTGAACTTGTCACTGACTTATTATGAATGCGCTGCAGGTGACGTATAAGGGAGGATGTTCCGAGGTGGTTAACGTCCTTACCCCTACTTATTACAGCTTGACAAAGGGAACACACGGCTTGACACCTGTTGTCCGCATTTCTGGTGAAATACCTCCACACCGAAGAGCTGATTTTTTTGGTATTTTCACCTGGCATGTCAACGGCCATATTCCTCCCACGGACAACAGGTGTCTCCCCGGGTGCCTGACTTAAACAAACCACCTCACCATCAGAATCCTCCTGGTCAATTTCCTCCCCAGCGCCAGCAACACCCATATCCTCCTCATCCTGGTGTACTTCAACACTGACATCTTCAATCTGACTATCAGGAACTGGACTGCGGGTGCTCCTTCCAGCACTTGCAGGGGGCGTGCAAATGGTGGAAGGCGCATGCTCTTCACGTCCAGTGTTGGGAAGGTCAGGCATCGCAACCGACACAATTGGACTCTCCTTGTGGATTTGGGATTTCGAAGAATGCACAGTTCTTTGCTGTGCTGCTTTTGCCAGCTTGAGTCTTTTCATTTTTCTAGCGAGAGGCTGAGTGCTTCCATCCTCATGTGAAGCTGAACCACTAGCCATGAACATAGGCCAGGGCCTCAGCCGTTCCTTGCCACTCCGTGTGGTAAATGGCATATTGGCAAGTTTACGCTTCTCCTCCGACAATTTTATTTTAGGTTTTGGAGTCCTTTTTTTACTGATATTTGGTGTTTTGGATTTGACATGCTCTGTACTATGACATTGGGCATCGGCCTTGGCAGACGACGTTGCTGGCATTTCATCGTCTCGGCCATGACTAGTGGCAGCAGCTTCAGCACGAGGTGGAAGTGGATCTTGATCTTTCCCTAATTTTGGAACCTCAACATTTTTGTTCTCCATATTTTAATAGGCACAACTAAAAGGCACCTCAGGTAAACAATGGAGATGGATGGATTGGATACTAGTATACAATTATGGACGGGCTGCCGAGTGCCGACACAGAGGTAGCCACAGCCGTGAACTACCGCACTGTACTGTGTCTGCTGCTAATATATAGACTGGTTGATAAAGAGATAGTATACTCGTAACTAGTATGTATGTATAAAGAAAGAAAAAAAACCACGGTTAGGTGGTATATACAATTATGGACGGGCTGCCGAGTGCCGACACAGAGGTAGCCACAGCCGTGAACTACCGCACTGTACTGTGTCTGCTGCTAATATATAGACTGGTTGATAAAGAGATAGTATACTCGTAACTAGTATGTATGTATAAAGAAAGAAAAAAAAACCACGGTTAGGTGGTATATACAATTATGGACGGGCTGCCGAGTGCCGACACAGAGGTAGCCACAGCCGTGAACTACCGCACTGTACTGTGTCTGCTGCTAATATAGACTGGTTGATAAAGAGATAGTATACTCGTAACTAGTATGTATGTATAAAGAAAGAAAAAAAAACCACGGTTAGGTGGTATATACAATTATGGACGGGCTGCCGAGTGCCGACACAGAGGTAGCCACAGCCGTGAACTACCGCACTGTACTGTGTCTGCTGCTAATATATAGACTGGTTGATAAAGAGATAGTATACTCGTAACTAGTATGTATGTATAAAGAAAGAAAAAAAAACCACGGTTAGGTGGTATATACAATTATGGACGGGCTGCCGAGTGCCGACACAGAGGTAGCCACAGCCGTGAACTACCGCACTGTACTGTGTCTGCTGCTAATATAGACTGGTTGATAAAGAGATAGTATACTCGTAACTAGTATGTATGTATAAAGAAAGAAAAAAAAACCACGGTTAGGTGGTATATACAATTATGGACGGGTTGCCGAGTGCCGACACAGAGGTAGCCACAGCCATGAACTACCGCACTGTACTGTGTCTGCTGCTAATATATAGACTGGTTGATAAAGAGATAGTATACTCGTAACTAGTATGTATGTATAAAGAAAGAAAAAAAAACCACGGTTAGGTGGTATATACAATTATGGACGGGCTGCCGAGTGCCGACACAGAGGTAGCCACAGCCGTGAACTACCGCACTGTACTGTGTCTGCTGCTAATATATAGACTGGTTGATAAAGAGATAGTATACTCGTAACTAGTATGTATGTATAAAGAAAGAAAAAAAAACCACGGTTAGGTGGTATATACAATTATGGACGGGCTGCCGAGTGCCGACACAGAGGTAGCCACAGCCGTGAACTACCGCACTGTACTGTGTCTGCTGCTAATATATAGACTGGTTGATAAAGAGATAGTATACTCGTAACTAGTATGTATGTATAAAGAAAGAAAAAAAAACCACGGTTAGGTGGTATATACAATTATGGACGGGCTGCCGAGTGCCGACACAGAGGTAGCCACAGCCGTGAACTACCGCACTGTACTGTGTCTGCTGCTAATATATAGACTGGTTGATAAAGAGATAGTATACTCGTAACTAGTATGTATGTATAAAGAAAGAAAAAAAAACCACGGTTAGGTGGTATATACAATTATGGACGGGCTGCCGAGTGCCGACACAGAGGTAGCCACAGCCGTGAACTACCGCACTGTACTGTGTCTGCTGCTAATATAGACTGGTTGATAAAGAGATAGTATACTCGTAACTAGTATGTATGTATAAAGAAAGAAAAAAAAACCACGGTTAGGTGGTATATACAATTATGGACGGGCTGCCGAGTGCCGACACAGAGGTAGCCACAGCCGTGAACTACCGCACTGTACTGTGTCTGCTGCTAATATATAGACTGGTTGATAAAGAGATAGTATACTCGTAACTAGTATGTATGTATAAAGAAAGAAAAAAAAACCACGGTTAGGTGGTATATACAATTATGGACGGGCTGCCGAGTGCCGACACAGAGGTAGCCACAGCCGTGAACTACCGCACTGTACTGTGTCTGCTGCTAATATAGACTGGTTGATAAAGAGATAGTATACTCGTAACTAGTATGTATGTATAAAGAAAGAAAAAAAAACCACGGTTAGGTGGTATATACAATTATGGACGGGCTGCCGAGTGCCGACACAGAGGTAGCCACAGCCGTGAACTACCGCACTGTACTGTGTCTGCTGCTAATATAGACTGGTTGATAAAGAGATAGTATACTCGTAACTAGTATGCATGTATAAAGAAAGAAAAAAAAAACCACGGTTAGGTGGTATATACAATTATGGACGGGCTGCCGAGTGCCGACACAGAGGTAGCCACAGCCGTGAACTACCGCACTGTACTGTGTCTGCTGCTAATATATAGACTGGTTGATAAAGAGATAGTATACTCGTAACTAGTATGTATGTATAAAGAAAGAAAAAAAAACCACGGTTAGGTGGTATATACAATTATGGACGGGCTGCCGAGTGCCGACACAGAGGTAGCCACAGCCGTGAACTACCGCACTGTACTGTGTCTGCTGCTAATATAGACTGGTTGATAAAGAGATAGTATACTCGTAACTAGTATGTATGTATAAAGAAAGAAAAAAAAACCACGGTTAGGTGGTATATACAATTATGGACGGGCTGCCGAGTGCCGACACAGAGGTAGCCACAGCCGTGAACTACCGCACTGTACTGTGTCTGCTGCTAATATATAGACTGGTTGATAAAGAGATAGTATACTACTAATATTATATATACTGGTGGTCAGGTCACTGGTCACTAGTCACACTGGCAGTGGCACTCCTGCAGCAAAAGTGTGCACTGTTTAATTTTAATATAATATTATGTACTCCTGGCTCCTGCTATAACCTATAACTGGCACTGCAGTAGTGCTCCCCAGTCTCCCCCACAATTATAAGCTGTGTGAGCTGAGCAGTCAGACAGATATATAATATATATAGATGATGCAGCACACTGGCCTGAGCCTGAGCAGTGCACACAGATATGGTATGTGACTGACTGAGTCACTGTGTGTATCGCTTTTTTCAGGCAGAGAACGGATATATTAAATAAACTGCACTGTGTGTCTGGTGGTCACTCACTATATAATATATTATGTACTCCTGGCTCCTGCTATAACCTATAACTGGCACTGCAGTAGTGCTCCCCAGTCTCCCCCACAATTATAAGCTGTGTGAGCTGAGCAGTCAGACAGATATATATAATATTATATATAGATAATAGATGATGCAGCACACTGGCCTGAGCCTGAGCAGTGCACACAGATATGGTATGTGACTGAGTCACTGTGTGCTGTGTATCGCTTTTTTCAGGCAGAGAACGGATTATAAATAAAACTGGTGGTCACTGGTCACTATCAGCAAAACTCTGCACTGTACTGAGTACTCCTAATGCTCCCCAAAATTAGTAAATCAAGTGTCTCTCTAATCTATTCTAAACGGAGAGGACGCCAGCCACGTCCTCTCCCTATCAATCTCAATGCACGTGTGAAAATGGCGGCGACGCGCGGCTCCTTATATAGAATCCGAGTCTCGCGATAGAATCCGAGCCTCGCGAGAATCCGACAGCGTCATGATGACGTTCGGGCGCGCTCGGGTTAACCGAGCAAGGCGGGAAGATCCGAGTCCCTCGGACCCGTGAAAAAAAACATGAAGTTCTGGCGGGTTCGGATTCAGAGAAACCGAACCCGCTCATCTCTAAGCACAATCCTCCTCGTCTCTCCTCCCCCGCCCCCCAATATTACACCTGGTAGCACATTACATATCACACAGCCCTCCTCCCCCATATCACAGATCGTACACAGCACCATATTACATTATATTATACACAGCACAATCCTCCTCGTCTCTCCTCCCCCGCCCCCCAATATTACACCCGGTAGCACTTTACATATCACACAGCCCTCCTCCCCCATATCACAGATCGTACACAGCACCATATTACATTATATTATACACAGCACAATCCTCCTCGTCTCTCCTCCCCCGCCCCCCAATATTACACCCGGTAGCACATTACATATCACACAGCCCTCCTCCCCCATATCACAGATCGTACACAGCACCATATTACATTATATTATACACAGCACAATCCTCCTCGTCTCTCCTCCCCCGCCCCCCAATATTACACCCGGTAGCACTTTACATATCACACAGCCCTCCTCCCCCATATCACAGATCGTACACAGCACCATATTACATTATATTATACACAGCACAATCCTCCTCGTCTCTCCTCCCCCGCCCCCCAATATTACACGTGGTAGCACTTTACATATCACACAGCCCCCCTCCCCCATATCACAGATCGTACACAGCACCATATTACATTATATTATACACAGCACAATCCTCCTCGTCTCTCCTCCCCCGCCCCCCAATATTACACCTGGTAGCACATTACATATCACACAGCCCTCCTCCCCGATATCACAGATCGTACACAGCACCATATTACATTATATTATACACAGCACAATCCTCCTCGTCTCTCCTCCCCCGCCCCCCAATATTACACCCGGTAGCACTTTACATATCACACAGCCCTCCTCCCCCATATCACAGATCGTACACAGCACCATATTACATTATATTATACACAGCACAATCCTCCTCGTCTCTCCTCCCCCGCCCCCCAATATTACACCCGGTAGCACATTACATATCACACAGCCCTCCTCCCCCATATCACAGATCGTACACAGCACCATATTACATTATATTATACACAGCACAATCCTCCTCGTCTCTCCTCCCCCGCCCCCCAATATTACACCCGGTAGCACTTTACATATCACAGAGCCCTCCTCCTCCTTATTACAGAAAGTACCATATATCATTATAACATGCACAGCACACACACCCCTCCCCCGACCACATTATACACATCCCCCCTTTCTCATAAAACCCCCCAGCACACACAGCACCCTCCTGGCTATGGTTGCTCCTTCCTGTGAAGAGCAGGAGCCGGGGCAGGACAGTGTGGTGGGGGAGGCAGCAGCACTGGGCAGGCACATGAGGAGCAGGAAGAGGTCAGACGTGCTGTGTATTACACGCAGCCCTGTGAGTGAGGTGGGCGGGGCCAGCAGCAGGGAAGCAGAGCATTGGCTATCAGTAGACCAGCTGCTCTGCTGATCATTCTCCTGCCTCCGCTCAGGCTGACGGCTCTGTGTGCACAGCAGAAGGCAGGACTACAACCACGGCTCTGACCTCTTACGTTCAGGCCCCGCCCCCCGCATTTCCGGAGTCGCGCATGCGCAGTCCGGATATACAGGGCTCTAATTTAAAAACCGGGAGTGCAGGCAAGGTATGCGGGGCAGGGGGAGGCTCATTGAAAAATCGGGAGCCTCCCGCTGAATGCGGGAGGGTAGGCAAGTCTGATGTGAGCATACCTGTGTGTCCCAGTTACATGCATGTCAGCATACCTGTGTGTCCCAGTTACATGCATGTGACCATACCTGTGTGTCCCAGTTACACGCATGTCAGCATACCTGTGTGTCCCAGTTACATGCATGTGAGCATACCTGTGTGTCCCAGTTACATGCATGTGAGCATACCTGTGTGTCCCAGTTACACGCATGTGAGCATACCTGTGTGTCCCAGTTACATGCATGTGAGCATACCTGTGTGTCCCAGTTACATGCATGTGAGCATACCTGTGTGTCCCAGTTACACGCATGTGAGCATACCTGTGTGTCCCAGTTACATGCATGTGAGCATACCTGTGTGTCCCAGTTACATGCATGTGAGCATACCTGTGTGTCCCAGTTACACGCATGTGAGCATACCTGTGTGTCCCAGTTACACGCATGTCAGCATACCTGTGTGTCCCAGTTACATGCATGTGAGCATACCTGTGTGTCCCAGTTACACGCATGTGAGCATACCTGTGTGTCCCAGTTACATGCATGTGAGCATACCTGTGTGTCCCAGTTACACACATGTGAGCATACCTGTGTGTCCCAGTTACATGCATGTGAGCATACCTGTGTGTCCCAGTTACATGCATGTGAGCATACCTGTGTGTCCCAGTTACATGCATGTGAGCATACCTGTGTGTCCCAGTTACATGCATGTGAGCATACCTGTGTGTCCCAGTTACATGCATGTGAGCATACCTGTGTGTCCCAGTTACATGCATGTGAGCATACCTGTGTGTCCCAGTTACATGCATGTGAGCATACCTGTGTGTCTTGTTTATTTTTTCATATTTCATTTTTAAATAAAGCAGCCCCTTAGATGTTTTAGTAGCCCCTCCTGAGCCCCCACAGCAGCCTTGGATGAGGCAAGTTGAATTTGGGTGGGTTCGGTACAGTACTAAGCAGGACTGTGCAGTGAATTTTTGGTTATTGACCCCCTGCCCTAGTGGAGCTTACCACTCTATAGTCGAAACTAATTTCATACTACAAGTAGGACTGTGGGATGAAGCAATGCTAACCTCTGTGCCACCAGCATGCCTCAGCCTGGCAAGCCAAACATCTTCCTGGCTGTAAACCACCATGTGACTCCATACTGGGCCTTTATTCAGTAACTGTGCCTCACAGGAGCTCCTGGTCCATCTAGAGCTGCAGTGCAACGGAAAGCTGATGCAATGCAAGATCACTAAAACTCTGTTCTTCTAACACCGCGAGGTCTTGTGATAACCCTACGCAGCCCTTACATTGTACAATTATTAAGGAGAAAACATTTACAAAATAAAGGAAAAGAACAACAAATGCACATCTTGTAAATAATCCCAAAATGTGGAACATTAATAATAAATCAAAATTAAGGTTGACTAATTGGAGCCATTCATTTGAGTCCCTAACATGAAATAATTGAGATGTTGCCATGTCACATTCCGCTGGATTATGATTCTGTCTCTTCTGAGTCTGACTGACTTTGGCCACAAATGTGGTCTCATTGGAAAACACTTCATCAAAATTGCAATTTCCATTTCCACCTTTGCGGCTATATGTTTTCATAAATCTGGTTGTGATGTTGAAGCTGGATTCATATTCTGCTCTAGGCTTTAATTTAAACCTAGGATCAAGTACAGCAGCATTCCTGGAATTATACGGCAGCACCCCTGGACTTATACAGCATAGGCAGCACCGCTGGAGAATTACACAGCACAGCAGACAGGCAACAGCAATCCTGGACTTAAACAGCAGTGGGGCCGCAACCCTGGACTAATGTGAACAGAGAAAAGACATGCAAGATGGAATTGTCCTTGGGCCCTCCCACCCACCCTTATGTTGTATAAACAGGACATGCACACTTTAACAAACCCATAATTTCAGCGACAGGGTCTGCCACACAACTGTGGCTGAAATTATTACTTTCTTCGTGCCCCCACCAAAAAAGAAGCAATTAAGATGTCATCCTCATCCTCATCCTCCAATTCCTCATCTCCTTCAGTGTTTACATCCTCATAGAGATATAATTCCATACCGAAGAGGTGGATTTTTTGGTACTGTGTCCAGGCATGACAATGGGCTTTTTCATCCCACGGCCAACAACTGTCTCCACTGGTGCCTTATTCAAACAAACCACATCACCATCAGAATCCTCATCATCAGCTTCCTCCTCAGCGCCAGCTACACCCATATCCTCCTCATCCTGGTGTATTTCTACAGTGACATCCTCAATATCAGCAACTGGACTGGCGGTGCTCCTTCCAGCACTTGCAGGGGGTGGTCTTCAGTATGCCGGCTGTCGGGATCCCGGCGCACAGTATACCGGCGCCGGAATCCCAATAGCCAGCATACCACACTTATTTTCCCTCGTGGGGGTCCACGACCCCCCCGGAATGAGGATAAAATAGCGTAGCGAGCCACCGTGCCCGCAGCGTGGCGAGCGCATTTCACAGGACAGCGCTCCTTTTTTATTATTACAGCACACAGAACAGGGCCCCTTTATTTTCACAGCACCCCTGTATTTTTACAGCATACAGGCAGAGGTGTAGTGAGGTGCCATATTGCCCGGAGCAAGTATATGTTTTGGTGCCCCCCTTCCCTGTACTGAATTGGGGGCCTAGTCAACATATGGTGGCATGTTACAGTTGAAAAGAAACAATATATAAAAATCCTAAATTAGTGACAGGGCCGGTTCTAGAGCTTGTGGAGATCAGGGCAAAAGGCTCCAGGACAGAAAGAGGTGCTGCAGCAGCTGCTGCAAGGAGAGGTGCTGGGGCAGAGAAAGGTGCTGCAACTTCTGATATAGAGACGTGCTGAAGTTTCTGTGAAAGAGAGAGGTGCTGCAGCAGCCAGGGCAGAGAGAGGTGCAGCATCAATGTAGAGAGAGGTGTTACAGCAGCCAGGGCAGAGAGTGCTGCAGCATCAGTGTAGAGAGAGGTGCTGCAGCAGCCAGGGCAGAGAGTGGTGCTGCAGCATCAGTGTAGAGAGAGGTGCTGCAGCAGCCAGGGCAGAGAGTGGTGCAGCATCAGTGTAGAGAGAGGTGCTGCAGCAGCCAGGGCAGAGAGTGGTGCAGCATCAGTGTCGAGAGAGGTGCTGCAGCAGCCAGGGAAGAGAGTGGTGCAGCATCAATGTAGAGAGAGGTGCTGCAGCAGCCAGGGCAGAGAGTGGTGCAGCATCAGTGTAGAGAGAGGTGTTGCAGCAAACAGGGCAGAGAGTGGTGCAGCATCAGTGTAGAGAGAGGTGCTGCAGCAGCCAGGGCAGAGAGTGGTGCTGCAGCATCAGTGTAGAGAGAGGTGCTGCAGCAGCCAGGGAAGAGAGTGGTGCAGCATCAGTGTAGAGAGAGGTGCTGCAGCAGCCAGGGAAGAGAGTGGTGCTGCAGCATCAGTGTAGAGATAGAGAGAGGTGCTGCAGCAGCCAGGGAAGAGAGTGGTGCAGCATCAGTGTAGAGAGAGGTGCTGCAGCAGCCAGGGCAGAGAGTGGTGAAGCATCAGTGTAGAGAGAGGTGCTGCAGCAGCCAGGGCAGAGAGTGGTGCGGCATCAGTGTAGAGAGAGGTGCTGCAGCAGCCAGGGAAGAGAGTGGTGCGGCATCAGTGTAGAGAGTGGTGCTGCAGCAGCCAGGGCAGAGAGTGGTGCAGCATCAGTGTAGAGAGAGATGTTGCAGCAGCCAGGGAAGAGAGTGGTGCAGCATCAGTGTAGAGAGAGGTGCTGCAGCAGCCAGGGTAGAGAGTGGTGCAGCATCAGTGTAGAGAGAGGTGCTGCAGCAGCCAGGGTAGAGAGTGGTGCAGGATCAGTGTAGAGAGAGGTGCTGCAGCAGCCAGGGCAGAGAGTGGTGCAGCATCAGTGTAGAGAGAGGTGCTGCAGCAGCCAGGGCAGAGAGTGGTGCAGTATCAGTGTAGAGAGAGGTGTTGCAGCAACAGGGAAGAGAGTGGTGCAGCATCAGTGTAGAGAGTGGTGCAGCAGCCAGGGTAGAGAGTGGTGCTGCAGCAGTGTAGAGAGAGGTGCTGCAGCAGCCAGGGTAGAAAGTGGTGCAGCATCAGTGTAGAGAGAGGTGCTGCAGCAGCCATGGCAGAGAGTGGTGCTGCAGCATCAGTGTAGAGAGAGGTGCTGCAGCAGCCAGGGAAGAGAGTGTTGCAGCATCAGTGTAGAGAGAGGTGCTGCAGCAGCCAGGGTAGAGTGTGGTGCTGCAGCATCAGTGTAGAGAGAGGTGCTGCAGCAGCCAGGGAAGAGAGTGGTGCTGCTGCATCAGTGTAGAGAGAGGTGCTGCAGCAGCCAGGGAAGAGAGTGGTGCTACAGCATCATCAGTGTAGAGAGAGGTGCTGCAGCAGCCAGGGAAGAGAGTGGTGCAGCATCAGTGTAGAGAGAGGTGCTGCAGTAGCCAGGGAAGAGAGTGATGCAGCATCAGTGTAGAGAGAGGTGCTGCAGCAGCCAGGGTAGAGAGTGGTGCTGCAGCATCAGTGTAGAGAGAGGTGCTGCAGCAGCCAGGGAAAAGAGTGTTGCAGCATCAGTGTAGAGAGAGGTGCTGCAGCAGCCAGGGAAGAGAGTGGTGCTGCTGCATCAGTGTAGAGAGAGGTGCTGCAGCAGCCAGGAAAGAGAGTGGTGCTGCTGCATCAGTGTAGAGAGAGGTGCTGCAGCAGCCAGGGTAGAGAGTGGTGCTGCAGCATCATTGTAGAGAGAGGTGCTGCAGCAGCCAGGGAAGAGAGTGGTGCAGCATCAGTGTAGAGAGAGGTGCTGCAGCAGCCAGGGAAGAGAGTGATGCAGCATCAGTGTAGAGAGAGGTGCTGCAGCAGCCAGGGCAGAGAGTGGTGCAGCATCAGTGTAGAGAGAGGTGCTGCAGCAGCCAGGGAAGAGAGTGATGCAGCATCAGTGTAGAGAGAGGTGCTGCAGCAGCCAGGGTAGAGAGTGGTGCTGCAGCATCAGTGTAGAGAGATGTGCTGCAGGACTGAAGTAACCCTGCTGCACAGTTACAAGCAGACAGTAAGACATATAAAGAGGGCGGCAGAGCTCCGGCATGTCAGTGTCTCCTGCTGTCACCTCTGGCCTGCCCTGTTCCATAGCTAGGCCCAGATTTATCAAGCCTTGGGAAGTAATAAATTGCACGGTGATAAAGTACCAACCAATCAGCTCCTAACTGCCATGTTACAGGCTGTGTTTGAAAAATGACAATTAGAAGCTGATTGGTATTTTTTTCACTGTGCAATTTATTATCCAAGGCTTCATCATTCTGGCCCTAGTCTCCGAGTCTGAGTCAGTGTGCGCCCCTCTGCTTCTCCTCCTCCTGCTCTGCGGCTGCCAGTACAGTGGTCCGTGGAGGGAGGGGTTGGCGGCAGTGCGCCCTCTAACTTTTTTGGCACCTGGAGCTCGGGCTCCACTGGAGCCAGCCTCGATACACCCATGCATACAGGACAGGGACAGTGTACATTTATTTTCACAGCACCCCTGTATTTTTACAGCTTACAGGATAGGGCCAGTGTACAAATATTTTCACAGCACCCCTGAATTTTTTACAGCATACAGGATAGAACCAGCACCCCTGTATTTTCACAGCATCCCTGAATTTTTACAGCATACAAGACAGGGCGAATGTACATTTATTTTCACAGCACCCCTGAATTTTACAGCATACAAGACAGGGCCAATGTACATTTATTTTCACAGCACCCCTGAATTTTACAGCATACAAGACAGGGCCAATGTACATTTATTTTCACAGCACCCCTGAATTTTTACAGCATACAAGACAGGGCCAGTGTACATTTATTTTCACAGCACCCCTTTATTTTTACAGCATACAAGACAGGGCCAGTGTACATTTATTTTCACAGCACCCCTTTATTTTTACAGCATACAAGACAGGGCCAGTGTACATTTATTTTCACAGCACCCGTGTATTTCTACAGCACACAAGACAGGGCCAGTGTACATTTATTTTCACAGCACCCCTTTATTTTTACAGCACACAAGACAGGGCCAGTGTACATTTATTTTCACAGCACCCGTGTATTTTTACAGCACACAAGACAGGGCCAGTGTACATTTATTTTCACAGCACAAATAAAAGCGGTTTGAATTCCTTGGCGCAGACAAAATCAAAGCAGCAAGTTATCTGATAACAAGGGTCACCTAAACCCCAATCCAATAGAATATACAAC
This sequence comes from Pseudophryne corroboree, assembly GCF_028390025.1. Lineage (NCBI taxonomy): Eukaryota > Metazoa > Chordata > Amphibia > Anura > Myobatrachidae > Pseudophryne > Pseudophryne corroboree. The sequence goes on from NC_086444.1 coordinate 474,744, forward strand.
AAACATCAAAAAAACAATTGCGCTTCAATAATATGTTTGTATTGCTACCAATGTCTCAAAGGTTTTTTTCTCCAACCAAGATTCCTTTCAGGTTAAGGTTTAGATGCAGATTTTACCATACAAAAAGAATACAATAGTGTAATATTGCATGACCAGTCTCTGGTATAAGGTGCTTCATAGGAGGAAATGATGGTGGCACACAGATTCTTCCCCACCACAGATTCTTCCCCACCACAGATTCTTCCCCACCACAGATTCTTCCCCACCACAGATTCTTCCCCACCACAGATTCCACCACAGATTCTTCCCCACCACAGATTCCACCACAGATTCTTTCCCATCACAGATTCTTCCCCACCACAGATTCCACCACAGATTCCACCACAGATTCTTCCCCACCACAGATTCTTCCCCACCACAGATTCCACCACAGATTCTTCCCCACCACAGATTCTTCCCCACCACAGATTCTTCCCCACCACAGATTCCACCACAGATTCCACCACAGATTCTTCCCTACCACAGATTCTTCCCCACCACAGATTCCACCACAGATTCTTTCCCACCACAGATTCTTCCCCACCACAGATTCCACCACAGATTCTTCCCCACCACAGATTCTTCCCCACCACAGATTCCACCAGATTCTTTCCCACCACAGATTCTTCCCCACCACAGATTCCACCACAGATTCTTCCCCACCACAGATTCCACCACAGATTCTTCCCCACCACAGATTCTTCCCCACCACAGATTCCACCACAGATTCTTCCCCACCACAGATTTTTCTCCACCACAGATTCCACCACAGATTCTTCCCCACCACAGATTCCACCACAGATTCTTTCCCACCACAGATTCTTCCCCACCACAGATTCCACCACAGATTCTTCCCCACCACAGATTCTTCCCCACCACAGATTCCACCACAGATTCTTCCCCACCACAGATTCTTCCCCACCACAGATTCTTCCCCACCACAGATTCCACCACAGATTCTACCCCACCACAGATTCTTCCCCACCACAGATTCTTTCCCACCACAGATTCTTCCCCACCACAGATTCCACCACAGATTCTTCCCCACCACAGATTCTTCCCCACCACAGATTCTTCCCCACCACAGATTCCACCACAGATTCTTTCCCACCACAGATTCTTCCCCACCACAGATTCCACCACAGATTCTTCCCCACCACAGATTCTTCCCCACCACAGATTCTTCCCCACCACAGATTCTTCCCCACCACAGATTCCACCACAGATTCTTCCCCACCACAGATTCTTCCCCACCACAGATTCTTGCCCACCACAGATTCCACCACAGATTCTTCCCCACCACAGATTCTTCCCCACCACAGATTCTTCCCCACCACAGATTCTTCCCCACCACAGATTCCACCACAGATTCTTCCCCACCACAGATTCTTTCCCACCACAGATTCCACCACAGATTCTTCCCCACCACAGATTCTTCCCCACCACAGATTCTTCCCCACCACAGATTGTTTCCCACCACAGATTCTTCCCCACCACAGATTCCACCACAGATTCTTCCCCACCACAGATTCTTCCCCACCACAGATTCTTCCCCACCACAGATTCTTCCCCACCACAGATTCCACCACAGATTCTTCCCCACCACAGATTCCACCACAGATTCTTCCCCACCACAGATTCCACCACAGATTCTTCCCCACCACAGAATCTTCTCCACCACAGATTCTTCCCCACCACAGATTCTTCCCCACCACAGATTCCACCACAGATTCTTCCCCACCACAGATTCCACCACAGATTCTTCCCCACCACAGATTCTTCCCCACCACAGATTCTTCCCCACCACAGATTCTTCCCCACCACAGATTCCACCACAGATTCTTCCCCACCACAGATTCTTTCCCACCACAGATTCTTCCCCACCACAGATTCTTCCCCACCACAGATTCCACCACAGATTCTTCCCCACCACAGATTCTTCCCCACCACAGATTCCACCACAGATTCTTCCCCACCACAGATTCTTCCCCACCACAGATTCCACCACAGATTCTTCCCCACCACAGATTCCACCACAGATTCTTCCCCACCACAGATTCCACCACAGATTCTTCCCCACCACAGATTCTTTCCCACCACAGATTCCACCACAGATTCTTCCCCACCACAGATTCTTCCCCACCACAGATTCTTCCCCACCACAGATTCTTCCCCACCACAGATTGTTTCCCACCACAGATTCTTCCCCACCACAGATTCCACCACAGATTCTTCCCCACCACAGATTCTTCCCCACCACAGATTCTTCCCCACCACAGATTCTTCCCCACCACAGATTCCACCACAGATTCTTCCCCACCACAGATTCCACCACAGATTCTTCCCCACCACAGATTCCACCACAGATTCTTCCCCACCACAGATTCTTCCCCACCACAGATTCTTCCCCACCACAGATTCCACCACAGATTCTTCCCCACCACAGATTCTTCCCCACCACAGATTCTTCCCCACCACAGATTCCACCACAGATTCTTCCCCACCACAGATTCCACCACAGATTCTTCCCCACCACAGATTCCACCACAGATTCTTCCCCACCACAGATTCCACCACAGATTCCACCACAGATTCTTCCCCAACAGGTGCTCCCCGCAGCTTCACTGGAAATAACCACCGTGTGGAATAATAAATGGCTAAATACACAATGCTACATGTAAGCCTGTTGTGTATATGAACATCAAGGTTTCTTTTTCCTCGTCACCAGACTTATAATCATACGGTAATTAATGAAGTATACTTCCATATGGTAAAAACACTGGATTTAGTTTATAAAAAATAGGGAACATAAACTTAGTACATCAGCAAATGTGGTCAGTTGACATTTTCACCAGTTCATTAGGATAGTGAAACTCCGGGTTGTCTCGTGCTCCAGGTGAGACCTTAAGTCAGATGCTGTGTAAAGAAGAATTATGCCCCTGGTCACTCTCTCTGTTATAGCGCCCCTGTGGTGTAGAGACGTACCTGCTTTCTCCAGATGATGCTTGCTGATTCCAGACCTCTCAAGGCTTCTTCCGTCAGAGCCTGTGGCAGGAGGATAGATCCGCAGATAAATGAAAAATAGGATTTTAATACCTACCGGTAAATCCTTTTCTCTTAGTCCGTAGAGGATGCTGGGGATGCATCAAGAACCATGGGGTATAGACGGGATCCGCAGGAGACATGGGCACACTATAAGACTATGAATGGGTGTGAACTGGCTCCTCCCTCTATGCCCCTCCTCCAGACTACAGTTATAGGAACTGTACCCAGGGAGATGGACATTGAGAAAAAGGATTTATTTAATTTTAAACTAAGGTGAGATACATACCAGCTCACACCTCAAACACGCCGTACAACATGGCATTCAACAACAACGCATGCAACGGCATGAACAACAACAGTCACAGACTGACTGAACTCAATGCAACATGTGTGTAACCAAAACCAATAACTACAGATACAGCCCGCACTGGGACGGGCGCCCAGCATCTTCTACGGACTAAGAGAAAAGGATTTACCGGTTGGTATTAAAATCCTATTATCTCATACGTCCTAGAGGATGCTGGGGATGCTTCAAGAACCATGGGGTTTATACCAAAGCTCTAGAATGGGTGGGAGAGTGCGGATGACTCTGCAGCACCGATTGACCAAACAAGAGGTCCTCATCAGCCAGGGTATCAAACTTGTAAAACTTCGCAAAAGTGTTTGATCCCGACCAAGTAGCTGCTCGGCAAATCTGTAATGCCGAGACCCCTCGGGCAGCCGAGCAGGATGCGTCTACCTTTCTGGTAGAATGGGCCCTCACCAATTTCGGTAACAGCAATCCCGCCGTAGAATGAGCATGCTGAATTGTATTACAGATCCAGCATGCAATAGTCTGCTTGGAAGCAGTAGCCCCAAACTTGTTGGGAGCCCACAGGACAAACAGAGCCTCTGTTTTCCTAATCTGAGCCGTTCTGGCGACATAAATTTTCAAAGCTCTGACCACATCGAGAGACTTTGATTCCGCCAAGGCTTCAGTAGCCACTGGCACCACAATAGGCTGGTTTACGTGAAACGATGAAACCACCTTTGGCAGAGTTCTCAACTCTATCTGCATGGAAGACTAAATAGGGGCTTTTGTGAGACAAAGCCGCCAATTCAGACACCCGCCTTGCGGATGCCAAGGCCAACAGCATGACCACTTTCCAAGTAAGGAATTTCAACTCAACCTTACGTAAAGATTCAAACCAATGAGATTGCAGGAACTGCAACACCACTGTCACAACTGAGGGCCTGAGCTGACGGGAGGCAGCCTCAGTTGTAGGGGCTGAGATGTACCGGAACCTGGGAGGTTGTATCAGACCCCTGGACATGTAAGTAACATGAATAATAACTGCCCGAAGGCGTGACCATGACAACTTGGATAAAAGTCAATGATGTTTATTATGACAACTCCGCAACACAGCAGCAGTAAAAGAAAACGTAAAAGTCAGCAAAGAATAAATACAGTTCCTGGGTACTACAGGATGGCAGGAGCCACAGGGCACTGGTAGTGTGAGATAGTTCTTATGATCTTCTAGATGGAAAGTCCTTACCAGGCCCGACTGTAGCAATGGAGATAACCCAGGATTGTGCCAGCTGGTGTTCCAGGAAAAGCTGGGTTGCTGAAGATAAAACAGCTGCTGTGGATACTGTCTGGAACCAGACTGTTGTTAGCACGGAGTGGATACTGGCTGGAACCAGTTAAATAATAAATGAACTTGGGAGCGATGAAATATGAACTGAAATGTAGAACTTGAGAGCGGAGAAATAATAATACCGGTGGAGAGTGGTAAAGTGTAGAAAGGACACCGGCCCTTTAAGGAAAGCTGTACTCTGCTGGAAGCTGAGCTGGAAGCAGGTAATGTTGTAGCTGGAAACAGATGAATCCACAATGGATTGGAGAGTCAGGCTACACCGCAGGTGGAATGCTGGTGCGGGTCTCTATGGTGGAAGTCTTGAGACAGGAGCTGGAACCTGGAAGACAATCACAGGAGAGAGACAAACAGGAACTAGGTTTGACAACCAAAGCACTGACGCCTTCCTTGCTCAGGCACAGTGTATTTATACCTGCAGCAAGGAAGGGATTGGCTAGGCAATTATGCAGATTAACAATACTGACAACAGATTGGAGGAAATGATCAGCTGACAGAATCCAAGATGGCTGCGCCCATGCAGACACTTGGAGGGAAGTTTGGTTTGTAATCCATGTGGTAATGAAAACAGTAATGGCGGCGCCGGCCACTGGAGACAGGAGACGCCAAGCTGACAAGTGCACATCCAACCACGCGGACACAGCGGAGGCCGCGGCTGACGTAATCGCCACTCTGACACTCTGCATGCAGAAGCTCAGGGACGGCGGCGGAGGCCGCGGGAGACGCCATGCCAGATGTAATAAGGCGTTACTGTGACAGCGTCTCAGAGAGACAGGAGAGGATGCAGGAATGTGAACATTAGGATAACAGATGGGATCCGGTCCTGGAGCGCTGAGCCAGCCTTAGGAGGCATCTGATGGGTAAGAAATGGCGTCCAGATACCCGGATCGTGACAGCACCCCCCCCTTTAGGAGTGGCCCCAGGACACTTTTTTGGCTTTTGAGGAAACTTGGAATGGAATCTCGGACCAAGGCAGGAGCATGGACATCAGAAGCATTGGTCCATGAACGTTCCTCAGGACCATAACCCTTCCAGTCAATAAGATATTGTAGTTGACCGTAACGGTGACGTGAGTCCAGGATCTTGGCCACTTCATACTCAACGCCTCGTTGAGTTTGGACTTTCGGAGTTGGAGGAAGTGAGGAATGAAACCGATTCAAGATCAGCGGTTTCAACAGGGAAACATGGAATGTCCTGGGTATTTTTAAGAAGGGAGGCAACTGGAGTCTGTAAGCAACAGGATTGATGACTTGTTCAATCTTGAAAGGACCGATATAGCGAGGTGCAAACTTCATACTGGGAACTCTTAACCTCAAATTCTTCGTGGATAACCATACCCGATCACCCACCTTGAGAGCAGGAACTGCTCGACGCTTCTTATCCGCAAACTTCTTGTACCTGAACGATGCCTTGAGCAGAGCTGATCGTACGCTCTTCCAGATATTGGCAAACTGATGCAAGGTGATATCCACTGCGGGAACAGAAGTTGCTGGAAGCGGTTGGAACTCAGGGACTTTAGGGTGGAATCCAAAGTTAGTGAAGAATGGTGTTGAAGCAGATGAAGAATGATACTGGTTGTTATGACAGAACTCGGCCCAGGGAAGTAATTGAACCCAGTCATCTTGAGAGGAGGACACATAGATGCGGAGGAAGGCCTCCAAGTCCTGATTCACCCTCTCGGTTTGACCATTGGTCTGAGGATGGTAAGCCGTGGAAAACTTTAGCTTGACTTGGAGGACTTGACATAAACTTCGCCAGAATTTGGCTGTGAATTGAACTCCTCGATCTGAGATAATTTCTTCAGGAAGACCGTGGAGTCGGAAGATCTCTTGTATGAATACTTGAGCCAACTTGGAAGCTGACGGAAGACCGGTGAGAGGAATGAAGTGTGCCATCTTGGTGAACTGGTCAACTACCACCCAGATGGTATTGAACTTGTTGCACATGGGTAAGTATGTAATGAAATCCATCGACAAGTGGGTCCATGGTCGACGGGGAACGGATAGTGGAACCAGTTGCCCCGCAGGCGACTGGCGGGATACTTTATGTTGGGCACACTTTGGGCAAGATGCAATAAACTTCAAGACGTCCTTTTTCAGAGTTGGCCACCAATAGGACCTAGAGATAAACTCCAGGGTTTTTTGGATACCTGTATGTCCGGCAAAACGGGAAGCATGGGCCCAATGCATGAGCTTCTTCCTTAGCATCGGCTTCACAAAACTTTTCCCTGATGGGGGCGTAGAGTCCATCCCTACCGTGGAGAATGCCAACGGATTTATAATAGGATGCTTGTCTGAAGACTCTGACTCATTTTCTTGCTCCCATGAGCGGGAAAGGGCATCGGCCTTGCGATTCTGAGAGCCCGGACAGAACTGGAGTTTAAAGTCGAACCTGGAAAAGAAAAGTGCCCATCTGACCTGACAAGGGTTGAGACATTGTGCGCCCTTCAGGTATAAAAGGTTCTTGTGGTCTGTAAGTATGGTGATTGAATGAGAAGCTCCCTCCAACAGATACCTCCACTCTTCTAGAGCGAGCTTGATGGCTAGCAACTCCTGGTCGCCAATGGCATAGTTGCGCTCAGCTGGGGAGAACTTCCGGGAGAAGAAACTGCAAGGGTGTAAATGGCCATCTTTAGCCCTCTGAGATAACACCGCTCCTACTCCAACGGAGGAGGCATCCACCTCTAAGATGAAAGGAGAGTCGATGTCAGGCTGTTTCAGAACAGGCGCAGAGATGAACCTTTGTTTTAAAAGATGAAATGCTTGCATGGCTTCTTCAGACCACTTGGACGGGTTAGCACCCTTCTTAGTGAAAGCAGTAATAGGCGCCACAATGGTGGAAAAGTCTCGTATAAACTTTCGGTAATAGTTGGCGAACCCTAAGAACCTCTGGACCCCTTTGAGGGTTAAGGGTACCGGCCAATTTTGGATTGCTTGTAGTTTCTCAGGATCCATCTCTAGTCCGGAACCGGACACAATGTACCCTAGAAACGGAATGGACTTGACTTCAAAGACGCATTTTTCTAATTTGCAATAGAGATGATTGACACGGAGACGGGACAGAACCTCTTTAACCCAAAAACGATGTTCCTCTAAATCGTTGGCAAAAATGAGGATATCGTCTAGATAGACCACGACATGACGGTATAGAATGTCTCTGAAGATCTCATTGACAAAATGCTGGAAGACAGCTGGAGCATTGCTCAATCCGAAGGGCATGACGAGGTACTCATAATGTCCGTCACGGGTGTTAAAGGCGGTCTTCCACTCGTTACCCTCACGGATCCGGATGAGATTGTATGCACCTCGCAAGTCCAGCTTTGTAAAGATGGTAGCTCCGCTAACTCTGTCAAAGAGCTCAGTAATCAGGGGTAAAGGATAACGGTTCTTGATGGTAATGTCGTTCAAACCTCTGTAGTCGATGCACGGCCGCAGACCACCATCTTTCTTTTTTACAAAAAAGAAGCCTGCGCCGGCTGGAGAAGAAGAAGGTCGAATGAACCCCTTTGCTAGGTTCTCTTTAATATATTCCTCCATAGAATGCGTCTCAGGCAGAGACAACGGATAAGTTCGGCCTCGAGGTGGAACCTTCCCTGGAACGAGATCAATCGGACAGTCCCATTCTCTATGAGGAGGAAGGATATCAGCAGAAGCTTTACTGAACACATCCGTGAAATCTTGATATGGAGGAGGTGGAACATCAGACGACCTGGGGGAGGAAGAACAGACAGGCAATACTTTAAACAAACATGTCTCAGCACAGGAGGAACCCCATGCCAGGATTTGCGTAGTCATCCAATCAATTGTAGGATTGTGAAGACGGAGCCATGGAAGGCCCAGGACCACAGGATGTGTGGCTCTTGGAATCACTAAAAAAGAAATAAGTTCGGAATGAAGAACTCCCACTCTCAGACGAACTGGTAGAGTCCTTAAAGAAATAACTGCATCAAAAATTTTGCTGCCATCCACGGCAGTTAAAGAAATGGACGAAGGAAGTCTCTCGGTGGGTAGGGACCACCGTTTAACATAGGCTTCGGTAATAAAGTTCCCAGCTGCTCCGGAATCAAGGAGGGCAATGACGTTCCGATAACGTTGAGCAACTTGAAGCGAGACTGGGAGATTACAATCTTGAGGAGATGGAGAGGAGATCATTACTCATAGCCGGCCCTCTCCTTGGCGAGCTAGGATTTGGAGTTTCCCGGACGTTTGGGACAGGCATTAATGGTGTGAGACGGAGCTGCACAATAGAGACAGAGAAACTCGGAGAGACGTCTTCGGCGCTCAGCAGGAGTTAAACGGGAACGGCCAAGTTGCATGGGCTCATCTTTAGATGGTGACAGTTGACGAGGAGGAGGAGCAGAAGATTTTGGAGCAGATGATCTTCCACGCTCAGTTGCTCTCTCTCTGAAAAGTAAATCAACTTTCGTGCAGAGTGAGATTAGCTCATCTAACTTAGAAGGTAAGTCTCTGGTAGCTAACTCATCTTTAATACGCTCAGATAAGCCATGCCAGAATGCAGCATACAGGGCCTCGTCGTTCCATGCCAGTTCGGATGCCAGGATCTGGAACTGTATCAGATATTGTCCTACAGTACGTGACCCCTGGCGTAAACGGAGAATCTCGGATGAAGCTGAGGTTACCCGGCCTGGCTCGTCGAAGATGCGCCTGAATGTTGACACGAAGGCAGTGTAGGAAGATAGCAGGGTGTCGGACCTCTCCCATAACGGTGATGCCCAATCAAGGGCTGAGCCACTGAGAAGAGAAATAATGTAAGCAATTTTTGTACGGTCACTGGGAAAATTGCCAGGTTGTAGCTCAAACTGAATCTCACACTGGTTGAGAAATCCCCTGCAGAATCTTGGAGATCCGTCAAATTTTGCTGGCGTTGGAAGATGAAGACGTGGAGCAGAAATGGGTAAGGTGGGTGGGGTTACAGCTGGAGTCACTGTGGTTGACGCACCAGACGCGCCTGATCCACGGAGAGTTGTCTGAATCCCATCCAGCCGAGTAGAGAGATCCTGGAGACAGCGGATGATGTGGCCCTGTGCAGCCTCCTGATGTTCTAGTCGGGCTGCCAGTTCTTGCATCGACCTGGCCGCTTGATCCTGGTCTCCGGCTGGATTCATTAGGTCAGTGCTTACTGTCACAACTGAGGGCCTGAGCTGACGGGAGGCAGCCTCAGTTGTAGGGGCTGAGATGTACCGGAACCTGGGAGGTTGTATCAGACCCCTGGACATGTAAGTAACATGGATAATAACTGCCCGAAAGCGTGACCACGACAACTTGGATAAAAGTCAATGATGTTTATTATGACAACTCCGCAACACAGCAGCAGTAAAAGAAAACGTAAAAGTCAGCAAAGAATAAATACAGTTCCTGGGTACTACAGGATGGCAGGAGCCACAGGGCACTGGTAGTGTGAGATAGTTCTTATGATCTTCTAGATGGAAAGTCCTTACCAGGCCCGACTGTAGCAATGTAATAACCCAGGATTGTGCCAGCTGGTGTTCCAGGAAAAGCTGGGTTGCTGAAGATAAAACAGCTGCTGTGGATACTGTCTGGAACCAGACTGTTGTTAGCACGGAGTGGATACTGGCTGGAACCAGTTAAATAATAAATGAACTTGGGAGCGATGAAATATGAACTGAAATGTAGAACTTGAGAGCGGAGAAATAATAATACCGGTGGAGAGTGGTAAAGTGTAGAAAGGACACCGGCCCTTTAAGGAAAGCTGTACTCTGCTGGAAGCTGAGCTGGAAGCAGGTAATGTTGTAGCTGGAAACAGATGAATCCACAATGGATTGGAGAGTCAGGCTACACCGCAGGTGGAATGCTGGTGCGGGTCTCTATGGTGGAAGTCTTGAGACAGGAGCTGGAACCTGGAAGACAATCACAGGAGAGAGACAAACAGGAACTTGGTTTGACAACCAAAGCACTGACGCCTTCCTTGCTCAGGCACAGTGTATTTATACCTGCAGCAAGGAAGGGATTGGCTAGGCAATTATGCAGATTAACAATACTGACAACAGATTGGAGGAAATGATCAGCTGACAGAATCCAAGATGGCTGCGCCCATGCAGACACTTGGAGGGAAGTTTGGTTTGTAATCCATGTGGTAATGAAAACAGTAATGGCGGCGCCGGCCACTGGAGACAGGAGACGCCAAGCTGACAAGTGCACATCCAACCACGCGGACACAGCGGAGGCCGCGGCTGACGTAATCGCCACTCTGACACTCTGCATGCAGAAGCTCAGGGACGGCGGCGGAGGCCGCGGGAGACGCCATGCCAGATGTAATAAGGCGTTACTGTGACAGCGTCTCAGAGAGACAGGAGAGGATGCAGGAATGTGAACATTAGGATAACAGATGGGATCCGGTCCTGGAGCGCTGAGCCAGCCTTAGGAGGCATCTGATGGGTAAGAAATGGCGTCCAGATACCCGGATCGTGACAACCACATTAAGATCCCATGGTGCTACTGGGGGCACAAAGGGAGGTTGGATGTGCAGCACGCCTTTCACAAAGGTCTGAACTTCTGGAAAGGAGGCCAATTCTTTCTGAAAGAAAATTGATAAGGCCGAAATTTGTACTTTAATGGAGCCTAACTTTAGGCCCGCATCCACTCCTGCTTGCAAAAAATGGAGAAAACGCCCCAGCTGAAATTCTTCCTTAGGAGCCTTCTTGGATTCACACCAAGACACATACTTTCTCCAAATATGGTGGTAATGCTTCACCGTTACTTCTTTCCTAGCCTGAAGAAGTGTGCGAATGACTTCACTGGGAATACTCTTTCGGGCTAGGATTTGGCGTTAAACCGCCATGCCGTCAAACACAGCCGCGGTAAGTCTTGATACACGCACGGTTCTTGCTGTAACAGGTGCTCTCGTAGAGGAAGAGGCCAGGGATCTTCTATGAGCAATTCTTGAAGATCCGGATACCAGGCCCTCCTTGGCCAGTCTGGAACAATGAGTATCGCCTGAACCCTTGTTCTTCTTATGATCTTTATTACCTTCGGAATGAGTGGAATCGGAGGGAACACGTACACCGTCTGAAACATCCATGGTGTCACTAGGGCGTCCACCGCTATTGCTTGAGGGTCCCTCGACCTGGATCAATATCTCTGAAGTTTCTTGTTGAGGCGAGACACCATCATGTCTATTTGAGGAATTCCCCAACGACTTGTCACTTCTGCAAAGACCTCTTGATGAAGACCCCACTCCCCTGGATGGAGATCGTGTCTGCTGAGGAAGTCTTCTTCCCATTTGTCCACGCCTGGAATGAAGACTGCTGACAGAGCGCTTGCATGTTTTTCCGCCCAGCGAAGAACTTTTGTGGCCTCCGCCATTGCCGCTCTGCTCTTTGTTCCACCGTGGCGGTTTATGTACGCCACTGCTGTTATGTTGTCTGACTGAATAAAAATGGGCAGACCGCGAAGAAGATGTTCTGCTTGCAGAATGCCGTTGTAAATGCCCCTTAATTCCAGAATGTTTATGTGCAGACAAGCTTTCTGGCTTGACCATTTTCCCTGGAAATTTTCCCCCTGTGTGACTGCTCCCTAGCCTCGGAGACTTGCATCTGTGGTCACCAGGATCCAATCCTGAATCCCGAACTTGCATCCCTCTAGGAGGTGAGAACTGTGCAGCCACCACAGGAGAGAGATTCTGGTCCCGGAAGATAGGATTATTTTCCGGTGCATGTGCAGGTGAGACCCGGACCACTTGTCCAACAGGTCCCACTGAAACACCCTGGCATGGAGCCTGCCAAACTGAATGGACTCATAGGCCGCCACCATCTTCCCCAGCAACCGAGTGCATTGAAGAATCGACACTCTTGCCGGTTTCAGAATCTGTTTGACCATGTTCTGTATTTCCAGAGCCTTTTCCACCGGAAGAAAGACTCTCTGTAATTCTGTATCCATAATCATACCCAAGAATGACAGCCGTGTTGTCAGAACCAACTGTGATTTTGGGAAGTTTAGGAGCCAACCATGTTGTTGCAGAATTGTCAGGGAGAGCGTAACGTTTTTCAGTAATTGCTCCTTGGATCTCGCCTTTATCAGGAGATCGTCCAAGTACGGGATAATTGTGATTCCCTGCTTGCGCAGGAGAACCATCATTTCCGCCATAACCTTGGTGAAAATCCTCGGAGCCGTGGACAGACCAAACGGCAATGTCTGAAATTGGTAATGACAATCCTGAACAGCAAACCTCAGATAAGCCTGATGTGGAGGATATGTGGGGACATGCAAGTAGGCATCCTTTATGTCGACCGACACCATAAAATCCCCCTCCTCCAGACTGGAGGTCACTGCTCGGAGAGATTCCATCTTGAATTTGAATTTTTTTAGATAGAAATTGAGGGATTTTAGGTTTAGAATCGGTCTGACTGAGCCATCCGGCTTTGGGACCACGAACAGGCTCGAATAAAAGCCTTCCCCCTGTTGTGACGGGGGTACTGTGACAATGACTTGATTTTGACACAGCTTTAGTATTGCAGCGCTTACTACCTCCCTTTCTGGAAGAGAAGCTGGCAATGCCGATTTGAAAAATCGGTGAGGGGGCACGTCTTGAAACTCCAATTTGTACCCTTGGGCTACTATTTCTAATACCCAAGGAACCAGGGCCGAGCGAACCCAGACTTGACTGAAGAGTTGGAGATGTGCCCCGACCGGTGCGGACTCCCGCAGAGGAGCCCCAGCGTCATGCGGTGGATTTGGTAGAAGCCGGGGAGGACTTCTGCTCTTGTGAACTTGCCACAGCCTGTGACCTTTTTCCCCTTCCTCTCGCAGCAAGGAAGGAAGACCCTCGTCCTTTTTTGTATTTATTGGGCCGAAAGTACTGCATCTGATAGTGTGGAGTTTTCTTTTGTTGTGCAGGGACATAAGGTAGAAACGATGACTTACCCGCGGTAGCCGTAGATACCGGGTCAGCGAGGCCGTCACCAAACAAGACACCACCTTTATATGGCAGAGACTCCATAGCCTTCTTAGAGTCAGCATCAGCATTCCATTGATGAATCCACAACGCTCTCCTAGCCGAGACCGCCATGGCATTGGCCCTTGATCCCAAAAGGCCAATATCCCTCGCAGCTTCCTATAGTTAGACTGCAGCGTCCCTGATATAACCCAGTGTCAAAAGAATGCTATCCCTATCCAGGGTATCTATCTCAGATGACAAGTTATCTGCCCACTTCTCAATAGCGCTACTCACCCACGCAGATGCAACAGCAGGTCTGAGCAGTGCACCCGTAGTGACATAAATGGATTTCAGTGTATTTTCCTGCTTACGATCCGCAGGATCCTTTAGGGTTGCCATGTCAGGAGACGGAAGCGCCACCTTTTTGGACAGCCGTGATAGAGCCTTGTCCACAGTGGGGGTTAACTCCCACTTTTCCCTGTCCCCAGAGGGGAACGGATATGCCACCGGAATTTTCCTGGGAACCTGTAACTTCTTGTCAGGATTTTCCCAAGCTTTTTCAAAAAGAGCGTTCAGTTCATGAGAGGGAGGAAACGTTACCTCAGGTTTCTTTCCTTTATACATACAGACCCTTGTCTCAGGAACAGCAGGTTCTTCCGTGATATGTAATACTTCTTTTATCGCCACAATCATGTACTGACAGAGCTGGATTAAGGCTTCGGGGGGCCCGGGGGTACTTAAGACAGTGGGGCCCTAAAATCTAAAATTAAAATCTTAACATCTTTAATTACTACAAAGAAAATTACAATTCGGTGGTAAATTTGAAAGAATCTTTCATATACATGTATGTATATATAATATATACGTGTGTATATATATAATATATACGTGTGTATGTATGTATATATATATATTTACCTATGTACAGTGGTCGAAGCGGAAATTTTGAAGTTGGGGTATGGAAAAGTGAAGGTTGCAATTATGCAAGTGCCTCCAGGGAAGGGGGCATAGCCACTCAAAAGGAAGCGTGTCCTTCAGTGTAGTTTACAACACCATATACCCCTTATACACATTATGCACTACAATAGTAGGACCCCTTATACTATCTAGTACTGATGCCCCTTTCACATTATACCACACAGTATGAGCTGAAGTTCACATTATAGCACACAGAATGAGACGAAATTCACATTATAGCACACAGAATGAGACGAAATTCACATTATACCACAGAATGAGCTGAACTTCACATTATAGCACATAGAATGAGACAAATTTAACAATATAGCACACGGTATGAGTCGAAATTCACATTATAGCACACAGAATGAGACGAAATTCACATTATACCACAGAATGAGCTGAAATTCACATTATACCACATGGAATGAGAAAAAATTCAGAGAGAGTGACGGAGGGACAGGGAAAGTGACAGCAGGACTTGTGACGTGGATCCAGTGTCCGGAGTGCCGGCGTGTGAGGTCCGTTTTGGAGTCCGTGCGGCTGAAAGATCACAGCGGCTGTTGGTATCCGGGGAGCAACGGTGTTCATCGGTGTGGGCTATCCGGAGGTTCCACTAATTATCGACATTGCGCTGGTTACCCTTTACTTTGAATGTATGTGAGTGAATATTTTGTCAGTAAATTACTCGTGATTTTACACTCACCACTGCGCCCTCCATTGTTTTCTTTTCTACATGTGCTGAGGAGTACGGGTTTACTCTTAATGGAGGATTGCTGCAACAATACATTCGGACTGATATATATTTCAAGACTTTATTGTTGGAATGCGCGACTATACTTTGTTTATATATATATATATATATATTAATAACCCAGAACCTAATACTGCTCTTACTATTGGAACAACATAGAATAAAAATTAGCGCTTGGAAACTGGATATTAGATTTATCACAATTTTAATAAAGTGATTAAAAAATGATACTGTTGCAACAGATAATTAAAACACAATATGTATGGTTGAATTCGGGCATATCATAGCACTGCAAAAAGTGAAAAGTTCCATAAACTTTATATGATGCAAAATTTTTGCCGGTACTCAAATGAAACAGTTCATCCCCAAGAGTGCTGCCATAGTCCAGGAACAATTGTAAGCGAATGGAAAAAGTACCAACTGCTGTTGGAAGTGACATTACGTGGCTTGGTTCAAGATGCTACTTGGTCCAATTAGTTGCTCAGGTCCATTAGTGCAGGTGTCCAATTCGCAGATGAAAAGGGTTCCTATATCAGACTTCCAGGCTTTTTGTATGAGGATGAAGAGACAGAGTCCAGCTATCCCACCGACGCGTTTCGCTGTTTCACACAGCTTTTTCAAGGTGATATGTTACAGTGACTGGATGCCCTTTATATAGCAGTGCTAATAGCCCATACAGTACAGCTGTGACAAACGGAAATCATTTAAATAATGCTAATAATGTAATTCTATCCAGTTTCCATGTTTATTGACAGACAATGAGACCATAATAGAACTACTCCCTCATGAATTAATATTTATAAAACCTTTTAATTTAAAGTTGAAGGTAAAAAAGCCGGTGTACACAAATGGGATAGAAGTTGCGTTCCACATACAGGAAATGGGTCCCGCGATCATGTGATCGGGAACCGGCTTTTTTACCTTCAACTTTAAATTAAAAGGTTTTATAAATATTAATTCATGATGGAGTAGTTCTAATATGGTCTCATTTGCCAGTCCATTTAGTGACCCCCCCCCCCCCCCTGCGCCCTGCACCCTGTAGTGCCGCTGTGTGTGTGGGAGCATGGCACGCAGCGCGGTACCTCAAAGCCGTCACTGAAGTCTTCTGATCTTCTTCTACTCGCCCGTCTTCTGACTTTTGGCTCTGCAAGGGGGGTGATGGCGGGCTCTGGGAACGAGCATCTAGGCGTACCTAGCAATCAGACCCTCTGGAGCTAATGGTGTCTAGTAGCCTAAGAATCAGAGTCTTTAACTCACAGAAGTAGGTCTGACTTCTCTCCCCTCACTCCCACAATGTAGGGAGCCTGTTGCCAGCAGGTCTCCCTGAAAATAAAAACCTAACATAAAGTCTTTTTCTGAGAAACTCTGGAGAGCTCCTCAGTGTGTATCCAGTCTCACTGGGCACAGAATCTAACTGGAGTCTGGAGGAGGGGCATAGAGGGAGGAGCCAGTTTACACCCCTTTTAAAGTCTTAAAGTGCACGTCTCCTGCGGATCCCGTCTATACCCCATGGTTCTTGAAGCATCCCCAGCATCCTCAAGGACTTATGAGAAACAAAAAATGACGATGAGAACAAGTTTATTTTGAAGGAGGTGATTGGTCTCCGCTGTAAGGCCAATCATGTTTAAAGTGAAGCACATACACTAAGTATCAGCATAACAAACCTTAATACTAAGGCATCTGGTAATGGCAAACATCAATCACAACTTATGAACTTTAAAGGCACAGAAATGGTTTAATCATGTACAACATCAAACATTACGGTACAATTACCAAGTTTGAGGATTGTAAGGCCCACAGGGTAGCGCTGTGCACCAAGTACTAACATTCAGTTCCTGTACTGTGGTTTCCGTTTAGTATCAGTGTCTCAGATTAATAAAGCCTGCACAGCAATGGTGAACTCCTGAGACAGTGTCAACGGACAGCAGGTAAGTATTTGTAGGAAGGCGTGCAGGGTGGGTAACTTTGTATAGAACACAGCAACAATAATTAACTGGGTGTTAGAGGTATTTGTATCCATGGAAAAGGTAAGTCAGACAAAATAAAGCTACTCTATATCAAGGTCCGGTGGGTTGGTTACCGGGACCAGCGGTACTTACCTGTCCGGACGCTCTGGCGCAGTCCCTCCGGTGGGGGTGCGAGTTGCTGGTGAGGGGCACAACTTGCAGGCATGTCTGGGAAGAGATGTCTCAGAGGCAGCAGCAAACGTTAGTGCAGCTTCCAGCTGCAGAGGTCCGGGATGAGCGTCGCCACCTTGGAAGGGTCAGCTAATCTAAAACACTCAGTCACCTGCAAGGTTTGCAAAACCAATGGGAAACAGCCTGCAGTTATAAATCTAGGGATTTCTGGGTGAGCAATCGCCAGTGCAACGTCTCTCACACAGCCTTGTGTGTGCTAGTTCTCTGTGCTCCACAGCATTGTTTCTAAAGCATCCTGTTTCCTGAGTTCTCACCTGGATTGCTGGATCTACACCCGGTTATTTCTCCTCACATGCTGACCTCTCTGAGTCACCATCACTCTCAGTGAGTCTCAGTTATCCCAGTCTACAGTCTTCCTATCCGGGTTTCCGCCAGACGTTCGTCCACAGACGTACAGGTCCCTCCGACGCAACCGCTCTAACAAGTAAACAGCTAGGGCACCCGTGGAACCTCCTTAGAAGATCTATATAAAAGACCTTCATTCAGCCTGCTCGGCTAATCCTGCCTAAAGTCATCGATACCAAACCACAAACCGCAAATCCGGATTCACAAAACCCAGTCCCCGGGACACTCTGGCTAAAATGTCACACAAAAGATGCCGTCTCGTAGTGCAAGCTAGTGGGATATCAGATCGTCTTGGCTGGCAGAAAGAGAGTAGGAACTCACACAGTATTTTCCCTTAAAACTGAGGTGGGGTGATTGCTGATCAACAGCCAAATAAAGTTTGTGTAGGACGTCCCTACATGGAGTACAAGTAAGGCACTTTTTACATGTAAATCACGTTCAGTTCTTGTGACCAAGTCACATTGGCAGGGATGGGGTTACACCCTCTGGTGGCTCAATGCAGATTACAGTCACGCGGGCTACCCGCTGGTACGTAAAGGGTCGGCAAGTCTCTGCCTAAGGTGCAACTGGGAAAGGTATCTCACTCTTCACATATAGGGGGGAACACCATTAGGGACAGACCCCACAATATATATCATCTGGCTGCAGTGGGGTACATCAGTGTACCTTCAGTAGTAGTTGATGCTCCTGCTGGCTGTTGGTAGCTGCAGTGGGGTACATCAGTGTATCTTCAGTAGTAGTTGATGCTCCTGCTGGCTGCTGGTAGCTGCAGTGGGGTACATCAGTGTACCTTCAGTAGTAGTTGATGCTCCTGCTGGCTGCTGGTAGCTGCAGTGGGGTACATCAGTGTACCTTCAGTAGTAGTTGATGCTCCTGCTGGCTGTTGGTAGCTGCAGTGGGGTACATCAGTGTACCTTCAGTAGTAGTTGATGCTCCTGCTGGCTGTTGGTAGCTGCAGTGGGGTACATCAGTGTACCTTCAGTAGTAGTTGATGCTCCTACTGGCTGTTGGTAGCTGCAGTGGGGTACATCAGTGCACCATCAGTAGCAGTTGATGCTCCTGCTGGCTGTAGGTAGCTGCAGTTGCAGCCTCTCCTCTGTGCAGGTTGCTGGGAGCCCTCTGCATTCCCCCTCTGTAATCCCCTGCAGCACAGTGGTGCCTCTTCTCCCATGGGTAGCTGCAAGACAGCTCTGTCCCTCACGTGCAGCGGTGTCTCTATCTCAGGTGGCTCTGGCCCCAGCCGTGTCTTCCCCGCTCTCTCACATGGCGGTGTTTTCTCCTTCAGTGCCACTCCTGCCATCCGCATCCCTCCCAGCTCACTCTCCTCTCCGGACCGCACTCTGGGTGCCAACCCCACCTCTCCCTTCTGCCGCTCAGCCGTGGCCAATCGCCACACAGTTCCACTTCCCACTCAGTTCAGGCATCCTAGGAGCAAACAGGGTCCTAGAGCTCCCTGAGTCCACTCTCACCATGGTTGCCTAGCAACTGGGCAGAGATTAACCCCCCACAGTGCTGTATTAACACAGTGGTGCCCCCATCAGTACATGGCAGGGTAAGGAAGTGGCACCACAAAGGTTGTAGCGGAGTACCTCAGGGTGGGGGCACCACACATATCCCTGCTGGAAAGACACGTGTCCTCATGCATGGGATAGTGGCTCAAAGTCCCGAGCAATAGTCTTTTACTTTCAAACAAAGCCAACCAATAAACACAATCAGTTATTTATAGAACAAACAGGTTTATACAGTCCTGAGCATGAGCATGTCCACAGAGGACACGCTGTTATGGTTACTCTCAGTAGCGCAAGTGCGGAACGCCTTTAGTGCTGTGTTCTGACCTCCTGACACGATAACATTAGAGTCACTTTCAGAATCAGAGACATCTGAAGAAAAGTACGGTCTGTCACCAGTGAGTTAGTCATCTGACGACTCTGGTGGGTCCGTGCCCATGGCAATTAGGTAGGGAAT
Source organism: Pseudophryne corroboree (assembly GCF_028390025.1). Taxonomy (NCBI): domain Eukaryota; kingdom Metazoa; phylum Chordata; class Amphibia; order Anura; family Myobatrachidae; genus Pseudophryne; species Pseudophryne corroboree. The sequence goes on from NC_086444.1 coordinate 494,597, forward strand.
GGTGCTTCCCATAAACATTAAAAACTTAATGAGGTCATCAAGTGGTATACCTCACTGGGCCCCCATCCCTCTGCCACAGGACTCCCCTCCTATTGCGGTATGGGTTCTTAGAAAGTGCACAACTTCAATTGGTCATGGGGTATAGTGCTGAGTTGACCATCATCTCCTTTGATCTGATATGTATACAGGTCATCAGTCAGGACTCTCATGATGGTATATGGTACAGTTCCCCACATGGAGTCGAGCTTGCTTGTTTGATGATTTTTCTTCCTCCACACTCTGTCACCTATTCGCAGAGGCACTGGCCATGTGTCAGCATTGTAATTTCTCTCCTGCCGGGCATGTACGACTTCTAGCCACTTCTCTACAACGTGCCTGGTGGTCTCAATGCGATGCTGGCGGTCTTGGACCCAGTCGGTTTGTGGTGTGCTGAATTCTCCAACCTCTGGGGTTAGCTCCAGGTCCTTGGGAAGTTTGCCTTGCCTCCCAAACATCAGGTAGAAGGGCATGAATCCTGTCGAACAATGTTCTGTATTATTGTACAAGTACGTCATTTCCGGTAGGAGGTTGGGCTACTGAGCCCTAACTTCTGCAGAGAGGCTTCGGAGCATTCCTATCACAGTCTGGTTTGCTCTCTCGCAGAGGCCATTCCCCCGCTGGTGATAAGTGGTGGTCCTCAATTTACATCATCCGTACATGGAACATAACTGGTGGAACAGTTGGGATTCAAATGCAGGGCCTTCATCAGGACCCGATCAGGGTATCTATAGGGGTGGACAAAGTGTTTCATGAAGAGCTCAGCTGTTGCCTTTGTGGTCAGGTTGTGTGTTGGGACCACCACCAGGAACCTGCTGTAGTGGTCCATGATTGTTAAGGCGTACTGGAAGCCATTGGAACTCGTTTCAAGCTTCATGTGGTCCAACACCACCAGTTTGGACAGACGGCTGCTCGGAATCAGGTGAAGGGGATCTTTCAGGGAGGACTCAGCCAGGTGGTTCAAGGTACAACTCATGCAATCACGGCACCATCTTTCAACATCATCCCGCATTCCAATCCAGAAGTACCGCCTCCTCAGAGTCGCCTCAGTCTTCTGTGTCCCGAAATGGCCAGACTGGTTGTGATAAGCAGTGAGTAAGAAGCAGGCTCATTCTTTTGGTACCACAATCTGATGGATGAGCTGGTGGGTCCCAGGATCAAGACTAGTACGGATGACAAGTCCTTGTCGAAGGCTCAGGCGATCAAGGTGTTTCCATAGTTTGACCAGCTCTTGACCTGCATTAACTCTCTGTACTTTGGTCAGATGACCATTCTGGCGGAGAAGCTCTTTGAGATCCTGGATCACCGCATTCTCCTTCTGGATTAGTTCCCAATCAACTCCCAATGCATTTTGAGTACTTGGTTCAGATGAGGGGTCTGTGGCGATGGCAACAGGATCAGAGGTGATGATAAGTCTTTGTTCCTTAGGTGCCTTAAAGACCGGGGTCTCAACATCCTCGGCCCAGTCTCGCTCTTCCTCCTCAAGATCCATCATGGGCAGGTGGGACAGGGCATCCGCATTACCGTTGGTTTTCCTGCTGCGATACGTCACTGTGTAGCGAAAGTTATCAAGGTGTGATAGCCATCTCTGCTCTATCGCTCCAAGCCGGGGCGTGGACAGGTGGGCCAAAGGGTTGTTGTTTGTGACAATTATGAAAGGGGTGGCAGCAAAGTAATTTTTGAACTTCTCCATAATGGCCCAGATCAGGGCAAGCGTTAATGACATGGGATGGAGCAGCACAATATAGACACAGGTGTTCAGACAGACATCTTCTACGCTCTGCAGGCGACAAACGAGAACAGTTAATCTGCATGGGCTCATCCCTCGGAGGAGATGGCTGATGAGGAGGAATAACAGCAGAAGTCTTAGGGAGTGTGGACCTTCCTCGCTCAGCCGCCCTTTCGTGGAATAGGAGATCAACCTTTGTGAACTATCGAACTTAGTGGTGTCGGCAAATGAAGTCGAGGTGCACAAACAGGAATGGTGGGTGGCATTACCACCTGAGGTATTGCAGTCAGTACACAGGATGCCCCTGAACCATGGAGGGTTGCCTAAATTCCATCCAGCCTGGTGGAGAGGTCCTGTAGACAGTGAATCACTTGACCCAGTGCAGCCTCTTAATGTTCTAAGCGGGCTGCAAGCTGTTGTACCGGGCTGGTTACTTGGGCCTGTTCTCCGGATGGATTCATTAGGTCAGTGCTTACTGTCACACCTGAGGGCTGAGCCTGACCTGGGGAAGCCTCAGGTGTAGGGGCTGACGTGTACTTGAACCTGGGAGGTAATATGGGATTCTTGGACATGCAGGGAACCTTAGGTACCGATACCTGAAGGCGTGACCAAGACAATAGGATAAAAGTAAAGTTCATTTATTAAGCCCACAATTCAGATACACTTCGGCAGTTCAGAGGTAGAGTGATGCTCAACAATAGGACTGTGCAGATTACAGGTAGCAGTACAGTTCCTTGGGCGCAGTGGTAAATAGAGTACTGTTGAAATGCTGTAAACACAGTATGGAACAGTCTTTGCAAGACCCAGAAATGGTAAGTCCGTGTAGCCAACAGCTAAACACTGTATAGATGAAAGTACTGATACTGACCAGCAGGTGACACACTGGAAGATGGAGATGATGATAATGCCCTGAGGTAGAGGTGAGCACTGAAGAACTGCCGGGGATGCCGAATGGAACCGGCCCAGATGGTAAGGAGCTATGGAACTCAACGATGACGACAGAGTCCGATGGTGAGAGCACCGATGGTGAACTGTGGTTCGATATTGGAATACTGATGGTGGATGGAAGCGATGCTGGGACACCGCTGAGAGCTGGAATCGATACTAGAACACCGCTGGAAGCTTGTAGCGATAATGGAACACTGCTGAGAGCTGGAAGCCAGTGAGGAATCTCTGCAGATCACAGAGAGCAATGTAGGTATACCGATGAGAGCTAGAAGTGGTACTGGAACACTGCTATAAGCGATACTGGAACACCGTTGAGAGCTGGAAGCTGGTGAGGAATCACTGCAGATCACAGAGAGCGATGTAGGAACACAATGTAGGAGTCAGGCAGCACCGCAGGGTGGAAACTAGTGCAGGTCTCTTTAAGTGGAGCAAGGTCACAGGAGCTGGAATACCTGAAGACAACAAGCAGGAACATCCACATACAGGAGAGACATCCACACTGGGTTTAACAACCAAAGCATTGACAATTAGACAGCCTTGATTCAGAATATTTATACCAGCTGGGAAGCAGGTATTGGCTGAGCAATCAGGGAGAATCCAGAGTGCGCGGATAGGCTATGGAGAGTCATGTGATGAGGCGTTTGGTTCTGGAGGGAAAGTCTGTTTGTATCAGCATGTGGAAATGGCGGCGGAGGCCGTAGAGGACAGGATACACCATCTACTGGAACAGGAGGAACATGCTGAGTAGTCACTATGACAGCGCTGCCAGGATTGCTGAGGGGAACTGGGGAGATGCCATGCAGCGCACTGCACGCAGACAGTGCAGGTGGAAGCCAGGCTCGGAGTGCAAGTCCAGACTCAGGAGGCACTTAGAAGGTAATTAAGTGTGTCTAATTTCCCGGATCGTGACATCCTGTAATCGACGCAAAAGCGAAGGCTGACGGCCTTCTTCTTGACAATGACCAGCGGGGCGGCCCACAGGCTGTGGCTCTCCTTGATCATGCCGGCCTCTTGCATCTTGTTAATCATGGTCCGTACCAGTTGGTACATGCCTGGTGGGAGTGGCCTGTGTCTCTCTTTAATTGGCGGGCTCGTTCCAGTGGGAATCTGATGATGCACCCTTTCTGCTCTACTGAAGTCAGCTGAATGTTGGCTGAAGGCCCCGGCTTTCCTGCACACAACTTGGATAACATCCTCTCATTGGTTCGCTGGAGTATCTGTATCTCCGATTTGAATCTCGTTCCACCAGGGTTTGCCCTTGGTGATTAGGCTGGATTGGCCAGCCACAGTTCCTTGTCGAGTTGCAGACACAGTTTCTCCCAGTACATCTTGGAAGTCAACCAGTACCACCCTGGCCAATGGGCAGTTGTGGAATAGCCGGATTGGGTAACTGTGTGGGTTTAGTACCCGGACTGGAACTCTTCCACATTCCACTTTTGCCAGCGTTCTGGCCACTGTGAATGGCTGCTGCCCATCGGGATCACAGGCTTTGATGACGGTTTCATAATCCCTCCCACCTGGGCCGATCCTGGCCTTACATCATATCACGTGTTTGGCATTGCCTCGTAACGGTCCGTGATCCTGGCCTTGCACACCTCTCCTTTGGGATAAGTGAAGCACTTGTGTCGCTCAAGAAGATGTACCGTCTGCTGCATTGTCTTCCGTTTTCTCTCGGGGCCGCGGACCTCATCTCGATTTTGAGGGCCTCCACCAGCTCATCTGGACAGTTTTTCAGCACGTTCATCCCCAAAATGACAGGAGGCAGGTATTCGTTAGAGATGAGCGGGTTCGGTTCCTCTGAATCCGAACCCGCCCGAACTTCAGGTTTTTTTACACGGGTCCGAGCAGGCTCGGATCTTCCCGCCTTGCTCGGCTAACCCGAGCGCGCCCGAACGTCATCATCACGCTGTCGGATTCTCGCGAGACTCGGATTCTATATAAGGAGCCGCGCGTCGCCGCCATTTTCACACGTGCATTGAGAGTCATAGGGAGAGGACGTGGCTGGCGTCCTCTCCGTTTAGAGAAGAGAGAGACACAGTATTTTGGGGAGCATTATTAGGTGGAGTACTACTATACTGTATACTACTATACTACTTGCTAAAGTGATATATAGATTAGATAGTGTGACTGTAAGTGTATTATCTGACTTGTGGGGGAGACACTGACAGTGGGGAGCAGTTAGAGTCTGAGAGCAGGACTCAGGAGTACATATAACGTACAGTGCACACTTTTGCTGCCAGAGTCAGTGCCACACTGCCATTGTTGTGACCACACTGACCACCAGTATAATAATATATTTTGTGATTGTCTGCTTAGGCCTCGGAGTACTAGTTGCAAGTTGCAACGTGACCTGAAGTGACCACCAGTTTAATAATCAATCACCACCAGTTTAATATATATATATATATATATATATATATAATAGGCAACAAAGCAAGCGGCACTCCAAGTCTGTTGAAAATTCAAGTGTATTACACACAAAACATGATCCGACGTTTCGGGGTCCAAGCGCCCCTTTGTCAAGGTGACAAAGGGGCGCTTGGACCCCGAAACGTCGGTTCATGTTTTGTGTGTAATACACTTGAATTTTCAACAGACTTGGAGTGCCGCTTGCTTTGTTGCCTATTATCCAAATTTATCTGAGATGGCACCCAAGCACTAAGTCCGGGAGGGGGAGTGCCGGTCCTTGCAGTTTCTATATATATATATATATATATATATATATATATATAATTGTATATAATATATATATATATATATATAATATTGTATACCACCTACCCGTGGTTTTTTTTTTTTTCATTCTTCTTTATACATACTACTATAGTAGCTTACTGTAGCAGTCTGCGGTGCTGTGCTGACCTGACAGTGTCCAGCAGGTCCGTCATCAGTCATTACATAATAAATATATATAGTACCTGTCCGGCTGCAGTACTAGTGATATTATATTGATTTCATCTCATTATCAATAATTTATCATCCAGTCTAGACTCTATATTAGCAGCAGACACAGTACGTTAGTCCACGGCTGTAGCTACCTCTGTGTCGGCACTCGGCAGTCCATCCATAATTGTATACCACCTACCCGTGGTTTGTTTTTTTTCTTTCTTCTTTGTACATACTACTATAGTATAGTAGCTTACTGTAGCAGTCTGCGGTGCTGCTGAGCTGACAGTGTCCAGCAGGTCCGTCATCAGTCATCATTGCCTAATAAATATATTATCTACCTGTCCGGCTGCAGTACTAGTGATATTATATATACATACATATATATATTGATTTCATCTCATTATCAATCATCCAGTCTATATTAGCAGCAGACACAGTACGTTAGTCCACGGCTGTAGCTACCTCTGTGTCGGCACTCGGCAGTCCATCCATAATTGTATACCACCTACCCGTGGTTTTTTTTTTTCTTTCTTCTTTGTACATACTACTATAGTATAGTAGCTTACTGTAGCAGTCTGCGGTGCTGCTGAGCTGACAGTGTCCAGCAGGTCCGTCATCAGTCATCATTACCTAATAAATATATTATCTACCTGTCCGGCTGCAGTACTAGTGATATTATATATACATACATATATATATATTGATTTCATCTCATTATCATCCAGTCTATATTAGCAGCAGACACAGTACGGTAGTCCACGGCTGTAGCTACCTCTGTGTCGGCACTCGGCAGTCCATCCATAATTGTATACCACCTACCCGTGGTTTTTTTTTTTTCTTTCTTCTTTGTACATACTACTATAGTATAGTAGCTTACTGTAGCAGTCTGCGGTGCTGCTGAGCTGACAGTGTCCAGCAGGTCCGTCATCAGTCATCATTACCTAATAAATATATTATCTACCTGTCCGGCTGCAGTACTAGTGATATTATATATACATACATATATATATATTGATTTCATCTCATTATCAATCATCCAGTCTATATTAGCAGCAGACACAGTACGGTAGTCCACGGCTGTAGCTACCTCTGTGTCGGCACTCGGCAGTCCATCCATAAGTATACTAGTATCCATCCATCTCCATTGTTTACCTGAGGTGCCTTTTAGTTGTGCCTATTAAAATATGGAGAACAAAAATGTTGAGGTTCCAAAATTAGGGAAAGATCAAGATCCACTTCCACCTCGTGCTGAAGCTGCCGCCACTAGTCATGGCCGAGACGATGAAATGCCAGCAACGTCGTCTGCCAAGGCCGATGCCCGATGTCATAGTACAGAGCATGTCAAATCCAAAACATCAAATATCAGTAAAAAAAGGACTCCAAAACCTAAAATAAAATTGTCGGAGGAGAAGCGTAAACTTGCCAATATGCCATTTACCACACGGAGTGGCAAGGAACGGCTGAGGCCCTGGCCTATGTTCATGGCTAGTGGTTCAGCTTCACATGAGGATGGAAGCACTCAGCCTCTCGCTAGAAAACTGAAAAGACTCAAGCTGGCAAAAGCACCGCAAAGAACTGTGCGTTCTTCGAAATCCCAAATCCACAAGGAGAGTCCAATTGTGTCGGTTGCGATGCCTGACCTTCCCAACACTGGACGTGAAGAGCATGCACCTTCCACCATTTGCACGCCCCCTGCAAGTGCTGGAAGGAGCACCCGCAGTCCAGTTCCTGATAGTCAGATTGAAGATGTCAGTGTTGAAGTACACCAGGATGAGGAGGATATGGGTGTTGCTGGCGCTGGGGAGGAAATTGACCAGGAGGATTCTGATGGTGAGGTGGTTTGTTTAAGTCAGGCACCCGGGGAGACACCTGTTGTCCGTGGGAGGAATATGGCCGTTGACATGCCTGGTGAAAATACCAAAAAAATCAGCTCTTCAGTGTGGAGGTATTTCAACAGAGAAGCGGACAACAGGTGTCAAGCCGTGTGTTGCCTTTGTCAAGCTGTAATAAGTAGGGGTAAGGACGTTAACCACCTCGGAACATCCTCCCTTATACGTCACCTGCAGCGCATTCATAATAAGTCAGTGACAAGTTCAAAAACTTTGGGTGACAGCGGAAGCAGTCCACTGACCAGTAAATCCCTTCCTCTTGTAACCAAGCTCACGCAAACCACCCAACCAACTCCCTCAGTGTCAATTTCCTCCTTCCCCAGGAATGCCAATAGTCCTGCAGGCCATGTCACTGGCAATTCTGACGATTCCTCTCCTGCCTGGGATTCCTCCGATGCATCCTTGCGTGTAACGCCTACTGCTGCTGGCGCTGCTGTTGTTGCTGCTGGGAGTCGATGGTCATCCCAGAGGGGAAGTCGGAAGACCACTTGTACTACTTCCAGTAAGCAATTGACTGTCCAACAGTCCTTTGCGAGGAAGATGAAATATCACAGCAGTCATCCTGCTGCAAAGCGGATAACTGAGGCCTTGACAACTATGTTGGTGTTAGACGTGCGTCCGGTATCCGCCGTTAGTTCACAGGGAACTACAAAGGCATTGGCTAGGCAATTATGCAAATTAATAATACAGACAGCAGATTGGTGAATATGATCAGATGACAGAATCCAAGATGGCTGCGCCCATGCAGACACTTGGAGGGAAGTTTGGTTTGTAATCCATGTGGTCTGGAAAACAGTAATGGCGGCGCCGGCCACCGGAGACAGGAGACGCCATGCCAGATGTATAAGGCGTTACTGTGACAGCGTCCAGAGAGACAGGAGAGGATGCGGGAATATGCACATCAGGATAACAGATGGGATCCGGTCCTGGAGCGCTGAGCCAGCCTTAGGAGGCATCTGATGGGTAAGAAATGGCGTCCAGATTAGAGATGAGCGCCGGAAATTTTTCGGGTTTTGTGTTTTGGTTTTGGGTTCGGTTCCGCGGCCGTGTTTTGGGTTCGACCGCGTTTTGGCAAAACCTCACCGAATTTTTTTTGTCGGATTCGGGTGTGTTTTGGATTCGGGTGTTTTTTTAAAAAAACCCTAAAAAACAGCTTAAATCATAGAATTTGGGGGTAATTTTGATCCCAAAGTATTATTAACCTCAAAAAACATAATTTACACTCATTTTCAGCCTATTCTGAACACATCACACCTCACAATATTATTTTTAGTCCTAAAATTTGCACCGAGGTCGCTGTGTGAGTAAGATAAGCGACCCTAGTGGCCGACACAAACACCGGGCCCATCTAGGAGTGGCACTGCAGTGTCACGCAGGATGGCCCTTCCAAAAAACCCTCCCCAAACAGCACATGACGCAAAGAAAAAAAGAGGCGCAATGAGGTAGCTGACTGTGTGAGTAAGATTAGCGACCCTAGTGGCCGACACAAACACCGGGCACATCTAGGAGTGGCACTGCAGTGTCACGCAGGATGTCCCTTCCAAAAAACCCTCCCCAAACAGCACATGACGCAAAGAAAAAAAGAGGCGCAATGAGGTAGCTGTGTGAGTAAGATTAGCGACCCTAGTGGCCGACACAAACACCGGGCCCATCTAGGAGTGGCACTGCAGTGTCACGCAGGATGTCCCTTCCAAAAAACCCTCCCCAATCAGCACATGATGCAAAGAAAAAGAAAAGAAAAAAGAGGTGCAAGATGGAATTATCCTTGGGCCCTCCCACCCACCCTTATGTTGTATAAACAAAACAGGACATGCACACTTTAACCAACCCATCATTTCAGTGACAGGGTCTGCCACACGACTGTGACTGATATGACGGGTTGGTTTGGACCCCCCCCAAAAAAGAAGCAATTAATCTCTCCTTGCACAAACTGGCTCTACAGAGGCAAGATGTCCACCTCATCTTCACCCTCCGATATATCACCGTGTACATCCCCCTCCTCACAGATTATCAATTCGTCCCCACTGGAATCCACCATCTCAGCTCCCTGTGTACTTTGTGGAGGCAATTGCTGCTGGTCAATGTCTCCGCGGAGGAATTGATTATAATTCATTTTAATGAACATCATCTTCTCCACATTTTCTGGATGTAACCTCGTACGCCGATTGCTGACAAGGTGAGCGGCGGCACTAAACACTCTTTCGGAGTACACACTTGTGGGAGGGCAACTTAGGTAGAATAAAGCCAGTTTGTGCAAGGGCCTCCAAATTGCCTCTTTTTCCTGCCAGTATAAGTACGGACTGTGTGACGTGCCTACTTGGATGCGGTCACTCATATAATCCTCCACCATTCTATCAATGTTGAGAGAATCATATGCAGTGACAGTAGACGACATGTCCGTAATCGTTGTCAGGTCCTTCAGTCCGGACCAGATGTCAGCATCAGCAGTCGCTCCAGACTGCCCTGCATCACCGCCAGCGGGTGGGCTCGGAATTCTGAGCCTTTTCCTCGCACCCCCAGTTGCGGGAGAATGTGAAGGAGGAGATGTTGACAGGTCGCGTTCCGCTTGACTTGACAATTTTGTCACCAGCAGGTCTTTCAACCCCAGCAGACCTGTGTCTGCCGGAAAGAGAGATCCAAGGTAGGCTTTAAATCTAGGATCGAGCACGGTGGCCAAAATGTAGTGCTCTGATTTCAACAGATTGACCACCCGTGAATCCTTGTTAAGCGAATTAAGGGCTGCATCCACAAGTCCCACATGCCTAGCGGAATCGCTCCGTGTTAGCTCCTTCTTCAATGCCTCCAGCTTCTTCTGCAAAAGCCTGATGAGGGGAATGACCTGACTCAGGCTGGCAGTGTCTGAACTGACTTCACGTGTGGCAAGTTCAAAGGGCATCAGAACCTTGCACAACGTTGAAATCATTCTCCACTGCACTTGAGACAGGTGCATTCCATCTCCTATATCGTGCTCAATTGTATAGGCTTGAATGGCCTTTTGCTGCTCCTCCAACCTCTGAAGCATATAGAGGGTTGAATTCCACCTCGTTACCACTTCTTGCTTCAGATGATGGCAGGGCAGGTTCAGTAGTTTTTGGTGGTGCTCCAGTCTTCTGTACGTGGTGCCTGTACGCCGAAAGTGTCCCGCAATTTTTCTGGCCACCGACAGCATCTCTTGCACGCCCCTGTCGTTTTTAAAAAAATTCTGCACCACCAAATTCAAGGTATGTGCAAAACATGGGACGTGCTGGAATTTGCCCATATTTAATGCACACACAATATTGCTGGCGTTGTCCGATGCCACAAATCCACAGGAGAGTCCAATTGGGGTAAGCCATTCCGCGATGATCTTCCTCAGTTGCCGTAAGAGGTTTTCAGCTGTGTGCGTATTCTGGAAAGCGGTGATACAAAGCGTAGCCTGCCTAGGAAAGAGTTGGCGTTTGCGAGATGCTGCTACTGGTGCCGCCGCTGCTGTTCTTGCGGCGGGAGTACATACATCTACCCAGTGGGCTGTCACAGTCATATAGTCCTGACCCTGCCCTGCTCTACTTGTCCACATGTCCGTGGTTAAGTGGACATTGGGTACAACTGCATTTTTTAGGACACTGGTGAGTCTTTTTCTGACGTCCGTGTACATTCTCGGTATCGCCTGCCTAGAGAAGTGGAACCTAGATGGTATTTGGTAACGGGGGCACACTGCCTCAATAAATTGTCTAGTTCCCTGTGAACTAACGGCGGATACCGGACGCACGTCTAACACCAACATAGTTGTCAAGGACTCAGTTATCCGCTTTGCAGTAGGATGACTGCTGTGATATTTCATCTTCCTCGCAAAGGACTGTTGAACAGTCAATTGCTTACTGGAAGTAGTACAAGTGGGCTTACGACTTCCCCTCTGGGATGACCATCGACTCCCAGCGGCAACAACAGCAGCGCCAGCAGCAGTAGGCGTTACACGCAAGGATGCATCGGAGGAATCCCAGGCAGGAAAGGACTCGTCAGACTTGCCAGTGACATGGCCTGCAGGACTATTGGCATTCCTGGGGAAGGAGGAAATTGACACTGAGGGAGTTGGTGGGGTGGTTTGCGTGAGCTTGGTTACAAGAGGAAGGGATTTACTGGTCAGTGGACTGCTTCCGCTGTCACCCAAAGTTTTTGAACTTGTCACTGACTTATTATGAATGCGCTGCAGGTGACGTATAAGGGAGGATGTTCCGAGGTGGTTAACGTCCTTACCCCTACTTATTACAGCTTGACAAAGGGAACACACGGCTTGACACCTGTTGTCCGCATTTCTGGTGAAATACCTCCACACCGAAGAGCTGATTTTTTTGGTATTTTCACCTGGCATGTCAACGGCCATATTCCTCCCACGGACAACAGGTGTCTCCCCGGGTGCCTGACTTAAACAAACCACCTCACCATCAGAATCCTCCTGGTCAATTTCCTCCCCAGCGCCAGCAACACCCATATCCTCCTCATCCTGGTGTACTTCAACACTGACATCTTCAATCTGACTATCAGGAACTGGACTGCGGGTGCTCCTTCCAGCACTTGCAGGGGGCATGCAAATAGTGGAAGGCGCATGCTCTTCACGTCCAGTGTTGGGAAGGTCAGGCATCGCAAACGACACAATTGGACTCTCCTTGTGGATTTGGGATTTCAAAGAATGCACAGTTCTTTGCGGTGCTTTTGCCAGCTTGAGTCTTTTCAGTTTTCTAGCGAGAGGCTGAGTGCTTCCATCCTCATGTGAAGCTGAACCACTAGCCATGAACATAGGCCAGGGCCTCAGCCGTTCCTTGCCACTCCGTGTGGTAAATGGCATATTGGCAAGTTTACGCTTCTCCTCCGACAATTTTATTTTAGGTTTTGGAGTCCTTTTTTTTCTGATATTTGGTGTTTTGGATTTGACATGCTCTGTACTATGACATTGGGCATCGGCCTTGGCAGACGACGTTGCTGGCATTTCATCGTCTCGGCCATGACTAGTGGCAGCAGCTTCAGCACGAGGTGGAAGTGGATCTTGATCTTTCCCTAATTTTGGAACCTCAACTTTTTTGTTCTCCATATTTTATAGGCAGAACTAAAAGGCACCTCAGGTAAACAATGGAGATGGATGGATTGGATAGTTTACTAGTATACAATTATGGACGGACTGCCACGGTTAGGTGGTATAAAAAAACCACGGTTAGGTGGTATATATTATAATAATAATACAATTATGGATGGACGGACTGCCTGCCGACTGCCGACACAGAGGTAGCCACAGCCGTGAACTACCGCACTGTACACTGGTTGATAAAGAGATAGTAGTATACTCGTAAAAACTAGTATGACACTATGACGACGGTATAAAGAATGAAAAAAAAACCACGGTTAGGTGGTATATATTATAATAATAATACAATTATGGATGGACGGACTGCCTGCCGACTGCCGACACAGAGGTAGCCACAGCCGTGAACTACCGCACTGTACACTGGTTGATAAAGAGATAGTAGTATACTCGTAACAACTAGTATGACACTATGACGGTATAAAGAATGAAAAAAAAACCACGGTTAGGTGGTATATATTATAATAATAATACAATTATGGATGGACGGACTGCCTGCCGACTGCCGACACAGAGGTAGCCACAGCCGTGAACTACCGCACTGTACACTGGTTGATAAAGAGATAGTAGTATACTCGTAACAACTAGTATGACACTATGACGACGGTATAAAGATTAAAGAATGGAAAAAAAACCACGGTTAGGTGGTATATATTATAATAATAATACAATTATGGATGGACGGACTGCCTGCCGACTGCCGACACAGAGGTAGCCACAGCCGTGAACTACCGCACTGTACACTGGTTGATAAAGAGATAGTAGTATACTCGTAACAACTAGTATGACACTATGACGGTATAAAGAATGAAAAAAAAACCACGGTTAGGTGGTATATATTATAATAATAATACAATTATGGATGGACGGACTGCCTGCCGACTGCCGACACAGAGGTAGCCACAGCCGTGAACTACCGCACTGTACACTGGTTGATAAAGAGATAGTAGTATACTCGTAACAACTAGTATGACACTATGACGGTATAAAGAATGAAAAAAAAACCACGGTTAGGTGGTAGTATATTATAATAATAATACAATTATGGTCGGACGGACTGCCTGCCGACTGCCGACACAGAGGTAGCCACAGCCGTGAACTACCGCACTGTACACTGGTTGATAAAGAGATAGTAGTATACTCGTAACAACTAGTATGACACTATGACGGTATAAAGAATGAAAAAAAAACCACGGTTAGGTGGTAGGTATATAATAATAAATAATAAAATTCTGGTCGGACGGACTGCCTGCCGTGTGCCGACACAGAGGTAGCCACAGCCGTGAACTACCGCACTGTACACTGGTTGATAAAGAGATAGTAGTATACTCGTAACAATTAGGATGACACTATGACGGTATAAAGAATGAAAAAAAAACCACGGTTAGGTGGTAGGTATATAATAATAAATAATACAATTCTGGTCGGACGGACTGCCTGCCGTGTGCCGACACAGAGGTAGCCACAGCCGTGAACTACCGCACTGTACACTGGTTGATAAAGAGATAGTAGTATACTCGTAACAATTAGGATGACACTATGACGGTATAAAGAATGAAAAAAAAACCACGGTTAGGTGGTAGGTATATAATAATAAATAATACAATTCTGGTCGGACGGACTGCCTGCCGTGTGCCGACACAGAGGTAGCCACAGCCGTGAACTACCGCACTGTACACTGGTTGATAAAGAGATAGTAGTATACTCGTAACAATTAGGATGACACTATGACGGTATAAAGAATGAAAAAAAAACCACGGTTAGGTGGTAGGTATATAATAATAAATAATACAATTCTGGTCGGACGGACTGCCTGCCGTGTGCCGACACAGAGGTAGCCACAGCCGTGAACTACCGCACTGTACACTGGTTGATAAAGAGATAGTAGTATACTCGTAACAATTAGGATGACACTATGACGGTATAAAGAATGAAAAAAAAACCACGGTTAGGTGGTAGGTATATAATAATAAATAATACAATTCTGGTCGGACGGACTGCCTGCCGTGTGCCGACACAGAGGTAGCCACAGCCGTGAACTACCGCACTGTACACTGGTTGATAAAGAGATAGTAGTATACTCGTAACAATTAGGATGACACTATGACGGTATAAAGAATGAAAAAAAAACCACGGTTAGGTGGTAGGTATATAATAATAAATAATACAATTCTGGTCGGACGGACTGCCTGCCGTGTGCCGACACAGAGGTAGCCACAGCCGTGAACTACCGCACTGTACACTGGTTGATAAAGAGATAGTAGTATACTCGTAACAATTAGGATGACACTATGACGGTATAAAGAATGAAAAAAAAACCACGGTTAGGTGGTAGGTATATAATAATAAATAATACAATTCTGGTCGGACGGACTGCCTGCCGTGTGCCGACACAGAGGTAGCCACAGCCGTGAACTACCGCACTGTACACTGGTTGATAAAGAGATAGTAGTATACTCGTAACAATTAGGATGACACTATGACGGTATAAAGAATGAAAAAAAAACCACGGTTAGGTGGTAGGTATATAATAATAAATAATACAATTCTGGTCGGACGGACTGCCTGCCGTGTGCCGACACAGAGGTAGCCACAGCCGTGAACTACCGCACTGTACACTGGTTGATAAAGAGATAGTAGTATACTCGTAACAATTAGGATGACACTATGACGGTATAAAGAATGAAAAAAAAACCACGGTTAGGTGGTAGGTATATAATAATAAATAATACAATTCTGGTCGGACGGACTGCCTGCCGTGTGCCGACACAGAGGTAGCCACAGCCGTGAACTACCGCACTGTACACTGGTTGATAAAGAGATAGTAGTATACTCGTAACAATTAGGATGACACTATGACGGTATAAAGAATGAAAAAAAAACCACGGTTAGGTGGTAGGTATATAATAATAAATAATACAATTCTGGTCGGACGGACTGCCTGCCGTGTGCCGACACAGAGGTAGCCACAGCCGTGAACTACCGCACTGTACTGTGTCTGCTGCTAATATAGACTGGTTGATATTTAAAGAGATATTAGTAGTATACAACAATACTATACTGGTGGTCAGGCACTGGTCACCACTCCTGCAGCAAAAGTGTGCACTGTTAATTAATATAATTGTACTCCTGGCTCCTGCTAACAACCTGCAGTGCTCCCCAGTCTCCCCCACAATTAATTATAAGCTTTTAATTTATACATTGATGACTGTGCAGCACACTGGGCTGAGCTGAGTGCACACAGACTGAGTCACACTGTGTGACTGACTGTGCTGTGTATCATTTTTTTTTTCAGGCAGAGAACGGATATAGCAGAGAGAAGTGAACGGATATATTATATTAAATAAAAGTTAACTAGCAACTGCACTGGTCACTGACTGTGGTAAACTAACTCTGTCTGCGACTCTGCACAATCTCTCTCTATCTAATCTATCTATCTCTATTCTAATGGAGAGGACGCCAGACACGTCCTCTCCCTATCAATCTCAATGCACGAGTGAAAATGGCGGCGACGCGCGGCTCCTTATATAGAATCCGAGTCTCGCGATAGAATCCGAGCCTCGCGAGAATCCGACAGCGTCATGATGACGTTCGGGCGCGCTCGGGTTAACCGAGCAAGGCGGGAAGATCCGAGTCGCTCGGACCCGTGGAAAAAAAAGTGAAGTTCGTGCGGGTTCGGATTCAAAGAAACCGAACCCGCTCATCTCTAGCTCATACCTATGTCATACCTCCCAACATGACCTCTCCAGGAGGACACAATGCTCTGCTCCTGCACTTCCCTCTTACTGTATGATTACCATCACCTGTGCTGTACCCTAATACTGACTCAGTGCTCATACCTATATCATACCTTCCAACATGACCTCTCCAGGAGGACACAATGCTCTGCTCCTGCTATTCCCTCTTACTGTATGATTACCATCACCTGTGCTGTACCCTAATACTGACCCAGTGCTCATACCTATGTCATACCTCCCAACATGACCTCTCCAGGAGGACACAATGCTCTACTCCTACACTTCCCTCTTACTGTATGATTACCATCACCTGTGCTGTACCCTATTACTGACCCAGTGCTCATACCTATGTCATATCTCCCAACATGACCTCTCCAGGAGGACACAATGCTGTGCTCCTGCTCTTCCCTCTTACTGTATGATTACCATCACCTGTGCTGTACCCTAATACTGACCCAGTGCTCCTACCTATGTCATACCTCCCAACATGCCCCTCTCCAGGAGGACACAATGCTCTGCTCCTGCTCTTCCCTCTTACTGTATGATTACCATCACCTGTGCTGTACCCTAATACTGACCCAGTGCTCATACCTATGTCATACCTCCCAACATGCCCCTCTCCAGGAGGACACAATGCTCTGCTCCTGCTCTTCCCTCTTACTGTATGATTACCATCACCTGTGCTGTACCCTAATACTGACCCAGTGCTCATACCTATGTCATACCTCCCAACATGATCTCTCCAGGAGGACACAATGCTCTGCTCCTGCTCTTCCCTCTTGTCACAACTGAGGGCCTGAGCTGACGGAAGGCAGCCTCAGTTGTAGGGGCTGAAATGTACCGGAACCTGGGAGGTTGTATCAGACCCCTGGACATGTAAGTAACATGAAGAGAAACCGCCCGAAGGCGTGACCACGACAACTTGAGTAAAAGTCAATGATATTTATTTATGACAAACTCCATGCATCACAGTAGCAGTAAAAAGTAACATAAAAATCAGCAGAGAAATAATAATACAGTTCCTGGGTACTACAGGGTGGCAGGGGCCACAGAGCTCTGGTGGTATGAGACAGTTCTTATTATCTGCAAGTTGGAAAGTCCTTACCAGGCTCAACTGTAGCAATGAGGAAAGCCCAGGATCGTACCAGCTGATGTTCCAGGGAAAGCGGGACTGCTGTAGTTAAAATGCTGCTGTGGGTACTGGTTAGAACCAGACAGGTGTTGGCACGGAGTGGATACTGGCTGGAACCAGTTAAATAATAAATAAAGATTGAGAGCGATGCAATGTAGATGAAATGTAGAATTTGAGAGCGGAGAAATAATAATACCGGTGGAGAGTGGTAAACTGCAAAAAGGACACCGGCCCTTTAAGAGAAGCTGTACACTGCTGGAAGCTGAGCTGGAAGCAGGTGATGTTGTAGCTGGAAACAGGTGAGTCCAGAATGGATCGGAGAGTCAGGCTACACCGCAGATGGAATGCTGGTGCGGGTCTCTATAGCAGAAGTCTGGAGACAGGAGCTGGAACCTGGAAGACATTCACAGAAGAGAGACAAACTGGAACTAGGTTTGACAACCAAAGCACTGACGCCTTCCTTGCTCAGGCACAACCTATTTATACCTGCAGCAAGGAAGGCATTGGCTAGGCAATTATGCAAATTAATAATACTGACAACGGATTGGTAGGAAAGATCAGCTGACAGAATCCAAGATGGCTGCGCCCATGCAGACACTTGGAGGGAAGTTTGGATTGTAAACCATGTGGTCTGGAAAACAGTAATGGCGGCGCCGGCCACCGGAGACAGGAGACGCCAGGCTGACAGATGCACATCCGACCACGCGGACACAGCGGAGGCCGCGGCTGACGTAATCGCCACTCAGAATGCAGAAGCTCAGGGACGGCGGCGGAGGCCGCGGGAGACGCCATGCCAGATGTATAAGGCGTTACTGTGACTGCGTCCAGAGAGACAGGAGAGGATGCGGGAATGTGCACATCAGGATAACAGATGGGATCCGGTCCTGGAGCGCTGAGCCAGCCTTAGGAGGCATCTGATAGGTAAGAAATGGCGTCCAGATACCCGGATCGTGACACCTCTTACTGTATGATTACCATCACCTGTGCTGTACCCTAATACTGACCCAGTGCTCATACCTATGTCATACCTCCCAACATGACCTCTCCAGGAGGACACAATGCTCTGCTCCTGCTCTTCCCTCTTACTGTATGATTACCATCACCTGTGCTGTACCATAATACTGACCCAGTGCTCATACCTATGTCATACCTCCCAACATGACCCTCTCCAGGAGGACACAATGCTCTGCTCCTGCTCTTCCTCTTACTGTATGATTACCATCACCTGTGCTGTACCTAATACTGATACAGTGCTCATACCTATGTCATACCTCCCAACATGACCTCTCCAGGAGGACACAATGCTCTGCTCCTGCTCTTCCCTCTTACTGTATGATTACCATCACCTGTGCTGTACCCTAATACTGTCCCAGTGCTCATACCTATGTCATACCTCCCAACATGACCTCTCCAGGAGGACACAATGCTCTGCTCCTGCTCTTCCCTCTTACTGTATGATTACCCTCACCTGTGCTGTACCCTAATACTGACCCAGTGCTCATACCTATGTCATACCTCCCAACATGACCTCTCCAGGAGGACACAATGCTCTGCTCCTGCTCTTCCCTCTTACTGTATGATTACCATCACCTGTGCTGTACCCTAATACTGACCCAGTGCTCATACCTATGTCATACCTCCCAACATGACCTCTCCAGGAGGACACAATGCTCTGCTCCTGCTCTTCCCTCTTACTGTATGATTACCATCACCTGTGCTGTACCCTAATACTGACCCAGTGCTCATACCTATGTCATACCTCCCAACATTACCTCTCCAGGAGGACACAATGCTCTGCTCCTGCTCTTCCCTCTTACTGTATGATTACCATCACCTGTGCTGTACCCTAATACTGACCCAGTGCTCATACCTATGTCATACCTCCCAACATTACCTCTCCAGGAGGACACAATGCTCTGCTCCTGCTCTTCCCTCTTACTGTATGATTACCATCACCTGTGCTGTGCCCCAATACTGACCCAGTGCTCATACCTATGTCATACCTCCAAACATGACCCTCTCCAGGAGGACACAATGCTCTGCTCCTGCTCTTCCCTCTTACTGTATGATTACCATCACCTGTGCTGTACCCTAATACTGACCCAGTGCTCATACCTATGTCATACCTCCCAACATGATCTCTCCAGGAGGACACAATGCTCTGCTCCTGCTCTTCCCTCTTACTGTATGATTACCATCACCTGTGCTGTACCCTAATACTGACCCAGTGCTCATACCTATGTCATACCTCCCAACATGACCTCTCCAGGAGGATACAATGCTCTGCTCCTGCTCTTCCCTCTTACTGTATGATTACCATCACCTGTGCTGTACCCTAATACTGACCCAGTGCTCATACCTATGTCATACCTCCCAACATGACCTCTCCAGGAGGACACAATGCTCTGCTCCTGCTCTTCCCTCTTACTGTATGATTACCATCACCTGTGCTGTACCCTAATACTGACCCAGTGCTCATACCTATGTCATACCTCCAAACATGACCTCTCCAGGAGGACACAATGCTCTGCTCCTGTTCTTCCCTCTTACTGTATGATTACCATCACATGTGCTGTACCCTAATACTGACCCAGTGCTCATACCTATGTCATACCTCCCAACATGACCTCTCCAGGAGGACACAATGCTCTGCTCCTGCTCTTCTCTCTTACTGTATGATTACCATCACATGTGCTGTACCCTAATACTGACCCAGTGCTCATACCTATGTCATACCTCCCAACATGACCCTCTCCAGGAGAACACAATACTCTGCTCCTGCTCTTCCCTCTTACTGTATGATTACCATCACCTGTGCTGTACCCTAATACTGACCCAGTGCTCATACCTATGTCATACCTCCCAACATGACCTCTCTAGGAGGACACAATGCTCTGCTCCTGCTCATCCCTCTTACTGTATGATTACCATCACCTGTGCTGTACCCTAATACTGACCCAGTGCTCATACCTATGTCATACCTCCCAACATGACCTCTCCAGGAGGACACAATGCTCTACTCCTGCTCTTCTCTCTTACTGTATGATTACCATCACCTGTGCTGTACCTTAATACTGACGTAGTGCTCATACCTATGTCATACCTCCCAACATGACCTCTCCAGGAGGACACAATGCTCTGCTCCTGTTCTTCACTCTTACTGTATGATTACCATCACCTGTGCTGTACCCTAATACTGACCCAGTGCTCATACCTATGTCATACCTCCCAACATGACCTCTCCAGGAGGACACAATGCTCTGCTCCTGCACTTCCCTCTCACTGTATGATTACCATCACCTGTGCTGTACCTAATACTGACCCAGTGCTCATACCTATGTCATACCTCCCAACATGACCACTCCAGGAGGACACAATGCTCTGCTCCTGCTCTTCCCTCTTACTGTATGATTACCATCACCTGTGCTGTACCCTATTACTGACCCAGTGCTCATACCTATGTCATACCTCCCAACATGACCCTCTCCAGGAGGACACAAATGCTCTGCTCCTGCTCTTCCCTCTTACTGTATGATTACCATCACCTGTGCTGTACCCTATTACTGACCCAGTGCTCATACCTATGTCATACCTCCCAACATGACCTCTCCAGGAGGACACAATGCTCTGCTCCTGCTCTTCCCTCTTACTGTATGATTACCATCACCTGTGCTGTACCCTATTACTGACCCAGTGCTCATACCTATGTCATACCTCCCAACATGACCCTCTCCAGGAGGACACAATGCTCTGCTCCTGCACTTCACTCTTACTGTATGATTACCATCACCTGTGCTGTATCCCAATACTGACCCAGTGCTCATACCTATGTCATACCTCCCAACATGACCTCTCCAGGAGGAAACAATGCTCTGCTCCTGCTCTTACCTCTTACTGTATGATTACCATCACCTGTGCTGTACCCTAATACTGACCCAGTGCTCATACCTATGTCATACCTCCCAACATGACCCTCTCCAGGAGGACACAAATGCTCTGCTCCTGCTCTTCCCTCTTACTGTATGATTACCATCACCTGTGCTGTACCCTAATACTGACCCAGTGCTTATACCTATGTCATACCTCCCAACATGACCTCTCCAGGAGGACACAAATGCTCTGCTCCTGCACTTCCCTCTTACTGTATGATTACCATAACCTGTGCTGTACCCTAATACTGACCCAGTGCTCATACCTATGTCATACCTCCCGACATGACCTCTCCAGGACACAATGCTCTGCTCCTGCTCTTCCCTCTTACTGTATGATCACCATCACCTGTGCTGTACCCTAATACTGACCCAGTGCTCATACCTATGTCATACTTCCCAACATGACCTCTCCAGGAGGACACAATGCTCTGCTCCTGCTCTTCCCTCTTACTGTATGATTACCATCACCTGTGCTGTACCCTAATACTGACCCAGTGCTCATACCTATGTCATACCTCCCAACATGACCTCTCCAGGAGGACACAATGCTCTGCTCCTGCACTTCCCTCTTACTGTATGATTACCATCACCTGTGCTGTACCCCAATACTGACCCAGTGCTCATACCTATGTCATACCTCCCAACATGACTTCTCCAGGAGGACACAATGCTCTGCTCCTGCTCTTCCCTCTTACTGTATGATTACCATCACCTGTGCTGTGCCCCAATACTGACCCAGTGCTCATACCTATGTCATACCTCCCAACATGACCTCTCCAGGAGGACACAATGCTCTGCTCCTGCTCTTCCCTCTTACTGTATGATTACCATCACCTGTGCTGTACCCTAATACTGACCCAGTGCTCATACCTATGTCATACTTCCCAACATGACCTCTCCAGGAGGACACAATGCTCTGCTCCTGCTCTTCCCTCTTACTGTATGATTACCATCACCTGTGCTGTGCCCCAATACTGACCCAGTGCTCATACCTATGTCATACCTCCCAACATGACCTCTCCAGGAGGACACAATGCTCTGCTCCTGCTCTTCCCTCTTACTGTATGATTACCATCACCTGTGCTGTACCCTAATACTGACCCAGTGCTCATACCTATGTCATACCTCCCAACATGACCCTCTCCAGGAGAACACAATGCTCTGCTCCTGCTCTTCCCTCTTACTGTATGATTACCATCACCTGTGCTGTACCCTAATACTGACCCAGTGCTCATACCTATGTCATACCTCCCAACATGACCTCTCTAGGAGGACACAATGCTCTGCTCCTGCTCATCCCTCTTACTGTATGATTACCATCACCTGTGCTGTACCCTAATACTGACCCAGTGCTCATACCTATGTCATACCTCCCAACATGACCTCTCCAGGAGGACACAATGCTCTGCTCCTGCTCTTCCCTCTCACTGTATGATTACCATCACCTGTGCTGTACCCTAATACTGACCCAGTGCTCATACCTATGTCATACCTCCCAACATGACCTCTCCAGGAGGACACAATGCTCTGCTCCTGCACTTCCCTCTTACTGTATGATTACCATCACCTGTGCTGTACCCTAATACTGACCCAGTGCTCATACCTATGTCATACCTCCAAACATGACCTCTCCAGGAGGAAACAATGCTCTGCTCCTGCACTTCCCTCTTACTGTATGATTACCATCACCTGTGCTGTACCCTAATACTGACCCAGTGCTCATACCTATGTCATACCTCCCAACATGACCTCTCCAGGAGGACACAATGCTCTACTCCTGCTCTTCTCTCTTACTGTATGATTACCATCACCTGTGCTGTACCTTAATACTGACGTAGTGCTCATACCTATGTCATACCTCCCAACATGACCTCTCCAGGAGGACACAATGCTCTGCTCCTGTTCTTCACTCTTACTGTATGATTACCATCACCTGTGCTGTACCCTAATACTGACCCAGTGCTCATACCTATGTCATACCTCCCAACATGACCACTCCAGGAGGAAACAATGCTCTGCTCCTGCACTTCCCTCTTACTGTATGATTACCATCACCTGTGCTGTACCCTAACACTGACCCAGTGCTCATACCTATGTCATACCTCCCAACATGACCTCTCCAGGAGGACACAATGTTCTGCTCCTGCTCTTCCCTCTTACTGTATGATTACCATCACCTGTGCTGTATCCTAATACTGACTCAGTGCTCATACCTATGTCATACGTCCCAACATGGCCCTCCAGGAGGACACAATGCTCTGCTCCTGCTCTTCCCTCTTACTGTATGATTACCATCACCTGTGCTGTACCCTAATACTGACCCAGTGCTCATACCTATGTCATACCTCCCAACATGACCTCTCCAGGAGGACACAATGCTCTGCTCCTGCACTTCACTCTTACTGTATGATTACTATCACCTGTGCTGTACCCTAATTCTGACCCAGTGCTCATACCTATGTCATACCTCCCAACATGACCTCTCCAGGAGGAAACAATGCTCTGCTCCTGCTCTTCCCTCTTACTGTATGATTACCATCACCTGTGCTGTACACTATTACTGACCCAGTGCTCATACCTATGTCATACCTCCCAACATGACCTCTCCAGGACACAATGCTCTGCTCCTGCTCTTCCCTCTTACTGTATGATTACCATCACCTGTGCTGTACCCTAATACTGACCCAGTGCTCATACCTATGTCATACCTCCCAACATGACCTCTCCAGGAGGACACAATGCTCTGCTCCTGTTCTTCACTCTTACTGTATGATTACCATCACCTGTGCTGTACCCTAATACTGACCCAGTGCTCATACCTATGTCATACCTCCCAACATGACCTCTCCAGGAGGAAACAATGCTCTGCTCCTGCACTTCACTCTTACTGTATGATTACCATCACCTGTGCTGTACCCCAATACTGACCCAGTGTTCATACCTATGTCATACCTCCAACATGACCTCTCCAGGAGGACACAAATGCTCTGCTCCTGCTCTTCCCTCTTACTGTATGATTACCATCACCTGTGCTGTACCCTAATGCTGACCAAGTGCTCATACCTATGTCATATCTTCCAACATGACCTCTCCAGGAGGACACAATGCTCTGCTCCTGCTCTTCTCTCTTACTGTATGATTACCATCACCTGTGCTGTACCATAATACTGACCCAGTGCTCATACCTATGTCATACCTCCCAACATGACCTCTCCAGGAGGACACAATGCTCTGCTCCTGCACTTCCCTCTTACTGTATGATTACCATCATCTGTGCTGTACCCTAATACTGACCCAGTGGTCACACCTATGTCATACCTCCCAACATGACCTCTCCAGGAGGACACAATGCTCTGCTCCTGCACTTCCCTCTTACTGTATGATTACCATCACCTGTGCTGTACCCTAATACTGACCCAGTGCTCATACCTATGTCATACCGCCCAACATGACCTCTCCAGGAGGAAACAATGCTCTGCTCCTGCACTTTCCTCTTACTGTATGATTACCATCACCTGTGCTGTACCCTAATACTGACCCAGTGTTCATACCTATGTCATACCTCCCAACATGACCTCTCCAGGAGGACACAATGCTCTACTCCTGCTCTTCTCTCTTACTTTATGATTACCATCACCTGTGCTGTACCTTAACACTGACGTAGTGCTCATACCTATGTCATACCTCCCAACATGACCCTATCCAGGAGGACACAATGCTCTGCTCCTGCTCTTCCCTCTTACTGTATGATTACCATCACCTGTGCTGTACCCCAATACTGACCCAGTGCTCATACCTATGTCATACCTCCCAACATGACCTCTCCAGGACACAATGCTCTGCTCCTGCTCTTCCCTCTTACTGTATGATTACCATCACCTGTGCTGTACCCTAATACTGACCCAGTGCTCATACCTATGTCATACCTCCCAACGTGACCCTCTCCAGGAGTACACAATGCTCTGCTCCTGCTCTTCCCTCTTACTGTATGATTACCATCACCTGTGCTGTACCCTAATACTGACCCAGTGCTCATACCTATGTAATACCTCCCAACATGACCTCTCCAGGAGGACACAATGCTCTGCTCCTGCGCTTCCCTCTTACTGTATGATTACCATCACCTGTGCTGTACCCTAATACTGACCCAGTGCTCATACCTATGTCATACCTCCCAACATGACCCTCTCCAGGAGGACACAATGCTCTGCTCCTGCTCTTCCCTCTTACTGTATGATTACCATCACCTGTGCTGTACCCTAATACTGACCCAGTGCTCATACCTATGTCATACCTCCCAACATGACCTCTCCAGGAGAACACAATGCTCTGCTCCTGCTCTTCCCTCTTACTGTATGATTACCATCACCTGTGCTGTACCCCAATACTGACCCAGTGCTCATACCTATGTCATACCTCCCACCATGTCCTCTCCAGGAGGACACAATGCTCTGCTCCTGCTCTTCCCTCTTACTGTATGATTACCATAACCTGTGCTGTACCCTAATACTGACCCAATGCTCACACCTATGTCATACCTCCCAACATGACCTCTCCAGGAGGACACAATGTTCTGCTCCTGCTCTTCCATCTCACTGTATGATTACCATCACCTGTGCTGTACCCCAATACTGACCCAGTGCTCATACCTATATCATACCTCCCAACATGACCCTCTCCAGGAGGACACAAATGCTCTGCTCCTGCTCTTCCCTCTTACTGTATGATTACCATCACCTGTGCTGTACCCTAATACTGACCCAGTGCTTATACCTATGTCATACCTCCCAACATGACCTCTCCAGGAGGACACAATGCTCTGCTCCTGCACTTCCCTCTTACTGTATGATTACCATCACCTGTGCTGTACCCTAATACTGACCCAGTGCTCATACCTATGTCATACCTCCCAACATGACCTCTCCAGGACACAATGCTCTGCTCCTGCTCTTCCCTCTTACTGTATGATCACCATCACCTGTGCTGTACCCTAATACTGACCCAGTGCTCATACCTATGTCATACCTCCCAACATGACCTCTCCAGGAGGACACAATGCTCTGCTCCTGCACTTCCCTCTTACTGTATGATTACCATCACCTGTGCTGTACCCTAATACTGACCCAGTGCTCATACCTATGTCATACCTCCCAACATGACCCTCTCCAGGAGGACACAATGCTCTGCTCCTGCTCTTCCCTCTAACTGTATGATTACCATCACCTGTGCTGTACCCTAATACTGACCCAGTGCTCATACCTATGTCATACCTCCCAACATGACCTCTCCAGGACACAATGCTCTGCTCCTGCTCTTCCCTCTTACTGTATGATTACCATCACCTGTGCTGTACCCTAATACTGACCCAGTGCTCATACCTATGTCATACCTCCCAACGTGACCCTCTCCAGGAGGACACAATGCTCTGCTCCTGCTCTTCCCTCTTACTGTATGATTACCATCACCTGTGCTGTACCCTAATACTGACCCAGTGCTCATACCTATGTCATACCTCCCAACATGACCTCTCCAGGAGGACACAATGCTCTGCTCCTGCTTTTCCCTCTTACTGTATGATCACCATCACCTGTGCTGTACCCTAATACTGACCCAGTGCTCATACCTATGTCATACCTCCCAACATGACCCTCTCCAGGAGGACACAATGCTCTGCTCCTGCTCTTCCCTCTTACTGTATCATTACCATCACCTGTGCTTTACTCTAATACTGACCCAGTGCTCATACCTATGTCATACCTCCCAACATGACCCTCTCCAGGAGGACACAAATGCTCTGCTCCTGCTCTTCCCTCTTACTGTATGATTACCATCACCTGTGCTGTACCCTAATGCTGACCAAGTGCTCATACCTATGTCATATCTCCCAACATGAACTCTCCAGGAGGACACAATGCTCTGCTCCTGCTCTTCTCTCTTACTGTATGATTACCATCACCTGTGCTGTACCTTAATACTGACGTAGTGCTCATACCTATGTCATACCTCCCAACATGACCTCTCCAGGAGGATACAATGCTCTGCTCCTGTTCTTCACTCTTACTGTATGATTACCATCACCTGTGCTGTACCCCAATACTGACCCAGTGCTCATACCTATGTCATACCTACCAACATGACCTCTCCAGGAGGACACAATGCTCTGCTCCTGCACTTCCCTATTACTGTATGATTACCATCATCTGTGCTGTACCCTAATACTGACCCAGTGCTCATACCTATGTCATACCTCCCAACATGACCTCTCCAGGAGGACACAATGCTCTACTCCTGCTCTTCTCTCTTACTGTATGATTACCATCACCTGTGCTGTACCCTAATACTGACCCAGTGCTCATACCTATGTCATACCTCCCAACATGACCTCTCCAGGAGGACACAATGCTCTGCTCCTGTTCTTCACTCTTACTGTATGATTACCATCACCTGTGCTGTACCCTAATACTGACCCAGTGCTCATACCTATGTCATACCTCCCAACATGACCTCTCCAGGAGGAAACAATGCTCTGCTCCTGCACTTCACTCTTACTGTATGATTACCATCACCTGTGCTGTACCCTAATACTGACCCAGTGTTCATACCTATGTCATACCTCCAACATGACCTCTCCAGGAGGACACAAATGCTCTGCTCCTGCTCTTCCCTCTTACTGTATGATTACCATCACCTGTGCTGTACCCTAATGCTGACCAAGTGCTCATACCTATGTCATATCTTCCAACATGACCTCTCCAGGAGGACACAATGCTCTGCTCCTGCTCTTCTCTCTTACTGTATGATTACCATCACCTGTGCTGTACCATAATACTGACCCAGTGCTCATACCTATGTCATACCTCCCAACATGACCTCTCCAGGAGGACACAATGCTCTGCTCCTGCACTTCCCTCTTACTGTATGATTACCATCATCTGTGCTGTACCCTAATACTGACCCAGTGGTCACACCTATGTCATACCTCCCAACATGACCTCTCCAGGAGGACACAATGCTCTGCTCCTGCACTTCCCTCTTACTGTATGATTACCATCACCTGTGCTGTACCCTAATACTGACCCAGTGCTCATACCTATGTCATACCGCCCAACATGACCTCTCCAGGAGGAAACAATGCTCTGCTCCTGCACTTTCCTCTTACTGTATGATTACCATCACCTGTGCTGTACCCTAATACTGACCCAGTGCTCATACCTATGTCATACCTCCCAACATGACCTCTCCAGGAGGACACAATGCTCTACTCCTGCTCTTCTCTCTTACTTTATGATTACCATCACCTGTGCTGTACCTTAACACTGACGTAGTGCTCATACCTATGTCATACCTCCCAACATGACCCTATCCAGGAGGATACAAATGCTCTGCTCCTGCTCTTCCCTCTTACTGTATGATTACCATCACCTGTGCTGTACCCTAATACTGACCCAGTGCTCATACCTATGTCATACCTCCCAACATGACCTCTCCAGGAGGAAACAATGCTCTGCTCCTGCTCTTCCCTCTTACTGTATGATTACCATCATCTGTGCTGTACCCTAATACTGACCCAGTGCTCATACCTATGTCATACCTCCCAACATGACCTCTCCAGGAGGACACAATGCTCTACTCCTGCTCTTCTCTCTTACTGTATGATTACCATCACCTGTGCTGTACCCTAATACTGACCCAGTGCTCATACCTATGTCATATCTCCCAACATGAACTCTCCAGGAGGACACAATGCTCTGCTCCTGCTCTTCTCTCTAACTGTATGATTACCATCACCTGTGCTGTACCTTAATACTGACGTAGTGCTCATACCTATGTCATACCTCCCAACATGACCTCTCCAGGAGGATACAATGCTCTGCTCCTGTTCTTCACTCTTACTGTATGATTACCATCACCTGTGCTGTACCCCAATACTGACCCAGTGCTCATACCTATGTCATACCTACCAACATGACCTCTCCAGGAGGACACAATGCTCTGCTCCTGCACTTCCCTATTACTGTATGATTACCATCATCTGTGCTGTACCCTAATACTGACCCAGTGCTCATACCTATGTCATACCTCCCAACATGACCTCTCCAGGAGGACACAATGCTCTGCTCCTGCACTTCCCTCTTACTGTATGATTACCATCACCTGTGCTGTACCCTAATACTGACCCAGTGCTCATACCTATGTCATACCTCCCAACATGACCTCTCCAGGAGGAAACAATGCTCTGCTCCTGCACTTCCCTCTTACTGTATGATTACCATCACCTGTGCTGTACCCTAATACTGACCCAGTGCTCATACCTATGTCATACCTCCCAACATGACCTCTCCAGGAGGACACAATGCTCTACTCCTGCTCTTCTCTCTTACTGTATGATTACCATCACCTGTGCTGTACCCTAATACTGACCCAGTGCTCATACCTATGTCATACCTCCCAACATGACCTCTCCAGGAGGACACAATGCTCTGCTCCTGTTCTTCACTCTTACTGTATGATTACCATCACCTGTGCTGTACCCTAATACTGACCCAGTGCTCATACCTATGTCATACCTCCCAACATGACCTCTCCAGGAGGAAACAATGCTCTGCTCCTGCACTTCACTCTTACTGTATGATTACCATCACCTGTGCTGTACCCTAATACTGACCCAGTGTTCATACCTATGTCATACCTCCAACATGACCTCTCCAGGAGGACACAAATGCTCTGCTCCTGCTCTTCCCTCTTACTGTATGATTACCATCACCTGTGCTGTACCCTAATGCTGACCAAGTGCTCATACCTATGTCATATCTTCCAACATGACCTCTCCAGGAGGACACAATGCTCTGCTCCTGCTCTTCTCTCTTACTGTATGATTACCATCACCTGTGCTGTACCATAATACTGACCCAGTGCTCATACCTATGTCATACCTCCCAACATGACCTCTCCAGGAGGACACAATGCTCTGCTCCTGCACTTCCCTCTTACTGTATGATTACCATCATCTGTGCTGTACCCTAATACTGACCCAGTGGTCACACCTATGTCATACCTCCCAACATGACCTCTCCAGGAGGACACAATGCTCTGCTCCTGCACTTCCCTCTTACTGTATGATTACCATCACCTGTGCTGTACCCTAATACTGACCCAGTGCTCATACCTATGTCATACCGCCCAACATGACCTCTCCAGGAGGAAACAATGCTCTGCTCCTGCACTTTCCTCTTACTGTATGATTACCATCACCTGTGCTGTACCCTAATACTGACCCAGTGCTCATACCTATGTCATACCTCCCAACATGACCTCTCCAGGAGGACACAATGCTCTACTCCTGCTCTTCTCTCTTACTTTATGATTACCATCACCTGTGCTGTACCTTAACACTGACGTAGTGCTCATACCTATGTCATACCTCCCAACATGACCCTATCCAGGAGGATACAAATGCTCTGCTCCTGCTCTTCCCTCTTACTGTATGATTACCATCACCTGTGCTGTACCCTAATACTGACCCAGTGCTCATACCTATGTCATACCTCCCAACATGACCTCTCCAGGAGGACACAATGCTCTGCTCCTGCTCTTCCCTCTTACTGTATGATTACCATCACCTGTGCTGTACCTTAATACTGACCCAGTGCTCATACCTATGTCATACCTCCCAACATGACCTCTCCAGGAGGAAACAATGCTCTGCTCCTGCTCTTCCCTCTTACTGTATGATTACCATCACCTGTGCTGTACCCTAATACTGACCCAGTGCTCATACCTATGTCATACCTCCCAACATGACCTCTCCAGGAGGACACAATGCTCTGCTCCTGCTCTTCCCTCTTACTGTATAAT
The DNA here is from genome assembly GCF_028390025.1 of Pseudophryne corroboree. Taxonomy (NCBI): domain Eukaryota; kingdom Metazoa; phylum Chordata; class Amphibia; order Anura; family Myobatrachidae; genus Pseudophryne; species Pseudophryne corroboree. The sequence continues at coordinate 525,857 of NC_086444.1, forward strand.
TACCATCACCTGTGCTGTACCCTAATACTGACCCAGTGCTCATACCTATGTCATACACCCCAACATGACCCTCTCCAGGAGGACACAATGCTCTGCTCCTGCACTTCCCTCTTACTGTATGATTACCATCACCTGTGCTGTACCCTAATACTGACCCAGTGCTCATACCTATGTCATACCTCCCAACATGACCTCTCCAGGAGGACACAATGCTCTGCTCCTGCACTTCCCTCTTACTGTATGATTACCATCACCTGTGCTGTACCCTAATACTGACCCAGTGCTCATACCTATGTCATACCTCCCAACATGACCTCTCCAGGAGGACACAATGCTCTACTCCTGCTCTTCCCTCTTACTGTATGATTATCATCACCTGTGCTGTTCCCTAATACTGACCCAGTGCTCATACCTATGTCATACCTCCCAACATGACCTCTCCAGGAGGACACAATGCTCTGCTCCTGCTCTTCCCTCTTACTGTATGATTACCATCACCTGTGCTGTACCCTAATACTGACCCAGTGTTCATACCTATGTCATACTTCCCAACATGACCCTCTCCAGGAGGACTCAATGCTCTGCTCCTGCACTTCACTCTTACTGTATGATTACCATCACCTGTGCTGTACCCTAATACTGACCCAGTGTTCGTACCTAAGTCATACCTCCAACATGACCTCTCCAGGAGGACACAATGCTCTGCTCCTGCTCTTCCCTCTTACTGTATGATTACCATCACCTGTGCTGTACCCTAATACTGACCCAGTGCTCATACCTATATCATACCTCCCAACATGACCTCTCCAGGAATACACAATGCTCTGCTCCTGCTCTTCCCTCTTACTGTATGATTACCATCACCTGTGCTGTACCCTAACACTGACCCAGTGATCATACCTATGTCATACCTCCCAACATGACCCTCTCCAGGAGGACTCAATGCTCTGCTCCTGCACTTCACTCTTACTGTATGATTACCATCACCTGTGCTGTACCCTAATACTGACCCACTGTTCATACCTATGTCATACCTCCAACATGACCCTTTCCAGGAGGACACAATGCTCTGTTCCTGAATTTCCCTCTTACTGTATGATTACCATCACCTGTGCTGTACCCTAATGCTGACCCAGTGCTCATATCTATGTTGTTCCTACCAACATGACCTCTCCAGGAGGACACAATACTCTGCAACTGCTCTTCCCTCTTACTGTATGATTACCATCACCTGTGCTGTACCCTAATACTGACCCAATGCTCATACCTATGTCATACCTCCCAACATGACCCTCTCCAGGAGGACTCAATGCTCTGCTCCTGCACTTCACTCTTACTGTATGATTACCATCACCTGTGCTGTACCCTAATACTGACCCAGTGTTCATACCTATGTCATACCTCCAACATGACCTCTCCAGGAGGACACAATGCTCTGCTGCTGCTCTTCCCTCTTACTGTATGATTACCATCACCTGTGCTGTACGCTAATACTGACCCAGTGCTCATACCTATATCATACCTCCCAACATGACCTCTCCAGGAATACACAATGCTCTGCTCCTGCTCTTCTCTCTTACTGTATGATAACCATCACCTGTGTTGTACCCTAATACTGACCCAGTGCTCATACCTATGTCATACCTCCCAACATGACCACTCCAGGAGGACACAATGCTCTGCTCCTGCACTTACCTCTTACTGTATGATTACCATCACCTGTGCTGTACCCTAATACTGACCCAGTGCTCACACCTATGTCATACCTCCCAACATGACCCTCTCCAGGAGGACACAATGCTCTGCTCCTGCTCTTCCCTCTTACTGTATGATTACCATCACCTGTGCTGTACCCTAATACTGACCCAGTGCTCATACCTATGTCATACCTCCCAACATGACCTCTCCAGGAGGACACAATGCTCTGCTCCTGCACTTCCCTCTTACTGTATGATTACCATCACCTGTGCTGTACCCTAATACTGACCCAGTGCTCATACCTATGTCATACCTCCAAACATGACCTCTCCAGGAGGAAACAATGCTCTGCTCCTGCACTTCCCTCTTACTGTATGATTACCATCACCTGTGCTGTACCTTAATACTGACGTAGTGCTCATACCTATGTCATACCTCCCAACATGACCTCTCCAGGAGGACACAATGCTCTGCTCCTGTTCTTCACTCTTACTGTATGATTACCATCACCTGTGCTGTACCCTAATACTGACCCAGTACTCATACCTATGTCATACCTCCCAACATGACCCTCTCCAGGAGGACACAATGCTCTGCTCCTGCTCTTCCCTCTTACTGTATGATTACCATCACCTGTGCTGTACCCTAATACTGACCCAGTGCTCATACCTATGTCATACCTCCCAACATGACCTCTCCAGGAGGACACAATGCTCTGCTCCTGCACTTCCCTCTTACTGTATGATTACCATCACCTGTGCTGTACCCTAATACTGACCCAGTGCTCATACCTATGTCATACCTCCCAACATGACCTCTCCAGGAGGACACAATGCTCTACTCCTGCTCTTCTCTCTTACTGTATGATTACCATCACCTGTACTGTACCTTAATACTGACGTAGTGCTCATACCTATGTCATACCTCCCAACATGACCTCTCCAGGAGGACACAATGCTCTGCTCCTGTTCTTCACTCTTACTGTATGATTACCATCACCTGTGCTGTACCCTAATACTGACCCAGTGCTCATACCTATGTCATACCTCCCAACATGACCACTCCAGGAGGAAACAATGCTCTGCTCCTGCACTTCCCTCTTACTGTATGATTACCATCACCTGTGCTGTACCCTAACACTGACCCAGTGCTCATACCTATGTCATACCTCCCAACATGACCTCTCCAGGAGGACACAATGCTCTGCTCCAGCTCTCCCCTCTTACTGTATGATTACCATCACCTGTGCTGTACCCTATTACTGACCCAGTGCTCATACCTATGTCATACCTCCCAACATGACCCTCTCCAGGAGGACACAAATGCTCTGCTCCTGCTCTTCCCTCTTACTGTATGATTACCATCACCTGTGCTGTACCCTATTACTGACCCAGTGCTCATACCTATGTCATACCTCCCAACATGACCTCTCCAGGAGGACACAATGCTCTGCTCCTGCTCTCCCCTCTTACTGTATGATTACCATCACCTGTGCTGTACCCTATTACTGACCCAGTGCTCATACCTATGTCATACCTCCCAACATGACCCTCTCCAGGAGGACACAAATGCTCTGCTCCTGCTCTTCCCTCTTACTGTATGATTACCATCACCTGTGCTGTACCCTATTACTGACCCAGTGCTCATACCTATGTCATACCTCCCAACATGACCTCTCCAGGAGGACACAATGCTCTGCTCCTGCTCTCCCCTCTTACTGTATGATTACCATCACCTGTGCTGTACCCTATTACTGACCCAGTGCTCATACCTATGTCATACCTCCCAACATGACCCTCTCCAGGAGGACACAAATGCTCTGCTCCTGCTCTTCCCTCTTACTGTATGATTACCATCACCTGTGCTGTATCCTAATACTGACCCAGTGCTCATACCTATGTCATACCTCCCAACATGACCTCTCCAGGAGGACACAATGCTCTGCTCCTGCTCTTCCCTCTTACTGTATGATTACCATCACCTGTGCTGTACCCTATTACTGACCCAGTGCTCATACCTATGTCATACCTCCCAACATGACCCTCTCCAGGAGGACACAATGCTCTGCTCCTGCACTTCACTCTTACTGTATGATTACCATCACCTGTGCTGTATCCCAATACTGACCCAGTGCTCATACCTATGTCATACCTCCCAACATGACCTCTCCAGGAGGAAACAATGCTCTGCTCCTGCTCTTACCTCTTACTGTATGATTACCATCACCTGTGCTGTACCCTATTACTGACCCAGTGCTCATACCTATGTCATACCTCCCAACATGACCCTCTCCAGGAGGACACAAATGCTCTGCTCCTGCTCTTCCCTCTTACTGTATGATTACCATCACCTGTGCTGTACCCTAATACTGACCCAGTGCTTATACCTATGTCATACCTCCCAACATGACCTCTCCAGGAGGACACAAATGCTCTGCTCCTGCACTTCCCTCTTACTGTATGATTTCCATCACCTGTGCTGTACCCTAATACTGACCCAGTGCTCATACCTATGTCATACCTCCCGACATGACCTCTCCAGGACACAATGCTCTGCTCCTGCTCTTCCCTCTTACTGTATGATTACCATCACCTGTGCTGTGCCCCAATACTGACCCAGTGCTCATACCTATGTCATACCTCCCAACATGACCTCTCCAGGAGGACACAATGCTCTGCTCCTGCTCTTCCCTCTCACTGTATGATTACCATCACCTGTGCTGTACCCTAATACTGACCCAGTGCTCATACCTATGTCATACCTCCCAACATGACCTCTCCAGGAGGACACAATGCTCTGCTCCTGCACTTCCCTCTTACTGTATGATTACCATCACCTGTGCTGTACCCTAATACTGACCCAGTGCTCATACCTATGTCATACCTCCCAACATGACCTCTCCAGGAGGACACAATGCTCTGCTCCTGCACTTCCCTCTTACTGTATGATTACCATCACCTGTGCTGTACCCTAATACTGACCCAGTGCTCATACCTATGTCATACCTCCAAACATGACCTCTCCAGGAGGAAACAATGCTCTGCTCCTGCACTTCCCTCTTACTGTATGATTACCATCACCTGTGCTGTACCCTAATACTGACCCAGTGCTCATACCTATGTCATACCTCCCAACATGACCTCTCCAGGAGGACACAATGCTCTACTCCTGCTCTTCTCTCTTACTGTATGATTACCATCACCTGTGCTGTACCTTAATACTGACGTAGTGCTCATACCTATGTCATACCTCCCGACATGACCTCTCCAGGAGGACACAATGCTCTGCTCCTGCTCTTCCCTCTTACTGTATGATTACCATCACCTGTGCTGTACCCTAATACTGACCCAGTGCTCATACCTATGTCATACCTCCCAACATGACCACTCCAGGAGGAAACAATGCTCTGCTCCTGCACTTCCCTCTTACTGTATGATTACCATCACCTGTGCTGTACCCTATTACTGACCCAGTGCTCATACCTATGTCATACCTCCCAACATGACCTCTCCAGGACACAATGCTCTGCTCCTGCTCTTCCCTCTTACTGTATGATTACCATCACCTGTGCTGTACCCTAATACTGACCCAGTGCTCATACCTATGTCATACCTCCCAACGTGACCCTCTCCAGGAGGACACAATGCTCTGCTCCTGCTCTTCCCTCTTACTGTATGATTACCATCACCTGTGCTGTACCCTAATACTGACCCAGTGCTCATACCTATGTCATACCTCCCGACATGACCTCTCCAGGAGGACACAATGCTCTGCTCCTGCTCTTCCCTCTTACTGTATGATTACCATCACCTGTGCTGTACCCTAATACTGACCCAGTGCTCATACCTATGTCATACCTCCCAACATGACCACTCCAGGAGGAAACAATGCTCTGCTCCTGCACTTCCCTCTTACTGTATGATTACCATCACCTGTGCTGTACCCTAACACTGACCCAGTGCTCATACCTATGTCATACCTCCCAACATGACCTCTCCAGGACACAGTGCTCTGCTCCTGCTCTTCCCTCTTACTGTATGATTACCATCACCTGTGCTGTACCCTAATACTGACCCAGTGCTCATACCTATGTCATACCTCCCAACGTGACCCTCTCCAGGAGGACACAATGCTCTGCTCCTGCTCTTCCCTCTTACTGTATGATTACCATCACCTGTGCTGTACCCTAATACTGACCCAGTGCTCATACCTATGTCATACCTCCCAACATGACCTCTCCAGGAGGACACAATGCTCTGCTCCTGTTCTTCACTCTTACTGTATGATTACCATCACCTGTGCTGTACCCTAATACTGACCCAGTGCTCATACCTATGTCATACCTCCCAACATGACCTCTCCAGGACACAGTGCTCTGCTCCTGCTCTTCCCTCTTACTGTATGATTACCATCACCTGTGCTGTACCCTAATACTGACCCAGTGCTCATACCTATGTCATACCTCCCAACGTGACCCTCTCCAGGAGGACACAATGCTCTGCTCCTGCTCTTCCCTCTTACTGTATGATTACCATCACCTGTGCTGTACCCTAATACTGACCCAGTGCTCATACCTATGTCATACCTCCCAACATGACCTCTCCAGGAGGACACAATGCTCTGCTCCTGCTCTTCCCTCTTACTGTATGATTACCATCACCTGTGCTGTACCCTAATACTGACCCAGTGCTCATACCTATGTCATACCTCCCAACATGACCTCTCCAGGAGGAAACAATGCTCTGCTCCTGCACTTCACTCTTACTGTATGATTACCATCACCTGTGCTGTACCCTAATACTGACCCAGTGTTCATACCTATGTCATACCTCCAACATGACCTCTCCAGGAGGACACAAATGCTCTGCTCCTGCTCTTCCCTCTTACTGTATGATTACCATCACCTGTGCTGTACCCTAATGCTGACCAAGTGCTCATACCTATGTCATATCTTCCAACATGACCTCTCCAGGAGGACACAATGCTCTGCTCCTGCTCTTCTCTCTTACTGTATGATTACCATCACCTGTGCTGTACCATAATACTGACCCAGTGCTCATACCTATGTCATACCTCCCAACATGACCTCTCCAGGAGGACACAATGCTCTGCTCCTGCTTTTCCCTCTTACTGTATGATCACCATCACCTGTGCTGTACCCTAATACTGACCCAGTGCTCATACCTATGTCATACCTCCCAACATGACCTCTCCAGGAGGACACAATGCTCTGCTCCTGCACTTCCCTCTTACTGTATGATTACCATCACCTGTGCTGTACCCTAATACTGACCCAGTGCTCATACCTATGTCATACCTCCCAACATGACCTCTCCAGGACACAATGCTCTGCTCCTGCTCTTCCCTCTTACTGTATGATTACCATCACCTGTGCTGTACCCTAATACTGACCCAGTGCTCATACCTATGTCATACCTCCCAACATGACCTCTCCAGGACACAATGCTCTGCTCCTGCTCTTCCCTCTTACTGTATGATCACCATCACCTGTGCTGTACCCTAATACTGACCCAGTGCTCATACCTATGTCATACCTCCCAACATGACCTCTCCAGGAGGACACAATGCTCTGCTCCTGCACTTCCCTCTTACTGTATGATCACCAGCACCTGTGCTGTACCCTAATACTGACCCAGTGCTCATACCTATGTCATACCTCCCAACATGACCTCTCCAGGAGGACACAATGCTCTGCTCCTGCACTTCCCTCTTACTGTATGATTACCATCACCTGTGCTGTACCCTAATACTGACCCAGTGCTCATACCTATGTCATACCTCCCAACATGACCCTCTCCAGGAGGACACAATGCTCTGCTCCTGCTCTTCCCTCTTACTGTATGATTACCATCACCTGTGCTGTACCCTAATACTGACCCAGTGCTCATACCTATGTCATACCTCCCAACATGACCTCTCCAGGACACAATGCTCTGCTCCTGCTCTTCCCTCCTACTGTATGATTACCATCACCTGTGCTGTACCCTAATACTGACCCAGTGCTCATACCTATGTCATACCTCCCAACGTGACCCTCTCCAGGAGGACACAATGCTCTGCTCCTGCTCTTCCCTCTTACTGTATGATTACCATCACCTGTGCTGTACCCTAATACTGACCCAGTGCTCATACCTATGTCATACCTCCCAACATGACCTCTCCAGGAGGACACAATGCTCTGCTCCTGCTTTTCCCTCTTACTGTATGATCACCATCACCTGTGCTGTACCCTAATACTGACCCAGTGCTCATACCTATGTCATACCTCCCAACATGACCCTCTCCAGGAGGACACAATGCTCTGCTCCTGCTTTTCCCTCTTACTGTATGATCACCATCACCTGTGCTGTACCCTAATACTGACCCAGTGCTCATACCTATGTCATACCTCCCAACATGACCCTCTCCAGGAGGACACAATGCTCTGCTCCTGCTCTTCCCTCTTACTGTATCATTACCATCACCTGTGCTTTACTCTAATACTGACCCAGTGCTCATACCTATGTCATACCTCCCAACATGACCCTCTCCAGGAGGACACAAATGCTCTGCTCCTGCTCTTCCCTCTTACTGTATGATTACCATCACCTGTGCTGTACCCTAATGCTGACCAAGTGCTCATACCTATGTCATATCTCCCAACATGAACTCTCCAGGAGGACACAATGCTCTGCTCCTGCTCTTCTCTCTTACTGTATGATTACCATCACCTGTGCTGTACCTTAATACTGACGTAGTGCTCATACCTATGTCATACCTCCCAACATGACCTCTCCAGGAGGACACAATGCTCTGCTCCTGCTCTTCCCTCTTACTGTATGATTACCATCACCTGTGCTGTACCCCAATACTGACCCAGTGCTCATACCTATGTCATACCTACCAACATGACCTCTCCAGGAGGACACAATGCTCTGCTCCTGCACTTCCCTATTACTGTATGATTACCATCATCTGTGCTGTACCCTAATACTGACCCAGTGCTCACACCTATGTCATACCTCCCAACATGACCTCTCCAGGAGGACACAATGCTCTGCTCCTGCACTTCCCTCTTACTGTATGATTACCATCACCTGTGCTGTACCCTAATACTGACCCAGTGCTCATACCTATGTCATACCTCCCAACATGACCTCTCCAGGAGGAAACAATGCTCTGCTCCTGCACTTCCCTCTTACTGTATGATTACCATCACCTGTGCTGTACCCTAATACTGACCCAGTGCTCATACCTAACCTATGTCATACCTCCCAACATGACCTCTCCAGGAGGACACAATGCTCTACTCCTGCTCTTCTCTCTTACTGTATGATTACCATCACCTGTGCTGTACCCTAATACTGACCCAGTGCTCATACCTATGTCATACCTCCCAACATGACCTCTCCAGGAGGACACAATGCTCTGCTCCTGTTCTTCACTCTTACTGTATGATTACCATCACCTGTGCTGTACCCTAATACTGACCCAGTGCTCATACCTATGTCATACCTCCCAACATGACCTCTCCAGGAGGAAACAATGCTCTGCTCCTGCACTTCACTCTTACTGTATGATTACCATCACCTGTGCTGTACCCTAATACTGACCCAGTGTTCATACCTATGTCATACCTCCAACATGACCTCTCCAGGAGGACACAAATGCTCTGCTCCTGCTCTTCCCTCTTACTGTATGATTACCATCACCTGTGCTGTACCCTAATGCTGACCAAGTGCTCATACCTATGTCATATCTTCCAACATGACCTCTCCAGGAGGACACAATGCTCTGCTCCTGCTCTTCTCTCTTACTGTATGATTACCATCACCTGTGCTGTACCATAATACTGACCCAGTGCTCATACCTATGTCATACCTCCCAACATGACCTCTCCAGGAGGACACAATGCTCTGCTCCTGCACTTCCCTCTTACTGTATGATTACCATCATCTGTGCTGTACCCTAATACTGACCCAGTGGTCACACCTATGTCATACCTCCCAACATGACCTCTCCAGGAGGACACAATGCTCTGCTCCTGCACTTCCCTCTTACTGTATGATTACCATCACCTGTGCTGTACCCTAATACTGACCCAGTGCTCATACCTATGTCATACCGCCCAACATGACCTCTCCAGGAGGAAACAATGCTCTGCTCCTGCACTTTCCTCTTACTGTATGATTACCATCACCTGTGCTGTACCCTAATACTGACCCAGTGCTCATACCTATGTCATACCTCCCAACATGACCTCTCCAGGAGGACACAATGCTCTACTCCTGCTCTTCTCTCTTACTTTATGATTACCATCACCTGTGCTGTACCTTAACACTGACGTAGTGCTCATACCTATGTCATACCTCCCAACATGACCCTATCCAGGAGGATACAAATGCTCTGCTCCTGCTCTTCCCTCTTACTGTATGATTACCATCACCTGTGCTGTACCCTAATACTGACCCAGTGCTCATACCTATGTCATACCTCCCAACATGACCTCTCCAGGAGGACACAATGCTCTGCTCCTGCTCTTCCCTCTTACTGTATGATTACCATCACCTGTGCTGTACCTTAATACTGACCCAGTGCTCATACCTATGTCATACCTCCCAACATGACCTCTCCAGGAGGAAACAATGCTCTGCTCCTGCTCTTCCCTCTTACTGTATGATTACCATCACCTGTGCTGTACCCTAATACTGACCCAGTGCTCATACCTATGTCATACCTCCCAACATGACCTCTCCAGGAGGACACAATGCTCTGCTCCTGCTCTTCCCTCTTACTGTATAATTACCATCACCTGTGCTGTACCCTAATACTGACCCAGTGCTCATACCTATGTCATACACCCCAACATGACCCTCTCCAGGAGGACACAATGCTCTGCTCCTGCACTTCCCTCTTACTGTATGATTACCATCACCTGTGCTGTACCCTAATACTGACCCAGTGCTCATACCTATGTCATACCTCCCAACATGACCTCTCCAGGAGGACACAATGCTCTGCTCCTGCACTTCCCTCTTACTGTATGATTACCATCACCTGTGCTGTACCCTAATACTGACCCAGTGCTCATACCTATGTCATACCTCCCAACATGACCTCTCCAGGAGGACACAATGCTCTACTCCTGCTCTTCCCTCTTACTGTATGATTACCATCACCTGTGCTGTACCCTAATACTGACCCAGTGCTCATACCTATGTCATACCTCCCAACATGACCTCTCCAGGAGGACACAATGCTCTGCTCCTGCTCTTCCCTCTTACTGTATGATTACCATCACCCGTGCTGTACCCTAATACTGACCCAGTGTTCATACCTATGTCATACTTCCCAACATGACCCTCTCCAGGAGGACTCAATGCTCTGCTCCTGCACTTCACTCTTACTGTATGATTACCATCACCTGTGCTGTACCCTAATACTGACCCACTGTTCATACCTATGTCATACCTCCAACATGACCCTTTCCAGGAGGACACAATGCTCTGTTCCTGAATTTCCCTCTTACTGTATGATTACCATCACCTGTGCTGTACCCTAATGCTGACCCAGTGCTCATATCTATGTTGTTCCTACCAACATGACCTCTCCAGGAGGACACAATACTCTGCAACTGCTCTTCCCTCTTACTGTATGATTACCATCACCTGTGCTGTACCCTAATACTGACCCAATGCTCATACCTATGTCATACCTCCCAACATGACCCTCTCCAGGAGGACTCAATGCTCTGCTCCTGCACTTCACTCTTACTGTATGATTACCATCACCTGTGCTGTACCTTAATACTGACCCAGTGTTCATACCTATGTCATACCTCCAACATGACCTCTCCAGGAGGACACAATGCTCTGCTCCTGCTCTTCCCTCTTACTGTATGATTACCATCACCTGTGCTGTACCCTAATACTGACCCAGTGCTCATACCTATATCATACCTCCCAACATGACCTCTCCAGGAATACACAATGCTCTGCTCCTGCTCTTCTCTCTTACTGTATGATAACCATCACCTGTGTTGTACCCTAATACTGACCCAGTGCTCATACCTATGTCATACCTCCCAACATGACCACTCCAGGAGGACACAATGCTCTGCTCCTGCACTTACCTCTTACTGTATGATTACCATCACCTGTGCTGTACCCTAATACTGACCCAGTGCTCACACCTATGTCATACCTCCCAACATGACCCTCTCCAGGAGGACACAATGCTCTGCTCCTGCTCTTCCCTCTTACTGTATGATTACCATCACCTGTGCTGTACCCTTATACTGACCCAGTGCTCATACCTATGTCATACCTCCCAACATGACCTCTCTAGGAGGACACAATGCTCTGCTCCTGTTCTTCACTCTTACTGTATGATTACCATCACCTGTGCTGTACCCTAATACTGACCCACTGTTCATACCTATGTCATACCTCCAACATGACCCTCTCCAGGAGGACACAATGTTCTGTTCCTGAATTTCCCTCTTACTGTATGATTACCATCACCTGTGCTGTTCCCTAATACTGACCCAGTGCTCATATCTATGTTGTTCCTACCAACATGACCTCTCCAGGAGGACACAATACTCTGCAACTGCTCTTCCCTCTTACTGTATGATTACCATCACCTGTGCTGTACCCTAATACTGACCCAGTGCTCATACCTATGTCATACCTCCCAACATGACCCTCTCCAGGAGGACACAATGCTCTGCTCCTGCTCTTCTCTCTTACTGTATGATAACCATCACCTGTGTTGTACCCTAATACTGACCCAGTGCTCATACCTATGTCATACCTCCCTACATGACCTCTCCAGGAGGACACAATGCTCTGCTCCTGCTCTTTCCTCTTACTATATGATTACCATCACCTGTGCTGTACCTCAATACTGACCCAGTGCTCATACCCATGTCTTACCTCCCAACATGACCTCTCCAGGAGGACACAATGCTCCGCTCCTGTTCTTCACTCTTACTGTATGATTACCATCACCTGTGCTGTACCCTAATACTGACCCAGTGCTCATACCTATGTCATACCTCCCAACATGACCTCTCCAGGAGGAAACAATGCTCTGCTCCGGCTCTTTCCTCTTACTGTATGATTACCATCACCTGTGCTGTACCCTAATACTGACCCAGTGCTCATACCTATGTCATACCTCCCAACATGACCCTCTCCAGGAGGACACTATGCTCTGCTCCTGCTCTTCCCTCTTACTGTATGATCACCATCACCTGTGCTGTACCTAATACTGACCCAGTGCTCATACCTATGTCATACCTCCCAACATGACCTCTCCAGGAGGACACAATGCTCTGCTCCTGCACTTCCCTCTTACTGTATGATTACCATCACCTGTGCTGTACCCTAACACTGACCCAGTGCTCATACCTATGTCATACCTCCCAACATGACCCTCTCCAGGAGGACTCAATGCTCTGCTCCTGCTCTTCCCTCTTACTGTATGATTACCATCACCTGTGCTGTACCCTAATACTGACCCAGTGCTCATACCTATGTCATACCTCCCAACATGACCACTCCAGGAGGACACAATGCTCTGCTCCTGCACTTACCTCTTACTGTATGATTACCATCACCTGTGCTGTACCCTAATACTGACCCAGTGCTCACACCTATGTCATACCTCCCAACATGACCTCTCCAGGAGGACACAATGCTCTGCTCCTGCTCTTTCCTCTTACTATATGATTACCATCACCTGTGCTGTACCTCAATACTGACCCAGTGCTCATACCCATGTCTTACCTCCCAACATGACCTCTCCAGGAGGACACAATGCTCTGCTCCTGTTCTTCCCTCTTACTGTATGATTACCATCACCTGTGCTGTTCCCTAATACTGACCCAGTGCTCATACCTATGTCATACCTCCCAACATGACCTCTACAGGAGGACACAATGCTCTGCTCCTGCTCTTCCTTCTTACTGTGTGATTACCATCACCTGTACTGTACCCTAATACTGACCCAGTGCTCATACCTATGTCATACCTCCCAACATGACCTCTCCAGGAGGACACAATGCTCTGCTCCTGCTCTTCCCTCTTACTGTATGATTACCATCACCTGTGCTGTACCCCATTACTGACCCAGTGCACATACCTATGTCATACCAACCAACATGACCCTCTCGAGGAAGACACAATGCTCTGCTCCTGCTCTTCCCTCTTACTGTATGATTACCATCACCTGTGCTGTACCCTAATACTGACCCAGTGCTCATACCTATGACATACCTCCCAACATGACCTCTCCAGGAGGACAAAATGCTCTGCTCCTGCTCTTTCTTCTTACTGTGTGATTACCATCACCTGTGCTGTACCTTAATACTGACCCAGTGCTCATACCTATGTCATACCTCCCAACATGACCTCTACAGGAGGACACAATGCTCTGCTCCTGCTCTTCCTTCTTACTGTGTGATTACCATCACCTGTACTGTACCCTAATACTGACCCAGTGCTCATACCTATGTCATACCTCCCAACATGACCCTCTCCAGGAGGACACAATGCTCTATTCCTGCTCTTCCCTCTTACTGTATGATTACCATCACCTGTGCTGTACCCTAATACTGACCCAGTGCTCATACCTATGTCATACCTCCCAACATGACCCTCTCCAGGAGGACACAATGCTCTGCTCCTGCTCTTCCCTCTAACTGTATGATTACCATCACCTGTACAGTACCCTAATACTGACCCAGTGCTCATACCTATGTCATACCTCCCAACATGACCTCTCCAGGTGGACACAATGCTCTGCTCCTGCTCTTCCTACTGTATGATTACCATCACCTGTGCTGTACCGTAATACTGACCCTGTGCTCATAACTATGTGATACCTCCCAATATGACCTCTCCTGGAGGACACAATGCTCTGCTCCTGCTCTTCCCTGTTACTGTATGATTACCATCACCTGTGCTGTACCTCAATACTAACCCAGTGCTCATACCTATGTCATACCTACCAACATGACCTCTCCAGGAGGACACAATGCTCTGCTCCTGCACTTCCCTCTTACTGTATGATTACCATCACCTGTGCTGTACCCTAATACTGACCCAGTGCTCATACCTATGTCATACCTACCAACATGACCTCTCCAGGAGGACACAATGCTCTGCTCCTGCACTTCCCTCTTACTGTATGATTACCATCACCTGTGCTGTACCCTAATACTGACCCAGTGCTACTGCTCATACCTATGTCATACCTCCCAACATGACCTCTCCAGGAGGAAACAATGCTCTGCTCCTGCACTTCCCTCTTACTGTATGATTACCATCACCTGTACTGTACCCTAATACTGACCCAGTGCTCATACCTATATCATACCTCCCAACATGACCTCTCCAGGAGGACACAATGCTCTGCTCCTGCTCTTCCCTCTTACTGTATGATTACCATCACCTGTGCTGTACCCTAACACTGACCCAGTGCTCATACCTATGTCATACCTCCCAACATGACCCTCTCCAGGAGGACTCAATGCTCTGCTCCTGCACTTCACTCTTACTGTATGATTACCATCACCTGTGCTGTACCCTAATACTGACCCAGTGTTCATACCTATGTCATACCTTCAACATGACCTCTCCAGGAGGACACAATACTCTGCAACTGCTCTTCCCTCTTACTGTATGATTACCATCACCTGTGCTGTACCCTAATACTGACCCAGTGCTCATACCTATGTCATACCTCCCAACATGACCTCTCCAGGAGGACACAATGCTCTGCTCCTGCTCTTCCCTCTTACTGTATGATTACCATCACCTGTGCTGTATCCTAATACTGACCCAGTGCTCATACCTATGTCATACCTCCCAACGTGACCTCTCCAGGAGGACACAATGCTCTGCGCCTGCTCTTCCCTCTTACTGTATGATTACCTTCACTTGTGCTGTACCCTAATACTGACCCAGTGCTCATACCTACGTCATACCTCCCAACATGATCCTCTCCAGGAGGACACAATGCTCTGCTCCTGCTCTTCCCTCTTACTGTATGATTACCATCACCTGTGCTGTACCCTAATACTGACCCAGTGCTCATACCTATGTCATATCTCCCAACATGACCTCTCCAGGAGGACACAATGCTCTGCTCCTGCACTTCCCTCTTACTGTATGATTACCATCACCTGTGCTGTACCCTAATACTGACCCAGTGCTCATACCTATGTCATACCTCCCAACATGACCTCTCCAGGAGGACACAATGCTCTGCTCCTGCTCTTCCCTCTTACTGTATGATTACCATCACCTGTGCTGTACCCTAATACTGACCCAGTGCTCATACCTATGTCATACCTCCCAACATGACCTCTCCAGGAGGACACAATGCTCTGCTCCTGCTCTTCCCTCTTACTGTATGATTACCATCACCTGTGCTGTACCCTAATACTGACCCAGTGCTCATACCTATATCATACCTCCAACATGACCTCTCCAGGAGGACACAATGTTCTTCTCCTGCTCTTCAATCTCACTGTATGATTACCATCACCTGTGCTGTACCCTAATACTGACCAAGTGCTCATACCTATATCATACCTCCAACATGACCTCTCCAGGAGGACACAATGTTCTGCTCCTGCTCTTCAATCTCACTGTATGATTACCATCACCTGTGCTGTACCCCAATACTGACCCAGTGCTCATACCTATGTCATACCTCCAAACATGACCTCTCCAGGAGGACACAATGCTCTGCTCCTGCTCTTCCCTCTTACTGTATGATTACCATCACCTGTGCTGTACCCCAATACTGACCCAGTGCTCATACCTATGTCATACCTTCCAACATGACCTCTCCAGGAGGACACAATGCTCTGCTCCTGCTCTTCCCTCTTACTGTATGATTACCATCACCTGTGCTGTACCCTAATACTGACCCAATGCTCAAACCTATGTCATACCTCCCAACATGACCTCTCCAGGAGAACACAATGCTCTGCTCCTGCTCTTCCCTCTTACTGTATGATTACCATCACCTGTGCTGTACCCCAATACTGACCCAGTGCTCATACCTATGTCATACCTCCCAACATGAACTCTCCAGGAGGACACAATGCTCTGCTCCTGCTCTTCCCTCTTACTGTATGATTACCATAACCTGTGCTGTACCCTAATACTGACCCAATGCTCACACCTATGTCATACCTCCCAACATGACCTCTCCAGGAGGACACAATGTTCTGCTCCTGCTCTTCCATCTCACTGTATGATTACCATCACCTGTGCTGTACCCCAATACTGACCCAGTGCTCATACCTGTCATACCTCCCAACATAACCTCTCCAGTAGGGACACAATGCTCTGCTCCTGCACTTCCCTCTTACTGTATGATTACCATCACCTGTGCTGTACCCTCATACTGACCCAGTGCTCATACCTATGTCATACCTTCCAACATGACCCTCTCCAGGAGGACACAATGCTCTGCTCCTGCACTTCCCTCTTACTGTATGATTACCATCACATGTGCTGTACCCCAATACCGACCAAGTGCTCATACCTATGTCATACCTCCCAACATGACCTCTCCAGTAGGGACACAATGCTCTGCTCCTGCTCTCCCTCTTACTGTATGATTACCATCACCTGTGCTATACCCTCATACTGACCCAGTGCTCATACCTATGTCATACCTCCCAACATGACCTCTCCAGGAGGACACAATGCTCTGCTCCTGCACATCCCTCTTACTGTATAATTACCATCACCTGTGTTGCACCCTAATACTGACCCAGTGCTCATACCTATGTCATACCTCCCAACATGACCCTCTCCAGGAGGACACAATGCTCTGCTCCTGCTCTTCCCTCTTACTGTATGATTACCATCACCTGTGCTGTACCC
This sequence comes from Pseudophryne corroboree, assembly GCF_028390025.1. Lineage (NCBI taxonomy): Eukaryota > Metazoa > Chordata > Amphibia > Anura > Myobatrachidae > Pseudophryne > Pseudophryne corroboree. The sequence continues at coordinate 543,466 of NC_086444.1, forward strand.
TAATACTGACCCAGTGCTCATACCTATGTCATACCTCCCAACATGACCTCTCCAGGAGGACACAATGCTCTGCTCCTGCTCTTCCCTCTTACTGTATGATTACCATCACCTGTGCTGTACCCTAATACTGACCCAGTGCTCATACCTATGTCATACCTCCCAACATGACCTCTCCAGGAGGACACAATGCTCTGCTCCTGCTCTTCCCTCTTACTGTATGATTACCGTCACCTGTGCTGTACCCTAATACTGACCCAGTGCTCATACCTATGTCATACCTCCCAAAATGACCTCTCCAGGAGGATACAATGCTCTGCTCCTGCACTTCCCTCTTACTGTATGATTACCATCACCTGTGCTGTACCCTAATACTGACCCAGTGCTCATACCTATGTCATACCTCCAAACATGACCTCTCCAGGAGGACACAATGCTCTGCTCCTGCTCTTCCCTCTTACTGTATGATTACCATCACCTGTTCTGTACACTAATACTGACCCTGTGCTCATACCTATGTCATACCTCCCAACATGACCTCTCCAGGAGGACACAATGCTCTGCTCCTGCTCTTCCTTCTTACTGTGTGATTACCATCACCTGTACTGTACCCTAATACTGACCCAGTGCTCATACCTATGTCATACCTCCCAACATGACCTCTCCAGGAGGACACAATGCTCTGCTCCTGCTCTTCCCTCTTACTGTATGATTACCATCACCTGTGCTGTACCCCATTACTGACCCAGTGCACATACCTATGTCATACCAACCAACATGACCCTCTCGAGGAAGACACAATGCTCTGCTCCTGCTCTTCCCTCTTACTGTATGATTACCATCACCTGTGCTGTACCCTAATACTGACCCAGTGCTCATACCTATGACATACCTCCCAACATGACCTCTCCAGGAGGACAAAATGCTCTGCTCCTGCTCTTTCTTCTTACTGTGTGATTACCATCACCTGTGCTGTACCTTAATACTGACCCAGTGCTCATACCTATGTCATACCTCCCAACATGACCTCTACAGGAGGACACAATGCTCTGCTCCTGCTCTTCCTTCTTACTGTGTGATTACCATCACCTGTACTGTACCCTAATACTGACCCAGTGCTCATACCTATGTCATACCTCCCAACATGACCCTCTCCAGGAGGACACAATGCTCTATTCCTGCTCTTCCCTCTTACTGTATGATTACCATCACCTGTGCTGTACCCTAATACTGACCCAGTGCTCATACCTATGTCATACCTCCCAACATGACCTCTCCAGGTGGACACAATGCTCTGCTCCTGCTCTTCCTACTGTATGATTACCATCACCTGTGCTGTACCGTAATACTGACCCTGTGCTCATAACTATGTGATACCTCCCAATATGACCTCTCCTGGAGGACACAATGCTCTGCTCCTGCTCTTCCCTGTTACTGTATGATTACCATCACCTGTGCTGTACCTCAATACTAACCCAGTGCTCATACCTATGTCATACCTACCAACATGACCTCTCCAGGAGGACACAATGCTCTGCTCCTGCACTTCCCTCTTACTGTATGATTACCATCACCTGTGCTGTACCCTAATACTGACCCAGTGCTCATACCTATGTCATACCTACCAACATGACCTCTCCAGGAGGACACAATGCTCTGCTCCTGCACTTCCCTCTTACTGTATGATTACCATCACCTGTGCTGTACCCTAATACTGACCCAGTGCTACTGCTCATACCTATGTCATACCTCCCAACATGACCTCTCCAGGAGGAAACAATGCTCTGCTCCTGCACTTCCCTCTTACTGTATGATTACCATCACCTGTACTGTACCCTAATACTGACCCAGTGCTCATACCTATATCATACCTCCCAACATGACCTCTCCAGGAGGACACAATGCTCTGCTCCTGCTCTTCCCTCTTACTGTATGATTACCATCACATGTGCTGTACCCTAACACTGACCCAGTGCTCATACCTATGTCATACCTCCCAACATGACCCTCTCCAGGAGGACTCAATGCTCTGCTCCTGCACTTCACTCTTACTGTATGATTACCATCACCTGTGCTGTACCCTAATACTGACCCAGTGTTCATACCTATGTCATACCTTCAACATGACCTCTCCAGGAGGACACAATACTCTGCAACTGCTCTTCCCTCTTACTGTATGATTACCATCACCTGTGCTGTACCCTAATACTGACCCAGTGCTCATACCTATGTCATACCTCCCAACATGACCTCTCCAGGAGGACACAATGCTCTGCTCCTGCTCTTCCCTCTTACTGTATGATTACCATCACCTGTGCTGTATCCTAATACTGACCCAGTGCTCATACCTATGTCATACCTCCCAACGTGACCTCTCCAGGAGGACACAATGCTCTGCGCCTGCTCTTCCCTCTTACTGTATGATTACCTTCACTTGTGCTGTACCCTAATACTGACCCAGTGCTCATACCTACGTCATACCTCCCAACATGATCCTCTCCAGGAGGACACAATGCTCTGCTCCTGCTCTTCCCTCTTACTGTATGATTACCATCACCTGTGCTGTACCCTAATACTGACCCAGTGCTCATACCTATGTCATACCTCCCAACATGACCTCTCCAGGAGGACACAATGCTCTGCTCCTGCACTTCCCTCTTACTGTATGATTACCATCACCTGTGCTGTACCCTAATACTGACCCAGTGCTCATACCTATGTCATACCTCCCAACATGACCTCTCCAGGAGGACACAATGCTCTGCTCCTGCTCTTCCCTCTTACTGTATGATTACCATCACCTGTGCTGTACCCTAATACTGACCCAGTGCTCATACCTATGTCATACCTCCCAACATGACCTCTCCAGGAGGACACAATGCTCTGCTCCTGCTCTTCCCTCTTACTGTATGATTACCATCACCTGTGCTGTACCCTAATACTGACCCAGTGCTCATACCTATATCATACCTCCAACATGACCTCTCCAGGAGGACACAATGTTCTTCTCCTGCTCTTCAATCTCACTGTATGATTACCATCACCTGTGCTGTACCCTAATACTGACCAAGTGCTCATACCTATATCATACCTCCAACATGACCTCTCCAGGAGGACACAATGTTCTGCTCCTGCTCTTCAATCTCACTGTATGATTACCATCACCTGTGCTGTACCCCAATACTGACCCAGTGCTCATACCTGTCATACCTCCCAACATAACCTCTCCAGTAGGGACACAATGCTCTGCTCCTGCACTTCCCTCTTACTGTATGATTACCATCACCTGTGCTGTACCCTCATACTGACCCAGTGCTCATACCTATGTCATACCTTCCAACATGACCCTCTCCAGGAGGACACAATGCTCTGCTCCTGCACTTCCCTCTTACTGTATGATTACCATCACATGTGCTGTACCCCAATACTGACCCAGTGCTCATACCTATGTCATACCTCCCAACATGACCTCTCCAGGAGGACACAATGCTCTGCTCCTGCACTACCCTCTTACTGTATGATTACCATCACCTGTGCAGTACCCTAATACCGACCAAGTGCTCATACCTATGTCATACCTCCCAACATGACCTCTCCAGTAGGGACACAATGCTCTGCTCCTGCTCTCCCTCTTACTGTATGATTACCATCACCTGTGCTGTACCCTCATACTGACCCAGTGCTCATACCTATGTCATACCTCCCAACATGACCTCTCCAGGAGGACACAATGCTCTGCTCCTGCACATCCCTCTTACTGTATAATTACCATCACCTGTGTTGCACCCTAATACTGACCCAGTGCTCATACCTATGTCATACCTCCCAACATGACCCTCTCCAGGAGGACACAATGCTCTGCTCCTGCTCTTCCCTCTTACTGTATGATTACCATCACCTGTGCTGTACCCTAATACTGACCCAGTGCTCATACCTATGTCATACCTCCCAACATGACCTCTCCAGGAGGACACAATGCTCTGCTCCTGCTCTTCCCTCTTACTGTATGATTACCATCACCTGTGCTGTACCCTAATACTGACCCAGTGCTCATACCTATGTCATACCTCCCAACATGACCTCTCCAGGAGGACACAATGCTCTGCTCCTGCTCTTCCCTCTTACTGTATGATTACCGTCACCTGTGCTGTACCCTAATACTGACCCAGTGCTCATACCTATGTCATACCCCCCAACATGACCTCTCCAGGAGGACACAATGCTCTGCTCCTGCTCTTCCCTCTTACTGTATGATTACCATCACCTGTTCTGTACACTAATACTGACCCTGTGCTCATACCTATGTCATACCTCCCAACATGACCTCTCCAGGAGGACACAATGCTCTGCTCCTGCTCTTCCCTCTCACTGTATGATTACCATCACCTGTTCTGTACACTAATACTGACCCAGTGCTCATACCTATGTCATACCTCCCAACATGACCTCTCCAGGAGGACACAATGCTCTGCTCCTGCTCATCCCTCTTACTGTATGATTTCCATCACCTGTGCTTTACCCTAATACTGACCCAGTGCTCATACCTTTGCCATACCTCCCAACATGACCTCTCCAGGAGGACACAATGCTCTGCTCCTACACTTCCCTCTTACTGTATGATTACCATCACCTGTGCTGTACCCCAATACTGACCCAGTGCTCATACCTATGTCATACCTCCCAACATGACCCTCTCCAGGAGGACACAATGTTCTGCTCCTGCTCTTCCCTCTTACTGTATGATTACCATCACCTGTGCTGTACCCTAATACTGACCCAGTGCTCATACCTATGACATATCTCCCAACATGACCTCTCCAGGAGGACACAATGTTCTGCTCCTGCTCTTCCCTCTTACTGTATGATTACCATCACCTGTGCTGTTCCCTAATACTGACCCAGTGCTCATACCTATGTCATACCTCCGAACATGACCTCTCCAGGACACAATGCTCTGCTCCTGCTCTTCCCTCTTACTGTATGATTAAAATCACCTGTGCTGTACCCCAATACTGACCCAGTGCTCATACCTATGTCATACCTCCCAACATGACCTCTCCAGGAGGACATAATGCTCTGCTCCTGCTCTTCTCTCTTACTGTATGATTACCATCACCTGTGCTGTACCCTAATACTGACCCAGTGCTCATTCCTTTGTCATACCTCCCAACATGACCTCTCCAGGAGGACACAATGCTCTGCTCCTGCACTTCCCTCTTACTGTATGATTACCATCACCTGTGCTGTACCCTAATACTGACCCAGTGCTCATACCTATGTCATACCTCCCAACATGACCTCTCCAGGAGGACACAATGCTCTGCTCCTGCTCTTCCTTCTTACTGTATGATTACCATCACCTGTGCTGTACCCCAATACTGAACCAGTGCTCATACCTATGTCATACCTCCCAACATGACCCTCTCCAGGAGGACACAATGTTCTGCTCCTGCTCTTCCCTCTTACTGTATGATTACCATCACCTGTGCTGTACCCTAATACTGACCCAGTGCTCATACCTATGACATATCTCCCAACATGACCTCTCCAGGAGGACACAATGTTCTGCTCCTGCTCTTCCCTCTTACTGTATGATTACCATCACCTGTGCTGTTCCCTAATACTGACCCAGTGCTCATACCTATGTCATACCTCCGAACATGACCTCTCCAGGACACAATGCTCTGCTCCTGCTCTTCCCTCTTACTGTATGATTAAAATCACCTGTGCTGTACCCCAATACTGACCCAGTGCTCATACCTATGTCATACCTCCCAACATGACCCTCTCCAGGAGGACACAATGTTCTGCTCCTGCTCTTCCCTCTTACTGTATGATTACCATCACCTGTGCTGTACCCTAATACTGACCCAGTGCTCATACCTATGACATATCTCCCAACATGACCTCTCCAGGAGGACACAATGTTCTGCTCCTGCTCTTCCCTCTTACTGTATGATTACCATCACCTGTGCTGTTCCCTAATACTGACCCAGTGCTCATACCTATGTCATACCTCCGAACATGACCTCTCCAGGACACAATGCTCTGCTCCTGCTCTTCCCTCTTACTGTATGATTACCATCACCTGTGCTGTACCCTAATACTGACCCAGTGCTCATACCTATGTCATACTACCCAACATGACCCTCTCCAGGAGGACACAATGCTCTGCTCCTGCTCTTCCCTCTTACTGTATGATTACCATCACCTGTGCTGTACCCTAATACTGACCCAGTGCTCATACCTATGTCATACCTCCCAACATGACCTCTCCAGGAGGACACAATGCTCTGCTCCTGCACTTCCCTCTTACTGTATGATCACCATCACCTGTGCTGTACCCGAATACTGACCCAGTGCTCACACCTATGTCATACCTCCCAACATGACCTCTCCAGGAGGACCTAATGCTCTGCTCCTGCTCTTCTCTCTTACTGTATGATTACCATCACCTGTGCTGTACCCTAATACTGACCCAGTGCTCATACCTATGTCATACCTCCCAACATGACCTATCCAGGAGAACACAATGCTCTGCTCCTGCTCTTCCCTCTTACTGTATGATTACCATCACCTGTGCTGTACCCTAATACTGTCCCAGTGTTCATACATATGTCATACCTCCCAACATGACGTCTCCAGGAGGACACAATGCTCTGCTCCTGCTCTTCCCTCTTACTGTATGATTACCATCACCTGTGCTGTACCCTAATACTGACCCAGTGCTCATACCTATGTCAAACCTCCCAACATGACCCTCTCCAGGAGGACACAATGCTCTGCTCCTGCTCTTTCCTCTTACTGTATGATTACCATCACCTGTGCTGTACCCTAATACTGACCCAGTGCTCATACCTATGTTATACCTCCCAACATGACCCTCTCCAGGAGGACACTATGCTCTGCTCCTGCTCTTCCCTCTTACTGTATGATTACCATCACCTGTGCTGTACCCTAATACTGACCCAGTGCTCATACCTATGTCATACCTCCCAACATGACCTCTCCAGGAGGACATAATGCTCTGCTCCTGCTCTTCTCTCTTACTGTATGATTACCATCACCTGTGCTGTACCCTAATACTGACCCAGTGCTCATACCTATGTCATACCTCCCAACATGACCTCTCTAGGAGGACACAATGCTCTGCTCCTGCTTTTCCCTCTCACTGTATGATAACCATCAGCTGTGCTGTACCCTAATACTGACCCAGTGCTCATACCTATGTCATACCTCCGAACATGACCTCTCCAGGACACAATGCTCTGCTCCTGCTCTTCCCTCTTACTGTATGATTATAATCACCTGTGCTGTACCCTAATACTGACCCAGTGCTCATACCTATGACATATCTCCCAACATGACCTCTCCAGGAGGACACAATGTTCTGCTCCTGCTCTTCCCTCTTACTGTATGATTACCATCACCTGTGCTGTACCCTAATACTGACCCAGTGCTCATACCTATGTCATACTTCCCAACATGACCTCTCCAGGAGGACACAATGCTCTGCTCCTGCTCTTCCCTCTTACAGTATGATTACCATCACCTGTGCTGTACCCTAATTCTAACCCAGTGCTCATACCTATGTCATACCTCCGAACATGACCTCTGCAGGACACAATGCTCTGCTCCTGCTCTTCCCTCTTACTGTATGATTACCATCACCTGTTCTGTACCATAATTCTAACCCAGTGCTCATACCTATGTCATACCTCCGAACATGACCTCTCCAGGACACAATGCTCTGCTCCTGCTCTTCCCTCTAACTGTATGATTAAAATCACCTGTGCTGTACCCTAATACTGACCCAGTGCTCATACCTATGACATATCTCCCAACATGACCTCTCCAGGAGGACACAATGTTCTGCTCCTGCTCTTCCCTCTTACTGTATGATTACCATCACCTGTGCTGTTCCCTAATACTGACCCAGTGCTCATACCTATGTCATACCTCCCAACATGACCTCTCCAGGAGGACACAATGCTCTGCTCCTGCTCTTCCCTCTTACTGTATGATTACCATCACCTGTGCTGTACCCTAATTCTAACCCAGTGCTCATACCTATGTCATACCTCCGAACATGACCTCTGCAGGACACAATGCTCTGCTCCTGCTCTTCCCTCTTACTGTATGATTACCATCACCTGTGCTGTACCCTAATTCTAACCCAGTGCTCATACCTATGTCATACCTCCCAACATGACCTCTCCAGGAGGACACAATGCTCTGCTCCTGCTCTTCCCTCTTACTGTATGATTACCATCACCTGTGCTGTACCCTAATACTGACCCAGTGCTCATACCTATGTCATACCTCCCAACATGATCCTCTCCAGGAGGACACAATGCTCTGCTCCTACACTTCCCTCTTACTGTATGATCACCATCACCTGTGCTGTACCCGAATACTGACCCAGTGCTCACACCTATGTCATACCTCCCAACATGACCTCCCCAGGAGGATACAATGCTCTGCTCCTGCTCTTTCCTCTTACTGTATGATTACCATCACCTGTGCTGTACCCTAATACTGACCCAGTGCTCATACCTATGTCATACCTCCCAACATGACCTCCCCAGGAGGATACAATGCTCTGCTCCTGCTCTTTCCTCTCACTGTATGATTACCATCACCTGTGCTGTACCCTAATACTGACCCAGTGCTCATACCTATGTCATACCTCCCAACATGACCTCTCCAGGAGGACACAATGCTCTGCTCCTGCTCTTCCCTCTTACTGTATGATTACCATCACCTGTGCTGTACCCTAATACTGAGCCAGTGCTCACACCTATGTCATACCTCCCAACATGACCTCTCCAGGAGGACACAATGCTCTGCTCCTGCACTTCCCTGTTACTGTATGATTACCATCACCTGTGCTGTACCCTAATACTGACCCAGTGCTCATACCTATGTCATACCTCCCAACATGACCTCTCCAGGAGGACACAATGCTCTGCTTCTGCTCTTCCCTCTTACTGTATGATTACCATCACCTGTGCTGTACCCTAATACTGACCCAGTGCTCACACCTATGTCATACCTCCCAACATGACCTCTCCAGGAGGACACAATGCTCTGCTCCTGCACTTCCCTGTTACTGTATGATTACCATCACCTGTGCTGTACCCTAATACTGACCCAGTGCTCATACCTATGTCATACCTCCCAACATGACCTCTCCAGGAGGACACAATGCTCTGCTTCTGCTCTTCCCTCTTACTGTATGATTACCATCACCTGTGCTGTACCCTAATACTGACCCAGTGCTCATACCCATGTCATACCTCCCAACATGACCTCTGCAGGAGGACACAATGCTCTGCTCCTGCTCTTCCCTATTACTGTATGATTACCATCACCTGTGCTGTATCCTAATACTGACCCAGTGCTCATACCTATGTCATACCTCCCAACATGACCCTCTCCAGGAGGACACAATGCTCTGCTCCTGCTCTTCTCTCTTACTGTATGATTACCATCACCTGTGCTGTTCCCTAATACTGTCCCAGTGTTCATACATATGTCATACCTCCCAACATTACCTCTCCAGGAGGACACAATGCTCTGCTCCTGCTCTTCCCTCTTACTGTATGATTACCATCACCTGTGCTATACAATAATACTGACCCAGTGCACATACCTATGTCATGCCCACCAACATGACCATTTCCAGTAGGACACAATGCTCTGCTCCTGCACTTCCCTCTTACTGTATGATTACCATCACCTGTGCTGTACACTAATACTGACCCAGTGCTCATACCTATGTCATACTCCCAACATGACCTCTCCAGGAGGACACAATGCTCTGCTCCTGAACTTCCCTCTTACTGTATGATTACCATCACCTGTGCTGTACCCTAATACTGACCCAGTGCTCATACCTATGTCATACCTCCCAACATGACCTCTCCAGGAGGACACAATGCTCTGCTCCTGCACTTCCCTCTCACTGTATGATAACCATCACCTGTGCTGTACCCTAATACTGACCCAGTGCTCATTCCTATGTCATACCTCCCAACATGACCTCTCTAGGAGGACACAATGCTCTGCTCCTGCTCTTCCTTCTTACTGTATGATTACCATCACCTGTGCTGTACCCTAATACTGACCCAGTGCTCACACCTATGTCATACCTCCCAACATAACCGTCACCAGGAGGACACAATGCTCTACTCCTGCACTTCCCTCTTACTGTATGATTACCGTGATTTGTGCTGTACCCTAATACTGACCCAGTGCACATACCTATGTCATGCCCACCAACATAACCATTTCCAGGAGGACACAATGCTTAGCTCCTGAACTTCCCTCTTACTGTATGATTACCATCACCTGTGCTGTACCCTAATACTGACCCAGTGCTCATACCGATGTCATACCTCCCAACATGACCTCTCCAGGAGGACACAATGCTCTGCTCCTGCTCTTCCCTCTTACTGTATGATTACCATCACCTGTGCTGTACCCTAATACTGACCCAGTGCTCATACCGATGTCATACCTCCCAACATGACCTCTCCAGGAGGACACAATGCTCTGCTCCTGCTCTTCCCTCTTACTGTATGATTACCATCACCTGTACTGTACCCTAATACTGACCCAGTGCTCATACCTATGTCATACCTCCCAACATTACCTCTCCAGGAGGACACAATGCTCTACTCCTGCTCATCCCTCTTACTGTATGATTACCATCAGCTGTGCTGTACCCTAATACTGACCCAGTGCTCATACCTATGTCATACCTCCCAACATGACCTCTCCAGGAGGACACAATGCTCTGCTCCTGCTCTTCCCTCTTACTGTATGATTACCATCACCTGTGCTATACCCTAATACTGACCCAGTGCTCATACCTATGTCATACCTCCCAACATGACCTCTCCAGGAGGACACAATGCTCTGCTCCTGCTCTTCCCTCTTACTGTATGATTAAAATCACCTGTGCTGTACCCTAATACTGACCCTGTGCTCATACCTATGACATATCTCCCAACATGACCTCTCCAGGAGGACACAATGTTCTGCTCCTGCTCTTCCCTCTTACTGTATGATTACCATCACCTGTGCTGTTCCCTAATACTGACCCAGTGCTCATACCTATGTCATACCTCCCAACATGACCTCTCCAGGAGGACACAATGCTCTGCTCCTGCTCTTCCCTCTTACTGTATGATTACCATCACCTGTGCTGTTCCCTAATACTGACCCAGTGCTCATACCTATGTCATACCTCCCAACATGACCTCTCCAGGAGGACACAATGCTCTGCTCCTGCTCTTCCCTCTTACTGTATGATTACCATCACCTGTGCTGTTCCCTAATACTGACCCAGTGCTCATACCCTCCCAACATGACCTCTCCAGGAGGACACAATGCTCTGCTCCTGCTCTTCCCTCTTACTGTATGATTACCATCACCTGTGCTGTACCCTAATACTGACCCAGTGCTCATACCTATGTCATACCTCCCAACATGACCTCTCCAGGAGGACACAATGCTCTGCTCCTGCTCTTCCCTCTTACTGTATGATTACCATCACCTGTGCTGTACCCAAATACTGACCCAGTGCTCATACCTATGTCATACCTCCCAACATGATCTCTCCAGGAGGACACAATGCTCTGCTCCTGCTCTTCCCTCTTACTGTATGATTACCATCACCTGTGCTGTACCCTAATACTGACCCAGTGCTCATACCTATGTCATACCTCCCAACATGACCCTCTCCAGGAGTACACAATGCTCTGCTCCTGCTCTTCCCTCTTACTGTATGATTACCATCACCTGTGTGTACCCTAATTCTAACCCAGTGCTCATACCTATGTCATACCTCCCAACATGACCTCTCCAGGAGGACACAATGCTCTGCTCCTGCTCTTCCCTCTTACTGTATGATTACCATCATCTGTGTGTACCCTAATTCTTACCCAGTGCTCATACCTATGTCATACCTCCGAACATGACCTCTGCAGGACACAATGCTCTGCTCCTGCTCTTCCCTCTTACTGTATGATTACCATCACCTATGCTGTACCCTAATACTGCCCCAGTGCTCATACCTATGTCATACCTCCCAACATGACCTCTCCTGGAGGACACAATGCTCTGCTCCTGCTCTTCCCTCTTACTGTATGATTACCATCACCTGTGTGTACCCTAATTCTAACCCAGTGCTCATACCTATGTCATACCTCCGAACATGACCTCTGCAGGACACAATGCTCTGCTCCTGCTCTTCCCTCTTACTGTATGATTACCATCACCTGTGCTGTACCCTAATACTGACCCAGTGCTCATACCTATGTCATACCTCCCAACATGACCCTCTCCAGGAGGACACAATGCTCTGCTCCTGCACTACTCTCTAACTGTATGATTACCATCACCTGTGCTGTACCCTAATACTGCCCCAGTGCTCATACCTATGTCATACCTCCCAACATGACCATTTCCAGGAGGACACAATGCTCTGCTCCTGCTCTTCCCTCTTACTGTATGATTACCATCACCTGTGCTGTATCCTAATACTGACCCAGTGCTCATACCTATGTCATACCTCCCAACATGACCTCTCCAGGAGGACACAATGCTCTGCTCCTGCTCTTCCCTCTTACTGTATGATTACCATCACCTGTGCTGTACCCTAATACTGACCCAGTGCTCATACCTATGTCATACCTCCCAACATGACCCTCTCCAGGAGGACACAATGCTCTGCTCCTGCACTACTCTCTAACTGTATGATTACCATCACCTGTGCTGTACCCTAATACTGACCCAGTGCTCACACCTATGTCATACCTCCCAACATGACCTCTCCAGGAGGACACAATGCTCTGCTCCTGCTCTTCCCTCTTACTGTATGATTCCCGACACCTGTGCTGTACCCTAATACTGACCCAGTGCTCATACCTATGTCATACCTCCCAACATGACCTCTCCAGGAGGACACAATGCTCTGCTCCTGCTCTTCTCTCTTACGGTATGATTACCATCACCTGTGCTGTACCCTAATACTGTCCCAGTGTTCATACATATGTCATACCTCCCAACATTACCTCTCCAGGAGGACACAATGCTCTGCTCCTGCTCTTCCCTCTTACTGTATGATTACCATCACCTGTGCTGTACACTAATACTGACCCAGTGCTCATACCTATGTCATACCTCCCAACATGACCTCTCCAGGAGGACACAATGCTCTGCTCCTGAACTTCCCTCTTACTGTATGATTTCCATCACCTGTGCTGTACCCCAATACTGACCCATTGCTCATTCCTATGTCATACCTCCCAACATGACCTCTCTAGGAGGACACAATGCTCTGTTCCTGCTCTTCCCTCTTACTGTATGATTACCATCACCTGTGCTGTACCCTAATACTGACCCAGTGCTCATACCTATGTCATACCTCCCAACATGACCTCTCCAGGAGGACACAATGCTCTGCTCCTGCTCTTCCCTCTTACTGTATGATTATCATCACCTGTGCTGTACCCTAATACTGACCCAGTGCTCATACCTATGTCATACCTCCCAACATGACCTCTCCAGGAGGACACAATGCTCTGCTCCTGCTCTTCCCTCTTACTGTATGATTATCATCACCTGTGCTGTACCCTAATACTGACCCAGTGCTCATACCTATGTCATACCTCCCAACATGACCTCTCCAGGAGGACACAATGCTCTGCTCCTGCTCTTCCCTCTTACTGTATGATTATCATCACCTGTGCTGTACCCTAATACTGACCCAGTGCTCATACCTATGTCATACCTCCCAACATGACCTCTCCAGGAGGACACAATGCTCTGCTCCTGCACTTCCCTCTTACTGTATGATTACCATCACCTGTGCTGTACCCCAATACTGACCCAGTGCTCATACCTATGTCATACCTCCCAACATGACCTCTCCAGGAGGACACAATGCTCTGCTCCTGCACTTCCCTCTTACTGTATGATTACCATCACCTGTGCTGTACCCTAATACTGACCCAGTGCCCATTCCTTTGTCATACCTCGCAACATGACCCTCTCCAGGAGGACACAATGCTCTGCTCCTGCTTTTCCCTCTCACTGTATGATAACCATCAGCTGTGCTGTACCCTAATACTGACCCAGTGCTCATACCTATGTCATACCTCCCAACATGACCCTCTCCAGGAGGACACAATGCTCTGCTCCTGCTTTTCCCTCTCACTGTATGATAACCATCAGCTGTGCTGTACCCTAATACTGACCCAGTGCTCATACCTATGTCATACCTTCCAACATGACCTCTCCAGGAGGACACAATGCTCTGCTCCTGCTCTTCCCTCTTACTATATGATTACCATCACCTGTGCTGTACCCTAATACTGACCCAGTGCTCATACCTATGTCATACCTCCCAACATGACCTCTCCAGGAGGACACAATGCTCTGCTCCTGCTCTTCCCTCTTACTGTATGATTACCATCACCTGTGCTGTACCCTAATACTGACCCAGTGCTCATACCTATGTCATACCTCCCAACATGTCCTCTCCAGGAGGACACAATGCTCTGCTCCTGCTCTTCCCTCTTACTGTATGATTACCATCACCTGTACTGTACCCCAATACTGACCCAGTGCTCATACCTATGTCATACCTCCCAACATGACCTCTCCAGGAGGACACAATGCTCTGCTCCTGCTTTTCCCTCTCACTGTATGATAACCATCACCTGTGCTGTACCCTAATACTGACCCAGTGCTCATACCTATGTCATACCTCCCAACATGACCCTATCCAGGACACAATGCTCTGCTCCTGCTCTTCCCTCTTACTGTATGATTAAAATCACCTGTGCTGTACCCTAATACTGACCCTGTGCTCATACCTATGTCATACCTCCCAACATGACCTCTCCTGGAGGACACAATGCTCTGCTCCTGCTCTTCCCTCTTACTGTATGATTACCATCACCTGTGCTGTACACTAATACTGACCCAGTGCTCATACCTATGTCATACCTCCTAACATGACCTCTCCAGGAGGACACAATGCTCTGCTCCTGCTCTTCTCTCTCACTGTATGATTACCATCACCTGTGCTGTACCCCAATACTGACCCAGTGCTCATACCTATGTCATACCTCCCAACATGACCTCTACAGGAGGACACAATGCTCTGCTCCTGCTCTTCCCTCTTACTGTATGATTACCATCACCTGTGCTGTACCCTAATACTGACCCAGTGCTCATACCTATGTCATACCTCCCAACATGACCTCTCCAGGAGGACACAATGCTCTGCTTCTGCTCTTCTCTCTCACTGTATGATTACCATCACCTGTGCTGTACCCTAATACTGACCCAGTGCTCATACCTATGTCATACCTCCCAACATGACCTCTCCAGGAGGACACAATGCTCTGCTCCTGCTCTTCCCTCTTACTGTATGATTACCATCACCTGTGCTGTACCCTAATACTGACCCAGTGCTCATACCTATGTCATACCTCCCAACATGACCTCTCCAGGAGGACACAATGCTCTGCTCCTGCTCTTCCCTCTTACTGTATGATTACCATCACCTGTGCTGTAACCTAATACTGACCCAGTGCTCATACCTATGTCATACCTCCCAACATGACCTCTCCAGGAGGACACAATGCTCTGCTCCTGCTCTTCCCTCTTACTGTATGATTACCATCACCTGTGCTGTACCCTAATACTGACCCAGTGCTCATACCTATGTCATACCTCCCAACATGACCTCTCCAGGAGGACACAATGCTCTGCTCCTGCTCTTCCCTCTTACTGTATTATTACCATCACCTGTGCTGTACCCCAATACTGACCCAGTGCTCATACCTATGTCATACCTCCCAACATGACCCTCTCCAGGAGGACACAATGCTCTGCTCCTGCACTACTCTCTTACTGTATGATTACCATCACCTGTGCTGAACCCGAATACTGACCCAGTGCTCACACCTATGTCATACCTCCCAACATGACCTCTCCAGGAGGACACAATGCTCTGCTCCTGCACTTCCCTCTTACTGTATGATTACCATCACCTGTGCTGTACCCTAATACTGACCCAGTGCTCACACCTATGTCATACCTCCCAACATGACCTCTCCAGGAGGACACAATGCTCTGCTCCTGCTCTTCCCTCTTACTGTATTATTACCATCACCTGTGCTGTACCCCAATACTGACCCAGTGCTCATACCTATGTCATACCTCCCAACATGACCCTCTCCAGGAGGACACAATGCTCTGCTCCTGCACTACTCTCTTACTGTATGATTACCATCACCTGTGCTGTACCCTAATACTGACCCAGTGCTCACACCTATGTCATACCTCCCAACATGACCTCTCCGGGAGGACACAATGCTCTGCTCTTCCCTCTTACTGTATGATTACCATCACCTGTGCTGTACCCTAATACTGTCCCAGTGTTCATACATATGTCATACCTCCCAACATGGCCCTCTCCAGAAGGACACAATGCTCTGCTCCTGAACTTCCCTCTTACTGTATGATTACCATCACCTGTGCTGTACCCTAATACTGACCCAGTGCTCATACCTATGTCATACCCCCCAACATGACCTCTCCAGGAAGACACAATGCTCTGCTCCTGCTCTTCTCTCTTACTGTATGATTACCATCACCTGTGCTGTACCCTAATACTGTCCCAGTGTTCATACATATGTCATACCTCCCAACATTACCTCTCCAGGAGGACACAATGCTCTGCTCCTGCTCTTCCCTCTTACTGTATGATTACCATCACCTGTGCTGTACACTAATACTGATCCAGTGCTCATACCTATGTCATACTCCCAACATGACCTCTCCAGGAGGACACAATGCTCTGCTCCTGAACTTCCCTCTTACTGTATGATTACCATCACCTGTGCTGTACCCTAATACTGACCCAGTGCTCATACCTATGTCATACCTCCCAACATGACCTCTCTAGGAGGACACAATGCTCTGCTCCTGCTCTTCCCTCTCACTGTATGATAACCATCAGCTGTGCTGTACCCTAATACTGACCCAGTGCTCATACCTATGTCATACCTCCCAACATGACCTCTCCAGGAGGACACAATGCTCTGCTCCTGCACTTCCCTCTTACTGTATGATTACCATCACCTGTGCTGTACCCTAATACTGACCCAGTGCTCATTCCTTTGTCATACCTCGCAACATGACCCTCTCCAGGAGGACACAATGCTCTGCTCCTGCTTTTCCCTCTCACTGTATGATAACCATCAGCTGTGCTGTACCCTAATACTGACCCAGTGCTCATACCTATGTCATACCTCCCAACATGACCTCTCCAGGAGGACACAATGCTCTGCTCCTGCTCTTCCCTCTTACTGTATGATTACCATCACCTGTGCTGTACCATAATTCTAACCCAGTGCTCATACCTATGTCATACCTCCCAACATGACCCTATCCAGGACACAATGCTCTGCTCCTGCTCTTCCCTCTTACTGTATGATTACCATCACCTGTGCTGTACCCTAATACTGACCCTGTGCTCATACCTATGACATATCTCCCAACATGACCTCTCCAGGAGGACACAATTTCTGCTCCTGCTCTTCCCTCTTACTGTATGATTACCATCACCTGTGCTGTACCCTAATTCTAACCCAGTGCTCATACCTATGTCATACCTCCCAACATGACCTCTCCAGGAGGACACAATGCTCTGCTTCTGCTCTTCTCTCTCACTGTATGATAACAATCAGCTGTGCTGTACCCTAATACTGACCCAGTGCTCATACCTATGTCATACCTCCCAACATGGCCCTCTCCAGAAGGACACAATGCTCTGCTCCTGAACTTCCCTCTTACTGTATGATTACCATCACCTGTGCTGTACCCTAATACTGACCCAGTGCTCATACCTATGTCATACCCCCCAACATGACCTCTCCAGGAAGACACAATGCTCTGCTCCTGCTCTTCTCTCTTACTGTATGATTACCATCACCTGTGCTGTACCCTAATACTGTCCCAGTGTTCATACATATGTCATACCTCCCAACATTACCTCTCCAGGAGGACACAATGCTCTGCTCCTGCTCTTCCCTCTTACTGTATGATCACCATCACCTGTGCTGTACCCTAATACTGACCCAGTGCTCATACCTATGTCATACCTCCCAACATGACCTCTCCTGGAGGACACAATGCTCTGCTCCTGCTCTTCCCTCTTACTGTATGATTACCATCACCTGTGCTGTACACTAATACTGATCCAGTGCTCATACCTATGTCATACTCCCAACATGACCTCTCCAGGAGGACACAATGCTCTGCTCCTGAACTTCCCTCTTACTGTATGATTACCATCACCTGTGCTGTACCCCAATATTGACCCATTGCTCATTCCTATGTCATACCTCCCAACATGACCTCTCTAGGAGGACACAATGCTCTGCTCCTGCTCTTCCCTCTCACTGTATGATAACCATCAGCTGTGCTGTACCCTAATACTGACCCAGTGCTCATACCTATGTCATACCTCCCAACATGACCTCTCCAGGAGGACACAATGCTCTGCTCCTGCACTTCCCTCTTACTGTATGATTACCATCACCTGTGCTGTACCCTAATACTGACCCAGTGCTCATTCCTTTGTCATACCTCGCAACATGACCCTCTCCAGGAGGACACAATGCTCTGCTCCTGCTTTTCCCTCTCACTGTATGATAACCATCAGCTGTGCTGTACCCTAATACTGACCCAGTGCTCATACCTATGTCATACCTCCCAACATGACCTCTCCAGGAGGACACAATGCTCTGCTCCTGCTTTTCCCTCTCACTGTATGATAACCATCAGCTGTGCTGTACCCTAATACTGACCCAGTGCTCATACCTATGTCATACCTCCCAACATGACCTCTCCAGGAGGACACAATGCTCTGCTCCTGCTCTTCCCTCTTACTGTATGATTACCATCACCTGTGCTGTACCATAATTCTAACCCAGTGCTCATACCTATGTCATACCTCCCAACATGACCCTATCCAGGACACAATGCTCTGCTCCTGCTCTTCCCTCTTACTGTATGATTAAAATCACCTGTGCTGTACCCTAATACTGACCCAGTGCTCATACCTATGACATATCTCCCAACATGACCTCTCCAGGAGGACACAATTTCTGCTCCTGCTCTTCCCTCTTACTGTATGATTACCATCACCTGTGCTGTACCCTAATACTGACCCTGTGCTCATACCTATGACATATCTCCCAACATGACCTCTCCAGGAGGACACAATTTCTGCTCCTGCTCTTCCCTCTTACTGTATGATTACCATCACCTGTGCTGTTCCCTAATACTGACCCAGTGCTCATACCTATGTCATACCTCCCAACATGACCTCTCCTGGAGGACACAATGCTCTGCTCCTGCTCTTCCCTCTTACTGTATGATTACCATCACCTGTGCTGTACCCTAATTCTAACCCAGTGCTCATACCTATGTCATACCTCCCAACATGACCTCTCCAGGAGGACACAATGCTCTGCTTCTGCTCTTCTCTCTCACTGTATGATAACAATCAGCTGTGCTGTACCCTAATACTGACCCAGTGCTCATACCTATGTCATACCTCCCAACATGACCCTCTCCAGGAGGACACAATGCTCTGCTCCTGCTCTTCCCTCTTACTGTATGATTACCATCACCTGTGCTGTACCCTAATACTGACCCAGTGCTCATACCTATGTCATACCTCCCAACATGACCTCTCCAGGAGGACACAATGCTCTGCTTCTGCTCTTCTCTCTCACTGTATGATTACCATCACCTGTGCTGTACCTAATACTGACCCAGTGCTCATACCTATGTCATACCTCCCAACATGACCTCTCCAGGAGGACACAATGCTCTGCTCCTGCTCTTCCCTCTTACTGTATGATTACTATCACCTGTGCTGTACCCTAATACTGACCCAGTGCTCATACCTATGTCATACCTCCCAACATGACCTCTCCAGGAGGACACAATGCTCTGCTCCTGCTCTTCCCTCTTACTGTATGATTACCATCACCTGTGCTGTAACCTAATACTGACCCAGTGCTCATACCTATGTCATACCTCCAAACATGACCTCTCCAGGAGGACACAATGCTCTGCTCCTGCTTTTCCCTCTTACTGTATGATTACTATCACCTGTGCTGTACCCTAATACTGACCCAGTGCTCATACCTATGTCAAACCTCCCAACATGACCCTCTCCAGGAGGACACAATGCTCTACACCTGCTCTTTCCTCTTACTGAATGATTACCATCACCTGTGCTGCACCCTAATACTGACCCAGTGCTCACACCTATGTCATACCTCCCAACATGACCTCTCCAGGAGGACACAATGCTCTGCTCCTGCTCTTCCCTCTTACTGTATTATTACCATCACCTGTGCTGTACCCCAATACTGACCCAGTGCTCATACCTATGTCATACCTCCCAACATGACCCTCTCCAGGAGGACACAATGCTCTGCTCCTGCACTACTCTCTTACTGTATGATTACCATCACCTGTGCTGAACCCGAATACTGACCCAGTGCTCACACCTATGTCATACCTCCCAACATGACCTCTCCAGGAGGACACAATGCTCTGCTCCTACACTTCCCTCTTACTGTATGATCACCATCACCTGTGCTGTACCCGAATACTGACCCAGTGCTCACACCTATGTCATACCTCCCAACATGACCTCTCCAGGAGGACACAATGCTCTGCTCCTGCTCTTCCCTCTTACTGTATTATTACCATCACCTGTGCTGTACCCCAATACTGACCCAGTGCTCATACCTATGTCATACCTCCCAACATGACCCTCTCCAGGAGGACACAATGCTCTGCTCCTGCACTACTCTCTTACTGTATGATTACCATCACCTGTGCTGTACCCTAATACTGACCCAGTGCTCACACCTATGTCATACCTCCCAACATGACCTCTCCGGGAGGACACAATGCTCTGCTCTTCCCTCTTACTGTATGATTACCATCACCTGTGCTGTACCCTAATACTGTCCCAGTGTTCATACATATGTCATACCTCCCAACATGGCCCTCTCCAGAAGGACACAATGCTCTGCTCCTGAACTTCCCTCTTACTGTATGATTACCATCACCTGTGCTGTACCCTAATACTGACCCAGTGCTCATACCTATGTCATACCCCCCAACATGACCTCTCCAGGAAGACACAATGCTCTGCTCCTGCTCTTCTCTCTTACTGTATGATTACCATCACCTGTGCTGTACCCTAATACTGTCCCAGTGTTCATACATATGTCATACCTCCCAACATTACCTCTCCAGGAGGACACAATGCTCTGCTCCTGCTCTTCCCTCTTACTGTATGATCACCATCACCTGTGCTGTACCCTAATACTGACCCAGTGCTCATACCTATGTCATACCTCCCAACATGACCTCTCCAGGAGGACACAATGCTCTGCTCCTGAACTTCCCTCTTACTGTATGATTAGTGATTACCATCACCTGTGCTGTACCCTAATACTGATCCAGTGCTCATACCTATGTCATACCTCCCAACATGACCTCTCCAGGAGGACACAATGCTCTGCTCCTGAACTTCCCTCTTACTGTATGATTACCATCACCTGTGCTGTACCCCAATACTGACCCATTGCTCATTCCTATGTCATACCTCCCAACATGACCTCTCTAGGAGGACACAATGCTCTGCTCCTGCTCTTCCCTCTCACTGTATGATAACCATCAGCTGTGCTGTACCCTAATACTGACCCAGTGCTCATACCTATGTCATACCTCCCAACATGACCTCTCCAGGAGGACACAATGCTCTGCTCCTGCACTTCCCTCTCACTGTATGAT
This sequence comes from Pseudophryne corroboree, assembly GCF_028390025.1. NCBI lineage: Eukaryota > Metazoa > Chordata > Amphibia > Anura > Myobatrachidae > Pseudophryne > Pseudophryne corroboree. Next base: position 565,378 of record NC_086444.1, read on the forward strand.
TACCATCACCTGTGCTGTACCCTAATACTGACCCAGTGCTCATTCCTTTGTCATACCTCGCAACATGACCCTCTCCAGGAGGACACAATGCTCTGCTCCTGCACTTCCCTCTTACTGTATGATTACCATCACCTGTGCTGTACCCTAATACTGACCCAGTGCTCATACCTATGTCATACCTCCCAACATGACCTCTCCAGGAGGACACAATGCTCTGCTCCTGCTCTTACCTCTTACTGTATGATTACCATCACCTGTGCTGTACCCTAATACTGACCCAGTGCTCATACCTATGTCATACCCCCCAACATGACCCTCTCCAGGAGGACACAATGCTCTGCTCCTGCACTTCCCTCTTACTGTATGATTACCATCACCTGTGCTGTACCCCAATATTGACCCATTGCTCATTCCTATGTCATACCTCCCAACATGACCTCTCTAGGAGGACACAATGCTCTGCTCCTGCTCTTCCCTCTCACTGTATGATAACCATCAGCTGTGCTGTACCCTAATACTGACCCAGTGCTCATACCTATGTCATACCTCCCAACATGACCTCTCCAGGAGGACACAATGCTCTGCTCCTGCACTTCCCTCTTACTGTATGATTACCATCACCTGTGCTGTACCCTAATACTGACCCAGTGCTCATTCCTTTGTCATACCTCGCAACATGACCCTCTCCAGGAGGACACAATGCTCTGCTCCTGCTTTTCCCTCTCACTGTATGATAACCATCAGCTGTGCTGTACCCTAATACTGACCCAGTGCTCATACCTATGTCATACCTCCCAACATGACCTCTCCAGGAGGACACAATGCTCTGCTCCTGCTTTTCCCTCTCACTGTATGATAACCATCAGCTGTGCTGTACCCTAATACTGACCCAGTGCTCATACCTATGTCATACCTCCCAACATGACCTCTCCAGGAGGACACAATGCTCTGCTCCTGCTCTTCCCTCTTACTGTATGATTACCATCACCTGTGCTGTACCATAATTCTAACCCAGTGCTCATACCTATGTCATACCTCCCAACATGACCCTATCCAGGACACAATGCTCTGCTCCTGCTCTTCCCTCTTACTGTATGATTAAAATCACCTGTGCTGTACCCTAATACTGACCCAGTGCTCATACCTATGACATATCTCCCAACATGACCTCTCCAGGAGGACACAATTTCTGCTCCTGCTCTTCCCTCTTACTGTATGATTACCATCACCTGTGCTGTACCCTAATACTGACCCTGTGCTCATACCTATGACATATCTCCCAACATGACCTCTCCAGGAGGACACAATTTCTGCTCCTGCTCTTCCCTCTTACTGTATGATTACCATCACCTGTGCTGTTCCCTAATACTGACCCAGTGCTCATACCTATGTCATACCTCCCAACATGACCTCTCCTGGAGGACACAATGCTCTGCTCCTGCTCTTCCCTCTTACTGTATGATTACCATCACCTGTGCTGTACCCTAATTCTAACCCAGTGCTCATACCTATGTCATACCTCCCAACATGACCTCTCCAGGAGGACACAATGCTCTGCTTCTGCTCTTCTCTCTCACTGTATGATAACAATCAGCTGTGCTGTACCCTAATACTGACCCAGTGCTCATACCTATGTCATACCTCCCAACATGACCCTCTCCAGGAGGACACAATGCTCTGCTCCTGCTCTTCCCTCTTACTGTATGATTACCATCACCTGTGCTGTACCCTAATACTGACCCAGTGCTCATACCTATGTCATACCTCCCAACATGACCTCTCCAGGAGGACACAATGCTCTGCTTCTGCTCTTCTCTCTCACTGTATGATTACCATCACCTGTGCTGTACCTAATACTGACCCAGTGCTCATACCTATGTCATACCTCCCAACATGACCTCTCCAGGAGGACACAATGCTCTGCTCCTGCTCTTCCCTCTTACTGTATGATTACTATCACCTGTGCTGTACCCTAATACTGACCCAGTGCTCATACCTATGTCATACCTCCCAACATGACCTCTCCAGGAGGACACAATGCTCTGCTCCTGCTTTTCCCTCTTACTGTATGATTACTATCACCTGTGCTGTACCCTAATACTGACCCAGTGCTCATACCTATGTCAAACCTCCCAACATGACCCTCTCCAGGAGGACACAATGCTCTACACCTGCTCTTTCCTCTTACTGAATGATTACCATCACCTGTGCTGCACCCTAATACTGACCCAGTGCTCACACCTATGTCATACCTCCCAACATGACCTCTCCAGGAGGACACAATGCTCTGCTCCTGCTCTTCCCTCTTACTGTATTATTACCATCACCTGTGCTGTACCCCAATACTGACCCAGTGCTCATACCTATGTCATACCTCCCAACATGACCCTCTCCAGGAGGACACAATGCTCTGCTCCTGCACTACTCTCTTACTGTATGATTACCATCACCTGTGCTGAACCCGAATACTGACCCAGTGCTCACACCTATGTCATACCTCCCAACATGACCTCTCCAGGAGGACACAATGCTCTGCTCCTACACTTCCCTCTTACTGTATGATCACCATCACCTGTGCTGTACCCGAATACTGACCCAGTGCTCACACCTATGTCATACCTCCCAACATGACCTCTCCAGGAGGACACAATGCTCTGCTCCTGCTCTTCCCTCTTACTGTATTATTACCATCACCTGTGCTGTACCCCAATACTGACCCAGTGCTCATACCTATGTCATACCTCCCAACATGACCCTCTCCAGGAGGACACAATGCTCTGCTCCTGCACTACTCTCTTACTGTATGATTACCATCACCTGTGCTGTACCCTAATACTGACCCAGTGCTCACACCTATGTCATACCTCCCAACATGACCTCTCCGGGAGGACACAATGCTCTGCTCTTCCCTCTTACTGTATGATTACCATCACCTGTGCTGTACCCTAATACTGTCCCAGTGTTCATACATATGTCATACCTCCCAACATGGCCCTCTCCAGAAGGACACAATGCTCTGCTCCTGAATTTCCCTCTTACTGTATGATTACCATCACCTGTGCTGTACCCTAATACTGACCCAGTGCTCATACCTATGTCATACCCCCCAACATGACCTCTCCAGGAAGACACAATGCTCTGCTCCTGCTCTTCTCTCTTACTGTATGATTACCATCACCTGTGCTGTACCCTAATACTGTCCCAGTGTTCATACATATGTCATACCTCCCAACATTACCTCTCCAGGAGGACACAATGCTCTGCTCCTGCTCTTCCCTCTTACTGTATGATCACCATCACCTGTGCTGTACCCTAATACTGACCCAGTGCTCATACCTATGTCATACCTCCCAACATGACCTCTCCAGGAGGACACAATGCTCTGCTCCTGAACTTCCCTCTTACTGTATGATTAGTGATTACCATCACCTGTGCTGTACCCTAATACTGATCCAGTGCTCATACCTATGTCATACCTCCCAACATGACCTCTCCAGGAGGACACAATGCTCTGCTCCTGAACTTCCCTCTTACTGTATGATTACCATCACCTGTGCTGTACCCCAATACTGACCCATTGCTCATTCCTATGTCATACCTCCCAACATGACCTCTCTAGGAGGACACAATGCTCTGCTCCTGCTCTTCCCTCTCACTGTATGATAACCATCAGCTGTGCTGTACCCTAATACTGACCCAGTGCTCATACCTATGTCATACCTCCCAACATGACCTCTCCAGGAGGACACAATGCTCTGCTCCTGCACTTCCCTCTCACTGTATGATTACCATCACCTGTGCTGTACCCTAATACTGACCCAGTGCTCATTCCTTTGTCATACCTCGCAACATGACCCTCTCCAGGAGGACACAATGCTCTGCTCCTGCACTTCCCTCTTACTGTATGATTACCATCACCTGTGCTGTACCCTAATACTGACCCAGTGCTCATACCTATGTCATACCTCCCAACATGACCTCTCCAGGAGGACACAATGCTCTGCTCCTGCTCTTACCTCTTACTGTATGATTACCATCACCTGTGCTGTACCCTAATACTGACCCAGTGCTCATACCTATGTCATACCTCCCAACATGACCCTCTCCAGGAGGACACAATGCTCTGCTCCTGCTCTTCTCTCTTACTGTATGATTACCATCACCTGTGCTGTACCCTAATACTGACCCAGTGCTCATACCTATGTCATACCCCCCAACATGACCCTCTCCAGGAGGACACAATGCTCTGCTCCTGCACTTCCCTCTTACTGTATGATTACCATCACCTGTGCTGTACCCTAATACTGACCCAGTGCTCATACCTATGTCATACCTCCCAACATAACCCTCACCAGGAGGACACAATGCTCTACTCCTGCACATCCCTCTTACTGTATGATTACCGTGATTTGTGCTGTACCCTAATACTGACCCAGTGCACATACCTATGTCATGCCCACCAACATGTCCATTTCCAGGAGGACACAATGCTCTGCTCCTGAACTTTCCTCTTACTGTATGATTACCATCACCTGTGCTGTACCCGAATACTGACCCATTGCTCATTCCTATGTCATACCTCCCAACATGACCTCTCTAGGAGGACACAATGCTCTGCTCCTGCTCTTCCCTCTTACTGTATGATTACCATCACCTGTGCTGTACCCTAATACTGACCCATTGCTCATTCCTATGTCATACCTCCCAACATGACCTCTCCAGGAGGACACAATGCTCTGCTCCTGCTCTTCCCTATTACTGTATGATTACCATCACCTGTGCTGTACCCTAATACTGACCCAGTGCTCATACCTATGTCATACCTCCCAACATGACCTCTCCAGGAGGACACAATGCTCTGCTCCTGCTCTTCCCTATTACTGTATGATTACCATCACCTGTGCTGTACACTAATACTGATCCAGTGCTCATACCTATGTCATACTCCCAACATGACCTCTCCAGGAGGACACAATGCTCTGCTCCTGCACTTCCCTCTTACTGTATGATTACCATCACCTGTGCTGTACTCTAATACTGACCCAGTGCTCATACCTATGTCATACCTCCCAACATGACCCTCTCCAGGAGGACACAATGCTCTGCTCCTGCTCTTCCCTATTACTGTATGATTACCATCACCTGTGCTGTACCCTAATACTGACCCAGTGCTCATACCTATGTCATACCTCCCACCATGTCCTCTCCAGGAGGACACAATGCTCTGCTCCTGCTCTTCCCTCTCACTGTATGATTACCATCACCTGTGCTGTACTCTAATACTGACCCAGTGCTCATACCTATGTCATACCTCCCAACATGACCCTCTCCAGGAGGACACAATGCTCAGCTCCTGCTCTTCCCTATTACTGTATGATTACCATCTCCTGTGCTGTACCCTAATTCTAACCCAGTGCTCAAACCTATGTCGTACCTCCCAACATGACCTCTCCAGGAGGACACAATGCTCTGCTCCTGCTCTTCCCTCTTACTGTATGATTACCATCACCTGTGCTGTACCCTAATACTGACCCAGTGCTCATACCTATGTCATACCTCCCAACATGACCTCTCCAGGAGGACACAATGCTCTGCTCCTGCTGCTCCCTCTTACTGTATGATTACCATCACCTGTGCTGTCCCCCAATACTGACCCAGTGCTCATACCTTTGTCATACCTCCGAACATGACCTCTCCAGGACACAATGCTCTGCTCCTGCTCTTCCCTCTTACTGTATGATTACCATCACCTGTGCTGTACCCTAATACTGACCCAGTGCTCTTACCTATGTCATACCTCCCAACATGATCTCTCCAGGAGGACACAATGCTCTGCTCTTTCCTCTTACTGTATGATTACCATCACCTGTGCTGTACCCTAATACTGACCCAGTGCTCATACCCATGTCTTACCTCCCAACATGACCACTCCAGGAGGTCACAATTCTCTGCTCCTGCACATCCCTCTTACTGTATGATTACCATCACCTGTGCTGTACCCTAATACTGACCCAGTGCTCATACCTATGTCATACCTTCCAACATGACCCTCTCCAGGAGGACACAATGCTCTGCTCCTGCTCTTCCCTCTTACTGTATGATTACCATCACCTGTGCTGTACCCTAATACTGACCCAGTGCTCATACCCATGTCTTACCTCCCAACATGACCACTCCAGGAGGTCACAATTCTCTGCTCCTGCTCTTCCCTCTTACTGTATGATTACCATCACCTGTGCTGTACCCTAATACTGACCCAGTGCTCATACCTATGTCATACCACCCAACATGACCCTCTCCAGGAGGACACAATGCTCTGCTCCTGCTCTTCCCTCTTACTGTATGATTACCATCACCTGTGCTGTACCCTAATACTGACCCAGTGCTCATACCTATGTCATACCTCCCAACATGACCTCTCCAGGTGGGACACAATGCTCTGCTTCTGCTCTTCCCTCTTACTGTATGATTACCATCACCTGTGCTGTACCCTAATACTGACCCAGTGCTCATACCTATGTCATACCTCCCAACATGACCCTCTCCAGGAGGACACAATGCTCTGCTCCTGCTCTTCCCTCTTACTGTATGATTACCATCACCTGTGCTGTACCCTAATACTGACCCAGTGCTCATACCTATGTCATACCTCCCAACATGACCCTCTCCAGGAGGACACAATGCTCTGCTCCTGCTCTTCCCTCTTACTGTATGATTACCATCACCTGTGCTGTACCCTAATACTGACCCAGTGCTCATACCTATGTCATACCTCCAAACATGACCTCTCCAGGAGGACACAATGCTCTGCTCCTGCTTTTCCCTCTTACTGTATGATTACTATCACCTGTGCTGTACCCTAATACTGACCCAGTGCTCATACCTATGTCAAACCTCCCAACATGACCCTCTCCAGGAGGACACAATGCTCTACACCTGCTCTTTCCTCTTACTGAATGATTACCATCACCTGTGCTGTACCCTAATACTGACCCAGTGCTCACACCTATGTCATACCTCCCAACATGACCTCTCCAGGAGGACACAATGCTCTGCTCCTGCTCTTCCCTCTTACTGTATTATTACCATCACCTGTGCTGTACCCCAATACTGACCCAGTGCTCATACCTATGTCATACCTCCCAACATGACCCTCTCCAGGAGGACACAATGCTCTGCTCCTGCACTACTCTCTTACTGTATGATTACCATCACCTGTGCTGTACCCTAATACTGACCCAGTGCTCACACCTATGTCATACCTCCCAACATGACCTCTCCGGGAGGACACAATGCTCTGCTCTTCCCTCTCACTGTATGATTACCATCACCTGTGCTGTACCCTAATACTGTCCCAGTGTTCATACATATGTCATACCTCCCAACATGGCCCTCTCCAGAAGGACACAATGCTCTGCTCCTGAACTTCCCTCTTACTGTATGATTACCATCACCTGTGCTGTACCCTAATACTGACCCAGTGCTCATACCTATGTCATACCCCCCAACATGACCTCTCCAGGAAGACACAATGCTCTGCTCCTGCTCTTCTCTCTTACTGTATGATTACCATCACCTGTGCTGTACCCTAATACTGTCCCAGTGTTCATACATATGTCATACCTCCCAACATTACCTCTCCAGGAGGACACAATGCTCTGCTCCTGCTCTTCCCTCTTACTGTATGATCACCATCACCTGTGCTGTACCCTAATACTGACCCAGTGCTCATACCTATGTCATACCTCCCAACATGACCTCTCCAGGAGGACACAATGCTCTGCTCCTGAACTTCCCTCTTACTGTATGATTACCATCACCTGTGCTGTACACTAATACTGATCCAGTGCTCATACCTATGTCATACTCCCAACATGACCTCTCCAGGAGGACACAATGCTCTGCTCCTGAACTTCCCTCTTACTGTATGATTACCATCACCTGTGCTGTACCCCAATACTGACCCATTGCTCATTCCTATGTCATACCTCCCAACATGACCTCTCTAGGAGGACACAATGCTCTGCTCCTGCTCTTCCCTCTTACTGTATGATTACCATCACCTGTGCTGTACCCTAATACTGACCCAGTGCTCATACCTATGTCATACCTCCCAACATGACCCTCTCTAGGAGGACACAATGCTCTGCTCCTGCTCTTCCCTCTCACTGTATGATTACCATCACCTGTGCTGTACCCTAATACTGACCCAGTGCTCATACCTATGTCATACCTCCCAACATGACCTCTCCAGGAGGACACAATGCTCTGCTCCTGCTCTTACCTCTTACTGTATTGACAATGCTAAATTCCTTTGTCGTATAAACAACCCTTTATGAAGCTAAGAACACTGTACGCTGTTTACTTAAGAAGTACCGTAATGGTACGCTAGTTGCGTAACGATCGCTCAGCCGTAGGCGAGACGCTCAAGCGTCACGTTCGCTCACGGCCCAGGGATCACAGGACACGTTATTGGTTATGTCTAGGGTAATGATTCGCTATGGCGTAGCTTACGCTTGAGACCACGAGGAGGTCACCAGCGATGCAGACGCTCACAACACTATACCTTTATGATAAAACCTTATACCAATGAAATACACTGAATACCTTAATGTGAGTACAGGGTGTAAGTGCAACCTTGTGTAACCTGACTAACTACAAAGCTGCTTGAGCGTCACCGACGCTCAAGTGAACACTTAACACTATAGAAAATACACAGATACTGGTTTAGGTTCCAAGGCCTATTAACTGTATTATATCTAATATACTTGTAAAAGGGGATAACAGTACAATTGATACACTACAATATAACAGAGACTTCCTAACCGCAGAACTAAACCATAAATACAAAAAGACAATACTACTCTGACCTAAATGCAATACAATACAATACTATCTAATACAATACAATACTATCTAATACAATACAATACTAGCCTAGTCTAGGGGAGATATGAGAGAACAGAACAGAGAGAGAGAGAGAGAGAGAGAGAGAGATGAGATGAGAGAAATTGGCTCACAGAAAGACAATGATAACGGAGAGAAACTTACGCACAAAGGGTATGATCGCCTGCGCCTCGATATCCAGCTCCCGGCTATCAGCAGATAACCGTTGATGAGAGAGTGAGAGCTGGATGTGGTCGGCCTGCCTATTTATGCCCCACACACAATGCAATCTCCTGGTCCTACAATCCCATTGTCCATTGGCCGAAGGAATTCGGCCCTGTATCATAACAAAAGGTCATAGGGTGATTCATACAGGTGGGCTGTGACGATTTCCAACAGCTCAGGTGGGTGGGAAACTGGGTTTCCCGCCGCATACCTGAGTATGTGTAATTAATAGAAATGGACATAAACTTCTTATGTCCATAACTATTCGCACGAGCGATTAATACGCTCCAAACCAACACCGGAATATTGCTAATTAAATACTCTTCCGATGGGTACCAAACACTGCTGTATGATTCCTGTTAGACCCTTCGTACGATATAAAGAGGGATTCCTCAGCTCTGGGACATTGTATTTTAACCAAACTTTCAGAATCTATCAAAGGGACCATGATCTATAAACTACATTAATTGTGAACATTTGTAACGAATGAGTCGCACGCTACGACTACATAAACTCTACCGTAAATACGCATACCGCGCCTGCGAGTGCACGTTATTGCGGGTATGCGCATCTACGGGAGAGCGCACGCACGCGCAGCGCGGACCAGTGTGCGGTGCAAATATGGCAACGTGCATTGAGACATTTTTCTGACTTTGACAGTCCACCCTTTGGCAGTCAATAATAACTGCCACAAAACATTTAAGGAGAAAAATGTAAGTCAGGGGTTAATTGATTTCCATGGTTGGGTAGGGGAGGAGAGAGGAGAAGGTGTGAAGAGGGTATGACCTAGTGAGATAGCAGAAGCATGTGTGTATGAATCCATGTTTGGGGGGTCATGTATCATCGTGCCGTACGTGTTGTAAATCAAGCTTCGAGGTATTACGAAGTATACATTTGAATTCCTTCTTATCCTGTGGTACAGGTCTGTGGATGGGCTGTCAAACTCTACCGAGCTCATTTCGGCTGTGGTTGTAACAAAATGGGGATGCACATTTTAGTTGATGATACATGAATGGGGGAGGTATGTGGTTGCTGATATCTGTGCCTGTATTCCCTATCGTCTATGTGTGTCGTTACCTGAGGGTTGTAGAGATGAAGATAAAGAACACTTACGAAAAATGCAATGATATTCTATGTCAGGGAAATGTACATCTGTCGTCGAAGTTGTTTTCGGTATCTGTTGAGAGTCGTCTTCTTTGCGCTGTATTGCTCCTTAGGCATGAGCAAATAGCTTTGTCTGAGCCATCAGATTTACAAAAATGTTGGGCTAGCGTGAGTTTAAAGATACTAGGGAAACTGGGGATCCATGGCAAAGTTCATCAAGTGTCCATATTTAAAGTTGTCAAATCTTCTTCTTTGGTCAATCCGTTGTCTGTATACATCTCGTCTCGTCAGCTTCCTCGTCCAAGGGGGTCTTTGTATCTGGGAGAAAAGCAGAAAAACAGGTGAAAGAAACGGACCGTATAATCGCATTTTCATCACATTCTGGTTTCTATCATTGGGTCATAAATCAAATCCAGGTTAATTACAGTTTCCTCACTCCTCAAGCTCATCACTTTTGTACTTTGTTTGCACCTCATTAAAGCCTGCCCGCATCTAAATATCAATCCAATCGATATAACGACACGCAAGATACATAGTAGAAACTTTCCAACATCCATTATGACTCCTTGAGCCCACTCTCCTAAACCGGAGAACCAATTTCGCGGGTTCAACCATGACACCCAACCAGTCAGCTCATTACCTACAGCAGCAAGGGTGAGATTGTGTTTTCGACGAAATTCCCACTTTAGTTGGAGAATATCGTCCATCTTTTGGTCTATGACCTCTACCGGATCCTCGGTGCTATTTGTGATATACGTGCAACACTTTATGCCGTACTGTGTTGCCAATGTAACACAATATCCGCCTGTTACTGCTGTAAGATAATTAAGAACCATCCTATGCTGAACTAGTTCTGTTTTGTAAGCTTGAAGTTCTCTTCCAGTGTATCTAAACGTGTCATCATACATTTCAGTGATATTATCTAACAAATTGGCGAGTGCGGAAATGTATTTATAATTCATCACTCCCCGAGCGGTACGAGTGAAATCTAACGCTACCAGAACCTGAATCCCGGTGGATTCATGGATAAGATCAGAGGCCGGATGCTCTAACCTTTCTGACAGTTGTCTTTTAACTCGGTGCTCGTAATGAGTGTGAGTATAAGGAGCTTGGGCACCACGGTGTATGTCCTTCATTTTGTCATGTGTAACAGTCATCACTTCAGGCAATACTTTTCCAATGTAACACAATCCTTCAGAGTTTGGGGCAAGCCACTTGTACGCCTTTCTCCCGCATATGAAATATGCATCATCGGGGAGAACATAAGGGACGGAGAAGGACATGACCATGTTACAAACCTTCCAGGTGAAATCTCCTGACCCTAATTCTTCCAACTGCTTAATGCACGTATCGGTTTGTACGATATGTGCACAGTATCCTGGTGATACCTCTCCAACTCTAGTAATCCTATTTCCTAAGGTATATCGATACCGGAAAGATTTTCCTCTACTGGCTATATGGCGTACGAGCTCTGTATCTGTAGGCATTCTATCTGCTCTGTGTGAAAAGGTCATGGTAAGGTTGCTCCATGACACTTCCCAATTTCCCGGTTTTCTGGGATTGGAGATGTTAAAACATAAGAGGGACCTGTCCACATGGTATTGGTGGAGCTTCAAACTAGGAGGGCTGGAGATGTTAAACCTCCGGTCCACCGGTCTCCCACCACTTAGCTCAAGTACCTCCCCTAACGTTAAAGGAAATGGTACTAGCCCTGATTTGCTGTGACCCTGAGGTACTTGAGAGCATACCCAACAATCTGTTTGGTTTAACACGTTACCCACTAAGGAGTGATAGTCACTCAATGGATGCCGGTCTATATGGATATTAAAACTAGATTGGCATTTCTTTATGCATCCATCTTCAACCAGATTATCACAGAGCCTACAGATACAATTTTCTTCAGCTAACAATCCATCACAATTTCTTCTATCGGATCGTTTTCTGATACTCGCCTTTGCTTGTTGGTTTGGTTGATCTTGGAAAACTACGCCTCCATCATCATAATCGGAACCCATTCCAGAACCTCTTTCGACCTCTATGGTACTCTCGCCGGAACAGACTGCTCTGGTCAACATCATGGTTAACATCAAAATCCGGATCACAGTCTCTTGGGGCAAGTCCATCTTTGAGGAGGAAATAGGGAAGAATGAGGAGGGGGAAAAAGAAATTTTAAGGGAGAGGGGCTGGGAAGTGGAGAAAAACAATAAAAGGGAGAAGGGAGTCGACAACTGCTTTCGGTCTTCAAGGCTCAGGTGCCGCCTCAGTCCTCCTGGAACAGACACTCCAGTGATACAACCTCTACCGTCTGTTCCTTATCACGGGACTTCTCTGGATCAGCAACCTTTTTGCAGTGGGATGAATGGACCCAAGTCTCTCTCTCAGCAACCTTCAATGCTGTGGTGCTAGTCAATAAGACCTGGTATGGTCCTTCCCATCTATCAATAAGACAACCTGAGCGTAGAAAATTTCGTATCATTACATAATCCCCAGGTTCAATGTCATGACAATTACTATCTGGTAAATCAGGAATCACCAACTTCAGATTATCATTTTGATTCCTCAACTGTTTACTCATGTTAATTAAGTATTTTACAGTTACTTCATTGTTACATTTCAAATCATCCTGAGGGTTAATCATGACATGCGGTTGTCGACCAAACAAGATTTCAAAAGGAGACAGATTAAGAGGGGACCTGGGAGTGGTTCTGATGCTATACAAAACAATGGGTAAAGCTTCTGGCCACGTCAATCCTGTCTCTGCCATTACTTTACTCAATTTATTTTTAATAGTGCTGTTCACTCTTTCGACCTTCGCACTCGCCTGTGGACGGTACGGAGTGTGCAGCTTGCTATCAATTCCCATCAATTTACACATTCCTTGAAAGACATCACCTGTAAAATGGGTACCCCTATCACTTTCAATGATTCTAGGGATACCATATCTACATACAAATTCCTGCACAATTTTCTTAGCTGTAAACATAGCGGTATTTGTAGCTGCTGGAAAAGCTTCGACCCAATTCGAGAAAACATCTATACAGACAAGTACATATTTCAAATTTCGACATGGGGGTAATTGAATGAAGTCAATTTGTATTACCTGGAAAGGGCCGCCGGCAGGTGGGATATGGGATGGTTCTGTAGGTATTGCTTTTCCAATATTCTTTCTCAGACAGGTAAGGCATGACATTGCTCTTTTACTCGCATGAGAGGGGAATCCTGGGGCGCACCAGTATGCTCTTACCAATTTGCACATCCCCTCCTTGCCTAGATGAGTCAGCCCGTGAGCTGCTTCAGCCAGACATGGAAGGTATGCCCTGGGGGCCACTGGTTTACCATGTCCATCCGTCCAGAGCCCTGAGGACTCCTGGCCATATCCCTTTGCCTTCCAGACTGCTCTTTCCTGTGTGGAACACAGATTCTGCATCTCACACAACTTCTGTGTGTTGATGGTATTAAATACCATCAACTGTGTGGTGTCTGTCCGTGTGGGGGTAGCAGCTGCAAGCTTTGCGGCTTCGTCTGCTCGGCTGTTACCAAGGGATACTGGGTCTTGGCTATATGTATGTGCTTTACATTTGATAACAGCCACTCTGTCGGGTTCCTGTATCGCTGTTAGAAGCCTTTTTATATGAGCTGCATGCGCTATCGGTGTACCAGCCGCCGTCATGAAATTTCTGAGCCGCCATAGCGCTCCGAAATCATGGACTACCCCGAACGCGTATCTGGAATCGGTGTAGATATTGGCTGACTTACCCTTAGCCAATTCACATGCTCTGGTTAGGGCGACCAGTTCAGCAACCTGGGCTGAGTGAGGTGGGCCTAGCGGTTCCGCTTCTATGGTGTCTTGGTCATCTACGACTGCGTATCCAGTACACAAGTCTCCCGAGTCTGACTGTCTGTGACAACTACCATCCGTGTAGAACGTGAGTTCTGCATCTTCCAGTGGATTGTCACTGATGTCAGGCCTTGCGGTAAAATTTTGGGTCAAATATTCCATACAATCATGTGTATCTTCCTTTGCATTAAATCCTCCTTCCCCATCACTCTCACCTTCCACCCTTTGTGTCTGACCAGGCACACCTGGGAGAAATGTTGCAGGATTTAATGCGCTGCATCTCCTTATGGTGATGTTTACGGGGGCCATTAATGCCAATTCCCATCTTGTAAACCTTGCTGATGAGACGTGTCTGGTTTGGGCAGAATTCAATAAGGCAGATACCGCATGCGGTGTATGGATTGTGAGGTTGTGGCCTAGCACAACATCTTCGCTTTTTGTCACTAGCAATGCTATCGCCGCAACGCTACGCAAGCATGTGGGGAGGGATCGCGCTACCGTGTCTAGCTGAGCGCTGTAGTATGCAATTGGCCTGCTGGCATCACCGTGTTTTTGTGTTAGTACACCTGCTGCGCACCCAGCACTTTCTGTTCCGTATAGTTCAAAGGGTTTCCCATAGTCTGGCATACCTAGTGCTGGTGCCTGCGTTAGGCACTGTTTGAGTCTCTCAAATGCTGTTTCAGATTCGTCTGTATGCGAAATCCGATCAGGTTTGTTTGAAGAGACCATTTCCTGCAAAGGTAGCGCCAATATGGAAAACCCTGGGATCCAATTACGGCAATACCCACACATTCCTAAAAACGTCCTGATCTGTTGCTGGGTTTGTGGCAGTGTCATGTCTCTAATGGCTTGGATTCTATCAGCGGTCAGGTGTCTCAGTCCTTGTGTTAGACAGTGTCCCAAATATTTTACCTTAGCTTGGCATAATTGCAACTTGTCTTTGGAAACCTTGTGACCTGTGTCTGAAAGATGAAACAGGAGCTGTTTCGTATCCTTCAGAGATGCTTCCAGTGAATCTGAACACAGTAATAAATCGTCCACATACTGTATCAATACTGATCCACTGTCTGGTTGGAAAGACTGTAAACAATCATGCAAAGCCTGAGAAAATATACTTGGACTATCTATGAAACCTTGGGGTAACCGAGTCCACGTGTATTGGACTCCTCTGTATGTAAATGCAAACAAATATTGGCTGTCAGGGTGCAGAGGTACCGAAAAGAAAGCGGAGCAGAGGTCAATAACAGTGAAAAATTTGGCAGTGGGAGGAATTTGCATTAGGATGACAGCTGGATTAGGCACTACGGGGAACTGACTCTCAACTATTTTGTTAATCCCCCTTAGATCCTGCACTAGCCTGTAACCCCTCCCCCCACTCTTTTTAACAGGGAAGATGGGACTATTTGCGGTGCTGGACGTTCTTACTAGAATGCCCTGTTGTAGCAAGCGCTCTATTACGGGAAAAACTCCTAACTCCACCTCTGGCTTCAGAGGATACTGTGGGATTTTTGGAGCTATCCTACCATCTTTTACTTGTACAACTACTGGAGCTACGTTTGCCATTAATCCAGTGTCCTGTCCATCTTTTGTCCAAAGTGACTCTGGTATCTGAGATATCATCTCTTCTACTTGGGATGGATTCCTATTTGTCATAATGGAATGTGACATTAATTTTGATGGGGAGTCTAACATGTCTCGTACTTCCTGAGCGTGATTCTCAGGAATGTCCAAGAATACACCTTCAGGGGTACAATAAATGACGCAACCCATTTTACATAGTAAGTCTCTCCCCAGGAGATTAGTTGGTGCCGATGCAGCCAGCAAAAAGGAATGCTTGGTATGCAAAGGCCCTATTGTAATCTCGGCTGGTTTGCTAACAGGGTAGTGCTGGACTACTCCTGTTACTCCCATGGCTGGAATTGTCCTACCAGTGGTTCTCATGCCCACTGTCGAATTTATCACTGACTTGGCCGCCCCTGTGTCTACAAGAAAGTTTAAAGTTTTACCAGCCACATTGATTGCAATCTCTGGTTCGCTTCCAAGACTGGCAATCAACTTAACTGGCTGCAGATTACAGGTATGGCCACACCCCTATTGGGTATGCTGATCTCCCTGAATCCCGCTGGCAGCAACTACTTGTGAGGGAGTTAGCTGGGAACTACCAGAGGCATGCCAATCTCTGTTCGGGGGATATCTTTTTGTTTCCCCTGTATGTGGCTCAAAACTCCGCCTCTGTGGACCCTGCTCCCAATGTCGTGTGTTGTGTTGTTGTCTAGGGGGTTGAAAAGACCTTTGTACATTCTTTGTTCTACATTCTCGTGCAAAGTGTCCCGGTCTGTTACAAGAAAAACATGTTATTACACTTGCCTTACCCACAGGATTCGGTGGTACATACGCAGGCTGCCTTGTGGTCAGCGCCTGTATACTTACGGACATCAACTTATCACTTTGCGACTCCCTGTGCCTAGTGATGTTTCTGTCATGATCAATAGCAGCCTCTCTCAAGCCGGACACTGACAGACCTCGCCAGCACGGTTGCGTGGTCTGAACCCTAGTCTTTAATGTTTCCTTTAAACCATCCATCAGTACGGATACTGCTACTTCCCGATGGTTTGGGTTGGTCTTAATGTCTTCTATACCAGTGTACTTTGCCATTTCTAATAGTGCCCGGTGAAAATATTCTGTTGCCGTTTCGGACTCCTTTTGCTTAATGGAAAATATTTTATTCCATTTAACAACGGCTGGGAAATACTCTTTTAGCTGTAAATTTATCCTTTTTACATTATCCTTGTTGTACACGTCTGTAAGCGGTACATCTTTATCCAATGCACAATCAGCTAAAAACTGAGTTGCATCAACATTGGAAGGTAAACAAGCTCTTAGCAGTATCTGCCAATCCTTGTTGTTGGGTTCTACAGTGTTACCTAGATCCCTGATGTATTTTTGGCTAGCAACTAAATCCTTCCTGGGGTCAGGAAATTCGGACACTATTGTTCTTAATTCCATTCTGGAAAATGGAGTGTACATGGCAATGTTCCTTATGGGAGTGGCTCCAGACACATCTGTTTTTCCATTGGGAACTGCTATTACCCTTACAGGAGCAATTCTAACAGCCTCTTCCTGTGTAGATTCTACAGCTTGTTGTGGTACAATTGTTTCAGTGTAGTGCATGGTGCCGTACTTACCCGTTGACACGACCTCACCTATCCCTCCGCTAGGGGCTTTCACTAATCTCGTGGGTGTCGCTGTGCCTACTGTGGTCTCTGCTATGGTGGCTGCAAGAGAGAGAGCTGAAATTGTTGCTGAATCGTCTTCTTGATCACACTCCTGAGGAAGGTTCAAAACAGGGTACATCTTGCACGGGTTAATACTTGCATGAGTTATTTGGTTAACATCATTAACATTTACAGTGTTACTAAGAGTTTGTGTTTTACAACCCAGTGCGTTTCTCTCCGCAATCAACTTCTCTCCTGCAATGTATGGTGGAGGAGGAGCTGTGGCAATCAACTTCCTGACTGCCCCAGATCCCGCCGCCAGAGCCAAACCTCTCTGTATCTCACCTTCCTGGTGCCATAACTGTAAACAATCATGATGTTGAATTCGTCTCTTTGTTGATTTTACGAGACATATCCTCCTCCTTAAATTTTGTAACACTTCTGGACTAAAGCTACCTATTCTTGGGAATTTGTCCCTGTCTTGTACAGTCATTCTCTCCCATTCATCACATAAAGATTCGGTGTGAATTCCATATTTTTCACACATTACATATCGTGCCGACCCAACTGGTCGGTTCACAGAATCAACCTGAACCAGGGTTGATCGCCCCCTACCTGAACAAATGGCTCCCATAATCTGCAGGCGTTGCTTATTCCTCCTTGAATATCAAGGCTTTCAGCGAACCCTTACAAACAAACCAAGATGTCCTTGGGCAGGCCGGCGGTGGTGGTTTATCAAGTACCCCACTTACTTCTCGCCCACGTTGGCCTGTGCTGCAATCACTGTAGCCAGAGCTGCTGTACCCAACCTAGGGCCCCTGTGAACCTTTATTTACTGGAACATATGAGGGTTACCCGCAGGACACTTACTCTTTCCAGTAAAGTTGGGGTTGTTAGATAGTTCCTGAGTGACCAGCGAACTTCCCTTCCAAAAATAAAAAATTACACAAATCACGTCAGAATGTACAGATAGCGTTTGTGACCACTTTACTCTAATGGTATTAGGTCAGATTACTAACTACTGCACACAATAACGTGCGGTCCAATCGTTCAGTATACGAGCACTACTTGTCATGTACTGAAAGATCAATGGAATCTATGTTTCCGGCTGCGATTCCTTCAGCCAGAGCTTGTATGGCCTATATGGGTTCTGCACCAACACCCCAGGCGTTGTGCCACTGGACTTTTATAGCGGACCTTTTACCTTACGACCTCCTGGTCTTGTTACCTTATGACCTCCTGGTCTTGTTACCTTATGACCTCCTGGTCTTGTTACCTTATGGTCCGCTATACTCTAATGCTCAAATATTATTTAACCAGGGATGCCTCCCTGGCCACCGTATATGTCACTTACACGTGTGTCCCTTGACGAGTACCCGGCTTTCCTTTTGGTTCCACCTTAAAGTTATATAAACTTTTGTATACAAAACACACTCACTCAACACATGTACACTTTTGTTTCTATATCTATTTCTGCGCAGAAATTGTCTTTAGGCCAAAAGTGTTACCAATTAGGAGCAGGATCTGTTAAACTAAATTTCAGATTTTCCAAAAATAGATTTGCGTTATTTACCGCTTCACGTTATCTACCGCTGTGCGTTAATTATCGCCTTTGCGTTACTTCACTTTATCACAACTTGAGCTACGTGGGCGTAACCGGACGCTACGTTGCGTAATGAACGCTGCGTGCGTCTGCCTTTTGGATTGCGTACGCTAGTCTTTGTTAGCGACACGTGTACGCAATGCAAAGGATCCACCGTAACACAATATATTTTTATCAATGTAAATGATCCCTGATCATCTACCGCAATCCACACTGACTGCCTTGTATCTCAGACAAACCGTGTGTTTGTTCTATACTTTAACTATCACCTCTACTATGAAATAACAGCAAATCTCTTTTTAGCACTTTCTATCAACTATAAAATTGGCAAACAGGAATAGTGATATACGAAAATGAAACAGAAATGCAGATATATGTATGCGTGCGTGTATACGCAAGACAGAAGAGAAATAAAACAGTTTTAAAAGACACAAGCGTTTTGTTCTTACTTCCGGTTCCCGGATTCCTTCAGCATTCTTTATCTAAGCGAAGCAGACGCTTATCCCGCCAGCACTATGAGACAACCTCCCACCCTTTGCTGGAGGGATAATGTCTGCTGATCTACCTAGTGCAGATGTGAGAAGTATAGGACGAGGCCCCCAATTGACAATGCTAAATTCCTTTGTCGTATAAACAACCCTTTATGAAGCTAAGAACACTGTACGCTGTTTACTTAAGAAGTACCGTAATGGTACGCTAGTTGCGTAACGATCGCTCAGCCGTAGGCGAGACGCTCAAGCGTCACGTTCGCTCACGGCCCAGGGATCACAGGACACGTTATTGGTTATGTCTAGGGTAATGATTCGCTATGGCGTAGCTTACGCTTGAGACCACGAGGAGGTCACCAGCGATGCAGACGCTCACAACACTATACCTTTATGATAAAACCTTATACCAATGAAATACACTGAATACCTTAATGTGAGTACAGGGTGTAAGTGCAACCTTGTGTAACCTGACTAACTACAAAGCTGCTTGAGCGTCACCGACGCTCAAGTGAACACTTAACACTATAGAAAATACACAGATACTGGTTTAGGTTCCAAGGCCTATTAACTGTATTATATCTAATATACTTGTAAAAGGGGATAACAGTACAATTGATACACTACAATATAACAGAGACTTCCTAACCGCAGAACTAAACCATAAATACAAAAAGACAATACTACTCTGACCTAAATGCAATACAATACAATACTATCTAATACAATACAATACTATCTAATACAATACAATACTAGCCTAGTCTAGGGGAGATATGAGAGAACAGAACAGAGAGAGAGAGAGAGAGAGAGAGAGAGAGAGAGAGATGAGATGAGAGAAATTGGCTCACAGAAAGACAATGATAACGGAGAGAAACTTACGCACAAAGGGTATGATCGCCTGCGCCTCGATATCCAGCTCCCGGCTATCAGCAGATAACCGTTGATGAGAGAGTGAGAGCTGGATGTG
The DNA here is from genome assembly GCF_028390025.1 of Pseudophryne corroboree. Classification (NCBI taxonomy): domain Eukaryota; kingdom Metazoa; phylum Chordata; class Amphibia; order Anura; family Myobatrachidae; genus Pseudophryne; species Pseudophryne corroboree. Next base: position 585,704 of record NC_086444.1, read on the forward strand.
GTCGGCCTGCCTATTTATGCCCCACACACAATGCAATCTCCTGGTCCTACAATCCCATTGTCCATTGGCCGAAGGAATTCGGCCCTGTATCATAACAAAAGGTCATAGGGTGATTCATACAGGTGGGCTGTGACGATTTCCAACAGCTCAGGTGGGTGGGAAACTGGGTTTCCCGCCGCATACCTGAGTATGTGTAATTAATAGAAATGGACATAAACTTCTTATGTCCATAACTATTCGCACGAGCGATTAATACGCTCCAAACCAACACCGGAATATTGCTAATTAAATACTCTTCCGATGGGTACCAAACACTGCTGTATGATTCCTGTTAGACCCTTCGTACGATATAAAGAGGGATTCCTCAGCTCTGGGACATTGTATTTTAACCAAACTTTCAGAATCTATCAAAGGGACCATGATCTATAAACTACATTAATTGTGAACATTTGTAACGAATGAGTCGCACGCTACGACTACATAAACTCTACCGTAAATACGCATACCGCGCCTGCGAGTGCACGTTATTGCGGGTATGCGCATCTACGGGAGAGCGCACGCACGCGCAGCGCGGACCAGTGTGCGGTGCAAATATGGCAACGTGCATTGAGACATTTTTCTGACTTTGACAGTATGATTACCATCACCTGTGCTGTACCCTAATACTGACCCAGTGCTCATACCTATGTCATACCCCCCAACATGACCCTCTCCAGGAGGACACAATGCTCTGCTCCTGCTCTTCCCTCTTACTGTATGATTACCATCACCTGTGCTGTATCCTAATACTGACTCAGTGCTCATACCCATGTCATACCTCCCAACATGACCTCTCCAGGAGGACACAATGCTCTGCTCCTGCACTTCCCTCTTACTGTATGATTACCATCACCTGTGCTGTACCCTAATACTGACCCAGTGCTCATACCTATGTCATACCTCCCAACATAACCCTCACCAGGAGGACACAATGCTCTACTCCTGCACATCCCTCTTACTGTATGATTACCGTGATTTGTGCTGTACCCTAATACTGACCCAGTGCACATACCTATGTCATACCTCCCAACATGACCTCTCCAGGAGGACACAATGCTCTGCTCCTGCTCTTCCCTCTTACTGTATAATTACCATCACCTGTGCTGTACCCTAATACTGACCCAGTGCTCATACCTATGTCATACCTCCCAACATGACCTCTCCAGGAGGACACAATGCTCTGCTCCTGCTCTTCCCTCTTACTGTATGATTACCATCACCTGTGCTGTACCCTAATACTGACCCAGTGCTCATACCTATGTCATACCTCCCAACATGACCTCTCTAGGAGGACACAATGCTCTGCTCCTGCTCTTCCCTCTTACTGTATGATTACCATCACCTGTGCTGTACCCTAATACTGACCCAGTGCTCATACCTATGTCATACCTCCCAACATGACCTCTCCAGGAGGTCACAATTCTCTGCTCCTGCACATCCCTCTTACTGTATGATTACCATCACCTGTGTTGCACCCTAATACTGACCCAGTGCTCATACCTATGTCATACCTCCCAACATGACCTCTCTAGGAGGACACAATGCTCTGCTCCTGCTCTTCCCCTTACTGTATGATTACCATCACCTGTGCTGTACCCTAATACTGACCCAGTGCTCATACCTATGTCATACCTCCCAACATGACCCTCTCCAGGAGGACACAATGCTCTGCTCCTGCTCTTCCCTCTTACTGTATGATTACCATCACTTGTGCTGTACCCTAATACTGACCCAGTGCTCATACCTATGTCATACCTCCCAACATGACCTCTCCAGGAGGACACAATGCTCTGCTCCTGCTCTTTCCTCTTACTGTATGATTACCATCACCTGTGCTGTACCCTAATACTGACCCAGTGCTCATACCTATGTCATACCTCCCAACATGACCTCTCCAGGAGGACACAATGCTCTGCTCCTGCTCTTCCCTCTTACTGTATGATTACCATCACCTGTGCTGTACCCTAATACTGACCCAGTGCTCATACCTATGTCATACCTCCCAACATGACCTCTCCAGGAGGACACAATGCTCTGCTCCTGCACTTCCCTCTTACTGTATGATTACCATCACCTGTGCTATACCCTAATACTGACCCAGTGCTCATACCTATATCATACCTCCCAACATGACCTCTCCAGGAGGACACAATGCTCTGCTCCTGCACTTCCCTCTTACTGTATGATTACCATCACCTGTGCTGTACCCTAATACTGACCCAGTGCTCATACCTATGTCATACCTCCCAACATGACCTCTCCAGGAGGACACAATGCTCTGCTCCTGCTCTTCCCCTTACTGTATGATTACCATCACCTGTGCTGTACCCTAATACTGACCCAGTGCTCATACCTATGTCATACCTCCCAACATGACCCTCTCCAGGAGGACACAATGCTCTGCTCCTGCTCTTCCCTCTTACTGTATGATTACCATCACCTGTGCTGTACCCTAATACTGACCCAGTGCTCATACCTATGTCATACCTCCCAACATGACCTCTCCAGGAGGACACAATGCTCTGCTCCTGCTCTTCCCTCTTACTGTATGATTACCATCACCTGTGCTGTACCCTAATACTGACCCAGTGCTCATACCTATGTCATACCTCCCAACATGACCTCTCCAGGAGGACACAATGCTCTGCTCCTGCTCTTCCCTCTTACTGTATAACTACCATCACCTGTACTGTACCCTAATACTGACCCAGTGCTCATACCTATGTCATACCTCCCAACATGACCTCTCCAGGAGGACACAATGCTCTGCTCCTGCTCTTCCCTCTTACTGTATGATTACCATCACCTGTGCTGTACCCTAATACTGACCCAGTGCTCATACCTATGTCATACCTCCCAACATGACCTCTCCAGGAGGACACAATGCTCTGCTCCTGCTCTTCCCTCTTACTGTATAATTACCATCACCTGTGCTGTACCCTAAAACTGACCCAGTGCTCATACCTATGTCATACCTCCCAACATGACCTCTCCAGGAGGACACAATGCTCTGCTCCTGGAATTTCCTCTTACTGTATGATTACCATCACCTGTGCTGTACCCTAATACTGACCCAGTGCTCATACCTATGTCATAGATCCCAACATGACCCTCTCCAGGAGGACACAATGCTCTGCTCCTGCTCTTCCCTCTCACTGTATGATAACAATTAGCTGTGCTGTATCCTAATACTGACCCAGTGCTCATACCTATGTCATACCTCCCAACATGAACTCTCCAGGAGGATACAATGCTCTGCTCCTGCTCTTCCCTCTTACTGTATGATTACCATCACCTGTGCTGTACCCTAATACTGACCCAGTGCTCATACCTATGTCATACCTCCCAACATGACCTCTCCAGGAGGACACAATGCTCTGCTCCTGCTCTTCCCTCTTACTGTATGATTACCATCACCTGTGCTGTACACTAATACTGACCCAGTGCTCATACCTATGTCATACCTCCCAACATGACCTCTCCAGGAGGACACAATCCTCTGCTCCTGCTCTTCCCTCTTACTGTATGATTACCATCACCTGTGCTGTACCCCAATACTGACCCAGTGTTCATACATATGTCATACCTCCCAACATGGCCCTCTCCAGAAGGACACAATGCTCTGCTCCTGCTCTTCCTTCTTACTGTATGATTACCATCACCTGTGCTGTACCCTAATACTGACCCAGTGCTCATACCTATGTCATACCTCCCAACATGACCTCTCGAGGACACAATGCTCTGCTCCTGCTCTTCCCTCTTACTGTATGATTACCATCACCTGTGCTGTACCCTAATACTGACCCAGTGCTCATACTTATGTCATATCTCCCAACATGACCCTCTCCAGGAGGACACAATGCTCTGCTCCTGCTCTTCCCTCTTACTGTATGATTACCATCACCTGAGCTGTACCCCAATACTGACCCAGTGCTCATACCTATGTCATACCTCCCAACATGACCCTCTCCAGGAGGACACAATGCTCTGCTCCTGCTCTTTCCTCTTACTGTATGATTACCATCACCTGTGCTGTACCCTAATACTGACCCAGTGCTCATACCTATGTCAAACCTCCCAACTTGACCTCCCCAGGAGGACACAATGCTCTGCTCCTGCTCTTTCCTCTTACTGTATGATTATCATCACCTGTGCTGTACCCTAATACTGACCCAGTGCTCATACCTATGTCAAACCTCCCAACTTGACCTCCCCAGGAGGACACAATGCTCTGCTCCTGCTCTTTCCTCTTACTGTATGATTATCATCACCTGTGCTGTACCCTAATACTGACCCAGTGCTCATACCTATGTCATACCTCCCAACATGACCTCTCCAGGAGGACACAATGCTCTGCTCCTGCTCTTCCTTCTTACTGTATGATTATCATCACCTGTGCTGTACCCTAATACTGACCCAGTGTTCATACATATGTCATATCTCCCAACATGGCCCTGTCCAGGAGGACACAATGCTCTGCTCCTGCTCTTCCCTCTTACTGTATGATTACCATCACCTGTGCTGTACCCTAATACTGACCCAGTGCTCATACCTATGTCATACCTCCCAACATGACCTCTCCAGGAGGTATACAATGCTCTGCTCCTGCACTACCCTCTTACTGTATGATTACCATCACCTGTGCTGTACCCTAATACTGACCCAGTGCTCATACCTATGTCATACCTCCCAACATGACCTCTCCAGGAGGTATACAATGCTCTGCTCCTGCACTTCCCTCTTACTGTATGATTACCATCACCTGTGCTGTACCATAATACTGACCCAGTGCTCATACCTACGTCATACCTCCCAACATGATCTCTCCAGGAGGACACAATGCTCTGCTCCTGCTCTTCCCTCTTACTGTATGATTACCATCACCTGTGCTGTACCCTAATACTGACCCAGTGCTCATACCTATGTCATACCTCCCAGCATGACCTCTCCAGGAGAACACAATGCTCTGCTCCTGCTCTTCCCTGTTACTGTATGATTACCATCACCTGTGCTGTACCCTAATACTGATCCAGTGCTCATACCTATGTCATACCTCCCAACATGACCTCTCCAGGAGGTCACAATGCTCTGCTCCTGCACTACTCTCTTACTGTATGATTACCATCACCTGTGCTGTACCCTAATACTGACCCAGTGCTCATACCTATGTCATACCTCCCAACATGACCCTCTCCAGGAGGACACAATGCTCTACTCCTGCTTTTCCCTCTTACTGTATTAATACCATCACCTGTGCTGTACCCTAATACTGACCCAGTGCTCATACCTATGTCATACCTCCCAACATGACCTCTCCAGGAGGACACAATGCTCTGCTCCTGTACTTCCCTCTTACTGTATAATTACCATCACCTGTGCTGTACCCTAATACTGACCCAGTGCTCATACCTATGTCATACCTCCCAACATGACCCTCTCCAGGAGGACACAATGCTCTGCTCCTGCTCTTCCCTCTTACTGTATGATTACCATCACCTGTGCTGTACCCTAATACTGACCCAGTGCTCATACCTATGTCATACCTCCCAACATGACCTCTCCAGGAGGACACAATGCTCTGCTCCTGCTCTTCCCTCTTAATGTATGATTACCTTCATCTGTGCTGTACCCTAATACTGACCCAGTGCTCATACCTATGTCATACCTCCCAACATGACCCTCTCCAGGAGGACTCAATGCTCTGCTCCTGCTCTTCCCTCTTAATGTATGATTACCTTCATCTGTGCTGTACCCTAATACTGACCCAGTGCTCATACCTATGTCATACCTCCCAACATGATCCTCTCCAGGAGGACACAATGCTCTGCTCCTGCTCTTCCCTCTTACTGTATGATTACCATCACCTGTGCTGTACCCTAATACTGACCCAGTGTTCATACCTATGTCATACCTCCCAACATGACCCTCTCCAGGAGGACACAATGCTCTGCTCCTGCTCTTCCCTCTTACTGTTTGATTACCATCACCTGTGCTGTACACTAATACTGACCCAGTGCTCATACCCATGTCATACCTCCCAACATGACCTCTCCAGGAGGACACAATGCTCTGCTCCTGCTCTCCGCCTTACTGTATGATTACCATCACCTGTGCTGTACCCTAATACTGACCCAGTGCTCATACCTATGACATACCTCCCAACATGACCCACTCCAGGAGGACACAATGCTCTGCTCCTGCTCTTCCCTCTTACTGTATGATTACCATCACCTGTGCTGTACACTAATACTGCCCCAGTGCTCATACCTATGTCATACCTCCTAACATGACCTCTCCAGGAGGACACAATGCTCTGCTCCTGCTCTTTCCTCTTACTGTATGATTACCATCACCTGTGCTGTACCCTAATACTGACCCAGTGCTCATACCTATGTCATACCTCCCAACATGACCTCTCCAGGAGGACACAATGCTCTGCTCCTGCTCTTCCCTCTTAATGTATGATTACCTTCATCTGTGCTGTACCCTAATACTGACCCAGTGCTCATACCTATGTCATACCTCCCAACATGACCTCTCCAGGAGGACACAATGCTCTGCTCCTGCTCTTCCCTCTTACTGTTACCATCACCTGTTCTGTACCCTAATACTGACCCAGTGCTCATACCTATGTCATACCTCCCAACATGACCTCTCCAGGAGGACACAATGCTCTGCTCCTGCACTTCCCTCTTACTGTATGATTACCATCACCTGTGCTGTACCCTAATACTGACCAAGTGCTCATACCTATGTCATACCTCCCAACATGACCTCTCCAGGAGGACAGAATGCTCTGCTCCTGCTCTTCCCTCTCACTGTATGATTACCATCACCTGTGCTGTACCCTAATACTGACCCAGTGCTCATACCTATATCATACCTCCCAACATGACCTCTCCAGGAGGACACAATGCTCTGCTTCTGCTCTTCCCTCTTACTGTATGATTACCATCACCTGTGCTGTACCCTAATACTGACCCAGTGCTCATACCTATGTCATACCTCCCAACATGACCCTCTCCAGGAGGGACACAATGCTCTGCGCCTGCTCTTCCCTCTTACTGTATGATTACCATCACCTGTGCTGTACCCTAATACTGACCCAGTGCTCATACCTATGTCATACCTCCCAACATGACCTCTCCAGGAGGACAGAATGCTCTGCTCCTGCTCTTCCCTCTCACTGTATGATTACCATCACCTGTGCTGTACCCTAATACTGACCCAGTGCTCATACCTATATCATACCTCCCAACATGACCTCTCCAGGAGGACACAATGCTCTGCTTCTGCTCTTCCCTCTTACTGTATGATTACCATCACCTGTGCTGTACCCTAATACTGACCCAGTGCTCATACCTATGTCATACCTCCCAACATGACCTCTCCAGGAGGACACAATGCTCTGCTCCTGCTCTTCCCTCTTACTGTATGATTACCATCACCTGTGCTGTACCCTAATACTGACCCAGTGCTCATACCTATGTCATACCTCCCAACATGACCTCTCCAGGAGGACACAATGCTCTGCTCCTGCTCTTCCCTCTCACTGTATGATTACCATCATCTGTGCTGTACCCTAATACTGACACAGTGCTCATACCTATGTCATACCACCCAACATGACCTCTCCAGGAGGACACAATGTGCTGCTCCTGCTCTTCCCTCTTACTGTATGATTGATTACCATCACCTGTGCTGTACCCTAATACTGACCCAGTGCTCATACCTATGTCATACCTCCCAACATGACCTCTCCAGGAGGACACAATGCTCTGCTCCTGCTCTTCCCTCTTACTGTATGATTACCATCACCTGTGCTGTATCCTAATACTGACCCAGTGCTCATACCTATGTCATACCTCCCAACATGACCCTCTCCAGGAGGACACAATGCTCTGCTCCTGCTCTTCCCTCTTACTGTATGATTACCATCACCTGTGCTGTACCCTAATACTGACCCAGTGCTCATACCTATGTCATACCTCCCAACATGACCTCTCCAGGAGGACACAATGCTCTGCTCCTGCTCTTCCCTCTTACTGTATGATTACCATCACCTGTGCAGATCACCTTTCTTATTCAATAACCTGTTCAAAACAGGTGACTGTTTTTATAACTGAAGAGGGAAGGCCGGGAGCAGAGCATCGTGTCCCTCCCGGAATTGGTCATGTTGGGAGGTATGAGATGATGTCACATGCATCCAGATGGAGAAGTTCCCGCTGTGTAGATTATACTCTGTGGTGTTATCATTGTGCATGAAATTGGCCTAATAAAACTGCTCCCCTTATCAGGAAGGACACTATCTGCCCCATGCACAAGATCCAAAGATCAGTTACAGGCTTCCGGCTAGGAACAAGTCATTGTCTGCTGGATACTGCGTACAGCCTGCACCTTACACCTAAGATAATGCGCTGGCTGTGTATTCTGTGTCTCGGACTCCTGTCCCAGGTCTGTGTCGCAAAAGCTCAAGGTAAGAAAATTCTGTCATTATTCTAAGTAAAACTATATTATCTGATAACTGTCTGGGTGCTAATATATATATATATATATATTCTATATATATTCTATATATTCTATAATGTCCTCTCAGCCCTTCCTGGAACTAAAATGATCACACACCCACATGCAGAGGACGCTGCACCAATCACGGGAAACACCGCAAGACATTATTAGTTACGGTGATCAGGTTCCCCATTTATACTTAATGTACAATACTTACCTAGAGAATTGTACAGGGAGTGATGGGGTCCCCCGGTCACAGTATAATACAGGGAGTGATGGGGTCCCCCGGTCACAGTATAATACAGGGAGAGATGGGGTCCCCCGGTCACAGTATAATACAGGGAGAGATGGGGTCCCCCGGTCACAGTATAATACAGGGAGTGACGGGGTCCCCCGGTCACAGTATAATACAGGGAGTGATGGGGTCCCCCGGTCACAGTATAATACAGGGAGTAATGAGGTCCCCCGGTCACAGTATAATACAGGGAGTGACGGGTCCCCCGGTCACAGTATAATACAGGGAGTGACGGGGTCCCCCGGTCACAGTATAATACAGGGAGTGATGGGATCCCCCGGTCGCAGTATAATACAGGGAGTGATGGGGTCCCCGGTCACGGTATAATACAGGAAGTGATGGGGTCCCCCGGTCACAGTATAATACAGGGAGTGACGGGTCCCCCGGTCACAGTATAATACAGGGAGTGACGGGGTCCCCCGGTCACAGTATAATACAGGGAGTGATGGTGTCCCCCGGTCACAGTATAATACATGGAGTGACGGGGTCTCTCGGTCACAGTATAATACAGGGAGTGATGGGGTCCCCGATCACAGTATAATACAGGGAGTGATGGGGTCCCCCGGGCACAGTATAATACAGGGAGTAGTGGGCTCCCCCGGTCACAGTATAATACAGGGAGAGATGGGGTCCCCCGGTTACAGTATAATACAGGGAGTGATGGGTCCCCCGGTCACAGTATAATACAGGGAGTGATGGGGTCCCCGGTCACGGTATAATACAGGGAGTAATGGGGTTTCCCGGTCAGAGTATAATACAGGGAGAGATGAGGTCCCCCGGTCACAGTATAATACAGGGAGTGATGGGGTCCCCCGGTCACAGTATAATACAGGGAGTGATGGGGTCCCCCGGTCACAGTATAATACAGGGAGTGATGGGGTCCCCCGGTCAAAGTATAATACAGGGAGTGATGGGGTCCCCCGGTCACAGTATAATACAGTGAGTGACGGGGTCCCCCGGTCACAGTATAATACAGGGAGTGATGGGGTCCCCGGTCACGGTATAATACAGGGAGTGATGGGGTCCCCGGTCACGGTATAATACAGGGAGTGATGGGGTCCCCCGGTCACAGTATAATACAGGGAGTGGTGGGTTCCCCCGGTCACAGTATAATACAGGGAGTGACGGGTCCCCCGGTCACAGTATAATACAGGGAGTGACGGGGTCCCCCGGTCACAGTATAATACAGGGAGTGATGGGGTCCCCCGGTCACAGTATAATACAGGGAGTGATGTTTCCCCCGGTCACAGTATAATACAGGGAGTGATGGGGTCCCCCGGTCACAGTATAATACAGGGAGTGATGGGGTCCCCCGGTCACAGTATAATACAGGGAGTGATGGGTTCCCCCGGTCACAGTATAATACAGGGAGTGACGGGTCCCCCGGTCACAGTATAATACAGAGAGTGACGGGGTCCCCCGGTCACAGTATAATACAGGGAGTGATGGGTTCCCCGGTCACAGTATAATACAGGGAGTGATGGGGTCCCCGGTCACGGTATAATACAGGGAGTGATTGGGTTCCCCGGTCACAGTATAATACAGGGAGTGATGGGGTCCCCCGGTCACAGTATAATACAGGGAGTGATGGGGTCCCCCGGTCACAGTATAATACAGGGAGAGATGGGGTCCCCCGGTCACAGTATAATACAGGGAGTGATGGGGTCCCCCGGTCACAGTATAATACAGGGAGTGATGGGGTCCCCCGGTCACAGTATAATACAGGGAGTGACGGGTTCCCCCGGTCACAATATAATACAGGGAGTGATGGGGTCCCCCGGTCACAATATAATACAGGGAGTGATGGGGTCCCCCGGTCACAGTATAACACAGGGAGTGATGGGGTCCCCCGGTCACAGTATAATACAGGGAGTGACGGGTCCCCCGGTCACAGTATAATACAGGGAGTGACGGGGTCCCCCGGTCACAATATAATACAGGGAGTGATGGGGTCCCCCGGTCACAGTATAATACAGGGAGAGATGGGGTCCCCCGGTCACAGTATAATACAGGGAGTGATGGGGTCCCCCGGTTACAGTATAATACAGGGAGTGATGGGGTCCCCCGGTCACAGTATAATACAGGGAGTGATGGGGTCCCCCGGTCACAATATAATACAGGGAGTGATGGGGTCCCCCGGTCACAGTATAATACAGGGAGTGACGGGTCCCCCGGTCAAAGTATAATACAGGGAGTGATGGGGTCCCCCGGTCACAATATAATACAGGGAGTGATGGGGTCCCCCGGTCACAGTATAATACAGGGAGTGATGGGGTCCCCCGGTCACAGTAAAATACAGGGAGTGATGGGGTCCCCCGGTCACAGTATAATACAGGGAGTGATGGGGTCCCCCGGTCACAATATAATACAGGGAGTGATGGGGTCCCCCGGTCACAGTATAATACAGGGAGTGACGGGTCCCCCGGTCACAGTATAATACAGGGAGTGAAGGGGTCCCCCGGTCACAATATAATACAGGGAGTGATGGGGTCCCCCGGTCACAGTATAATACAGGGAGTGACGGGGTCCCCCGGTCACAATATAATACAGGGAGTGATGGGGTCCCCCGGTCACAATATAATACAGGGAGTGATGGGGTGCCCCGGTCATAGTATAATACAGGGAGTGACGGGGTCCCCCGGTCACAGTATAATACAGGGAGTGACGGGGTCCCCTGGTCAGAGTATAATACAGGGAGTGACGAGGTCCCCCGGTCGCAGTATAATACAGGGAGTGACGGGGTCCCCTGGTCACAGTATAATACAGGGAGTGATGGGGACCCCCGGTCACAGTATAATACAGGGAGTGATGGTGTCACCCGGTCACAGTATAATACAGGGAGTGATTGGGTCCGGTCACAGTATAATACAGGGAGTGATAGGGTCCCCCGTTCACAGTATAATACAGGGAGTGATGGGGTCCCCCGGTCACAGTATAATACAGGGAGTGATGGGGTCCCCCGGTCAGAGTATAATACAGGGAGTGACGGGGTCCCCCGGTCACAGTATAATACATGGAGTGACGGGGTCTCTCGGTCACAGTATAATACAGGGAGTGACGGGTCCCCCGATTACAGTATAATACAGGGAGTGATGGGGTCCCCCGGGCACAGTATAATACAGGGAGTGGTGGGCTTCCCCGGTCACAGTATAATACAGGGAGTGATGGAGTCCCCCGGTCACAGTATAATACAGGGAGAGATGGGGTCCCCCGGTCACAGTATAATACAGGGAGTGATGGGGTCCCCCGGTCACAGTATAATACAGGGAGTGTCGGGTTCCCCCGGTCACAGTATAATACAGGGAGTGACGGGGTCCCCCGGTCACAGTATAATACAGGGAGTGTCGGGTTCCCCCGGTCACAGTATAATACAGGGAGAGATGGGGTCCCCCGGTTACAGTATAATACAGGGAGAGATGGGTTCCCCCGGTCACAGTATAATACAGGGAGAGATGGGGTCCCCCGGTCACAGTATAATACAGGGAGTGATGGGGTCCCCCGGTCACAGTATAATACAGGGAAAGACGGGGACCCCCGGTCACAGTATAATACAGGGAGTGATGGGGTCCCCCAGTCACAGTATAATACAGGGAGTGATGGGTTCCCCCGGTCACAGTATAATACAGGGAGTGATGTGTCCCCCGGTCACAGTATAATACAGGGAGTGATGGGGACCCCCTGTCAGAGTATAATACAGGGAGTGATGGGTTCCCCCGGTCACAGTATAATACAGGGAGTGATGGGGTCCCCCGGTCAAAGTATAATACAGGGAGTGATAGGGTCCCCCGGTCACAGTATAATACAGGGAGAGATGGGGTCCCCCGGTTACAGTATGATACAGGGAGAGATGGGTTCCCCCGGTCACAGTATAATACAGGGAGTGACGGGGTCCCCCCGGTCACAGTATAATACAGGGAGTGATGGGGCCCCCCGGTCACAGTATAATACAGGGAGTGATGGGGCCCCCCGGTCACAGTATAATACAGGGAGAGAAGGGGTCCCCCGGTCACAGTATAATACAAGGAGTGACGGGTCCCCCGGTCACAGTATAATACAGGGAGTGATGGGGTCCCCCGGTCACAGTATAATACAGGGAGTGATGGGGTCCCCCGGTCACAGTATAATACAGGGAGTGATGGATTCCCCCGGTCACAGTATAATACAGGGAGTGACGGGGTCCCCCGGTCACAGTATAATACAGGGAGTGACGGGGTCCCCCGGTCACAGTATAATACAGGGAGTGACAAGGTCCCCCCGGTCACAGTATAATACAGGGAGTGACGGGTCCCCCGGTCACAGTATAATACAGGGAGTGATGGGGTCCCCCGGTCACAGTATAATACAGGGAGTGATGGGGTCCCCCGGTCACAGTATAATACAGGGAGTGACGGGTCCCCCGGTCACAGTATAATACAGGGAGTGACGGGGTCCCCCGGTCACAGTATAATACAGGGAGTGATGGGGTCCCCCGGTCACAATATAATACAGGGAGTGATGGGGTCCCCCGGTCACAGTATAATACAGGGAGTGACGGGTCCCCCGGTCACAGTATAATACAGGGAGTGAAGGGGTCCCCCGGTCACAATATAATACAGGGAGTGATGGGGTCCCCCGGTCACAGTATAATACAGGGAGTGACGGGGTCCCCCGGTCACAATATAATACAGGGAGTGATGGGGTCCCCCGGTCACAATATAATACAGGGAGTGATGGGGTGCCCCGGTCATAGTATAATACAGGGAGTGATGGGTCCCCCGGTCGCAGTATAATACAGGGAGTGATGGGGTCCCCGGTCACGGTATAATACAGGGAGTGATGGGGTCCCCCGGTCACAGTATAATACAGTGAGTGATGGGTCCCCCGGTCGCAGTATAATACAGGGAGTGATGGGGTCCCCGGTCACGGTATAATACAGGGAGTGATGGGGTCCCCCGGTCACAGTATAATACAGGGAGTGACGGGTCCCCCGGTCACAGTATAATACAGGGAGTGACGGGGTCCCCCGGTCACAGTATAATACAGGGAGTGATGGTGTCCCCCGGTCACAGTATAATACAGGGAGTGATGGGGTCCCCCGGTCACAGTATAATACAGGGAGTGACGGGGTCCCCCGGTCACAGTATAATACAGGGAGTGACGGGGTCCCCCGGTCACAGTATAATACATGGAGTGACGGGGTCCCCCGGTCACAGTATAATACAGGGAGTGACGGGGTCCCCCGGTCACAGTATAATACAGGGAGTGATGGTGTCCCCCGGTCACAGTATAATACAGGGAGTGATGGGGTCCCCCGGTCACAGTATAATACAGGGAGTGACGGGGTCCCCCGGTCACAGTATAATACAGGGAGTGACGGGGTCCCCCGGTCACAGTATAATACAGGGAGTGACGGGTCCCCCGATTACAGTATAATACAGGGAGTGATGGGGTCCCCCGGGCACAGTATAATACGGGAGTGGTGGGCTCCCCCGGTCACAGTATAATACAGGGAGAGATGGGGTCCCCCGGTTACAGTATAATACAGGGAGTGATGGGTCCCCCGGTCACAGTATAATACAGGGAGTGATGGGGTCCCCGGTCACGGTATAATACAGGGAGTGATGGGGTCCCCCGGTCAGAGTATAATACAGGGAGTGACGGGTCCCCCGGTCACAGTATAATACAGGGAGTGATGGGGTCCCCTGGTCACAGTATAATACAGGGAGTGATGGGGTCCCCCGGTCACAGTATAATACAGGGAGTGATGGGTTCCCCGGTCACAGTATAATACAGGAAGTGATGGGGTCCCCGGTCACGGTATAATACAGGGAGTGACGGGTCCCCCGGTCACAGTATAATACAGGGAGTGATGGGGTCCCCTGGTCACAGTATAATACAGGGAGTGATGGGGTCCCCCGGTCACAGTATAATACAGGGAGTGACGGGTCCCCCGGTCACAGTATAATACAGGGAGTGACGGGGTCCCCCGGTCACAGTATAATACAGGGAGTGATGGGGTCCCCCGGTCACAGTATAATACAGGGAGTGATGGGGTCCCCCGGTCACAGTATAATACAGGGAGTGATGGGGTCCCCGGTCACGGTATAATACAGGGAGTGAGGGGGTCCCCCGGTCACAGTATAATACAGGGAGTGACGGGTCCCCCGGTCACAGTATAATACAGGGAGTGATGGTGTCCCCCGGTCTCAGTATAATACAGGGAGTGATGGGGTCCCCCGGTCACAGTATAATACAGGGAGTGACGGGGTCCCCCGGTCACAGTATAATACAGGGAGTGACGGGGTCCCCCGGTCACAGTATAATACAGGGAGTGACGGGGTCCCCCGGTCACAGTATAATACAGGGAGTGACGGGGTCCCCCGGTCACAGTATAATACAGGGAGTGATGGTGTCCCCCGGTCACAGTATAATACAGGGAGTGATGGGGTCCCCCGGTCACTGTATAATACAGGGAGTGACGGGGTCCCCCGGTCACAGTATAATACAGGGAGTGACGGGGTCCCCCGGTCACAGTATAATACAGGGAGTGACGGGTCCCCCGATTACAGTATAATACAGGGAGTGATGGGGTCCCCCGGGCACAGTATAATACGGGAGTGGTGGGCTCCCCCGGTCACAGTATAATACAGGGAGAGATGGGGTCCCCCGGTTACAGTATAATACAGGGAGTGATGGGTCCCCCGGTCACAGTATAATACAGGGAGTGATGGGGTCCCCGGTCACGGTATAATACAGGGAGTGATGGGGTCCCCCGGTCAGAGTATAATACAGGGAGTGACGGGTCCCCCGGTCACAGTATAATACAGGGAGTGATGGGGTCCCCTGGTCACAGTATAATACAGGGAGTGATGGGGTCCCCCGGTCACAGTATAATACAGGGAGTGACGGGGTCCCCCGGTCTCAGTATAATACAGGGAGTGATGGGTTCCCCGGTCACAGTATAATACAGGAAGTGATGGGGTCCCCGGTCACGGTATAATACAGGGAGTGATGGGGTTCCCCGGTCACAGTATAATACAGGGAGTGATGGGGTCCCCCGGTCACAGTATAATACAGGGAGTGATGGGGTCCCCCGGTCACAGTATAATACAGGGAGAGATGGGGTCCCCCGGTCACAGTATAATACAGGGAGTGATGGGGTCCCCCGGTCACAGTATAATACAGGGAGTGATGGGGTCCCCCGGTCACAGTATAATACAGGGAGTGACGGGTCCCCCGGTCACAGTATAATACAGGGAGTGACGGAGTCCCCCGGTCACAGTATAATACAGGGAGTGATGGGTTCCCCGGTCACAGTATAATACAGGGAGTGATGGGGTCCCCCGGTCACAGTATAATACAGGGAGTGATGGGGTCCCCCGGTCACAGTATAATACAGGGAGTGACGGGGTCCCCCGGTCACAGTATAATACAGGGAGTGATGGTGTCCCCCGGTCACAGTATAATACAGGGAGTGACGGGGTCCCCCGGTCACAGTATAATACAGGGAGTGACGGGGTCCCCCGGTCACAGTATAATACAGGGAGTGACGGGGTCCCCCGGTCACAGTATAATACAGGGAGTGATGGGGTCCCCCGGTCACAGTATAATACAGGGAGTGACGGGTCCCCCGGTCACAGTATAATACAGGGAGTGACGGGGTCCCCCGGTCACAGTATAATACAGGGAGTGATGGGGTCCCCGGTCACGGTATAAGACAGGGAGTGATGGAGTCCCCGGTCACGGTATAATACAGGGAGTGATGGGGTCCCCCGGTCACAGTATAATACAGGGAGTGATGGGTTCCCCCGGTCACAGTATAATACAGGGAGTGACGGGTCCCCCGGTCACAGTATAATACAGGGAGTGACGGGGTCCCCCGGTCACAGTATAATACAGGGAGTGATGGGGTCCCCCGGTCACAGTATAATACAGGGAGTGATGGGTTCCCCCGGTCACAGTATAATACAGGGAGTGACGGGTCCCCCGGTCACAGTATAATACAGAGAGTGACGGTGTCCCCCGGTCACAGTATAATACAGGGAGTGATGGGTCCTCCGGTCACAGTATAATACAGGGAGTGATGGGTTCCCCGGTCACAGTATAATACAGGGAGTGATGTGTCCCCCGGTCACAGTATAATACAGGGAGTGATGGGTTCCCCGGTCACAGTATAGTACAGGGAGTGATGGGGTCCCCCGGTCAGAGTATAATACAGGGAGAGATGGGGTCCCCCGGTCACAGTATAATACAGGGAGTGATGGGGTCCCCCGGTCACAGTATAATACAGGGAGTGATGGGGTCCCCTGGTCACAGTATAATACAGGGAGTGATGGGTTCCCCGGTCACAGTATAATACAGGGAGTGATGGGGTCCCCGGTCACGGTATAATACAGGGAGTGATTGGGTTCCCCGGTCACAGTATAATACAGGGAGTGATGGGGTCCCCCGGTCACAGTATAATACAGGGAGTGATGGGGTCCCCCGGTCACAGTATAATACAGGGAGAGATGGGGTCCCCCGGTCACAGTATAATACAGGGAGTGATGGGGTCCCCCGGTCACAGTATAATACAGGGAGTGATGGGGTCCCCCGGTCACAGTATAATACAGGGAGTGACGGGTTCCCCCGGTCACAATATAATACAGGGAGTGATGGGGTCCCCCGGTCACAATATAATACAGGGAGTGATGGGGTCCCCCGGTGACAGTATAATACAGGGAGTGATGGGGTCCCCCGGTCACAGTATAATACAGGGAGTGACGGGTCCCCCGGTCACAATATAATACAGGGAGTGATGGGGTCCCCCGGTCACAGTATAATACAGGGAGTGACGGGTCCCCCGGTCACAGTATAATACAGGGAGTGATGGGGTCCCCCGGTCACAATATAATACAGGGAGTGATGGGGTCCCCCGGTCACAGTATAATACAGGGAGTGATGGGGTCCCCCGGTCACAATATAATACAGGGAGTGATGGGGTCCCCCGGTCACAGTATAATACAGGGAGTGAAGGAGTCCCCCGGTCACAATATAATACAGGGAGTGATGGGGTCCCCCGGTCACAGTATAATACAGGGAGTGACGGGGTCCCCCGGTCACAATATAATACAGGGAGTGATGGGGTCCCCCGGTCACAATATAATACAGGGAGTGATGGGGTCCCCCGGTCACAGTATAATACAGGGAGTGACGGGGTCCCCCGGTCACAGTATAATACAGGGAGTGACGGGGTCCCCTGGTCAGAGTATAATACAGGGAGTGACGAGGTCCCCCGGTCACAGTATAATACAGGGAGTGATGGTGTCACCCGGTCACAGTATAATACAGGGAGTGATTGGGTCCGGTCACAGTATAATACAGGGAGTGATGGGGTCCCCCGGTCACAGTATAATACAGGGAGTGATGGGGTCCCCCGGTCAGAGTATAATACAAGGAGTGATGGGGTTCCCCGGTCAGAGTATAATACAGGGAGTGACGGGGTCCCCCGGTCACAGTATAATACAGGGAGTGATGGGGTACCCCGGTCACAGTATAATACAGGGAGAGATGGGTTCCCCCGGTCACAGTATAATACATGGAGTGACGGGGTCTCTCGGTCACAGTATAATACAGGGAGTGACGGGTCCCCCGATTACAGTATAATACAGGGAGTGATGGGGTCCCCCGGGCACAGTATAATACAGGGAGTGATGGAGTCCCCCGGTCACAGTATAATACAGGGAGAGATGGGGTCCCCCGGTCACAGTATAATACAGGGAGTGATGGGGTCCCCCGGTCACAGTATAATACAAGGAGTGATGGGGTTCCCCCGGTCACAGTATAATACAGGGAGTGATGGGGCCCCCCGGTCACAGTATAATACAGGGAGAGAAGGGGTCCCCCGGTCACAGTATAATACAGGGAGTGACGGGTCCCCCGGTCACAGTATAATACAGGGAGTGATGGGGTCCCCCGGTCACAGTATAATACAGGGAGTGATAGGGTCCCCCGGTCACAGTATAATACAGGGAGTGATGGGGTCCCCCGGTCACAGTATAATACAGGGAGTAATGGGGTCCCCCGGTCACAATATAATACAGGGAGTGATGGGGTCCCCCGGTCACAGTATAATACAGGAAGTGATGGGGTCCCCCGGTCACAGTATAATACAGGGAGTGATGGGGTTCCCCGGTCACAGTATAATACAGGGAGTAATGGGGTCCCCCGGTCACAATATATTACAGGGAGTGATGGGGTCCCCCGGTCACAGTATAATACAGGGAGTGATGGGGTCCCCCGGTCACAGTATAATACAGGGAGTGATGGGGTCCCCCGGTCACAGTATAATACAGGGAGTGATGGGGTCCCCCGGTCACAGTATAATACAGGGAGTGAAGGGGTCCCCCTGTCACAGTATAATACAGGGAGTGATGGGGTCCCCCGGTCACAGTATAATACAGGGAGTGATTGGGTCTCTCGGTCACAGTATAATACAGCGAGTGATGGGGTCCCCCGGTTACAGTATAATACAGGGAGTGATGGGGTTCCCCGGTCACAGTATAATATAGGGAGTGATGGGGTCCCCCGGTCACAGTATAATACAGGGAGTGATATGGTCCCCCGGTCACAGTATAATACAGGGAGTGATGGGGTCCCCCGGTCACAGTATAATACAGGGAGTGATGGGGTCCCCCGGTCACAGTATAATACAGGGAGTGATGGGGTCCCCCGGTCACAGTATAATACAGGGAGTGATGGGGTCCCCCGGTCACAGTATAATACAGGGAGTGATAGGGTCCCCCGGTCACAGTATAATACAGGGAGTGAAGGGGTCCCCCGGTCACAGTATAATACAGGGAGTGATGGGGTCCCCCGGTCACAGTATAATACAGGGAGAGATGGGGTCCCCCGGTCACAGTATAATACAGGGAGAGATGCACAGCAACAGGGGCACATCTACTGAGGGCACAGCAACAGGGTGAAAAACTACAGGGGGCAAAGCTACATGGGGCATAGCTGTGACCATGCCCCTTCCCTATGAAGCCACGCCCCTATGGCACACACAAACCCTTTTTTGCCTGTTGGGGGGAGTCGCCAAAGGAATCTTTCGCCCTGTGCGCCACAAGGTCTAGAACCCGCCCTGTTTCTCCACTAGTGTACGGTTTGCCCATTGACTGACAATCTGCTGCAGGAGTATAGACAATGGTCATAATCAGACCTGCCGCTCTGCGCTCTAAAATCAGACCATAAAATAAGTCCCCACAGGAACAGAATGAAACTAAAAACGATATATTGCCCCAGCGACTTGCACTGTCACATGTTCCGGATGTTCTCAGGGTCAGAGTCCATACATGAAAGGAAAACAGAAGAATTGTAACATCACACAGGGGGTGGTCTTCAGTATGCCGGCTGTCGGGATCCCGGCGCACAGTATACCGCGCCGGAATCCCGACAGCCGGCATACCGACACTTATTCTCCCTTGTGGGCGTCCACGACCCCCCTGGAGGGAGAATAAAATAGCGTGGCGCGCACAGCGAGCCCGCAAGGGGGCTCATTTGCGCTCGCCACTCTGCCGGTATACCATACTACACCCCACACAGGAGGTGAGAGATCCCCATTCAGAGTTCATCACATGGCTCCCATTCTGTGTGAAGACTCTTAAGGTCGGTACACACTGGCCGATATATCGCGGGTCCGTCGGCCAGTGTGTACGGCCGATACGTCTGTGAACTCCGTCGTTCATAGACGTATTGTGTCAGCCCGGCTGCACAGCTGACGGCCAAAATATCTTCCGATATATTGGCGCGTTGCTGTGTGTGTACGGGCGGTCAGCCGACCGCCTGTACACATGCGGCGGCCGGCGGTGAATGTCAGCTGATCTGGGCGGGCGTGTGTACACGCCCGCCCAGTACATGACATCAGTCGCCGACTGATGTTGAGCATACACTCTGCCCGATCCGTCCATAGATATATCTGCCGATTAATTGATCTGCAGATATATCTATCAGTGTGTACTCACTGTTACATGTATGCTTTCTTCCAGACATTGCTCATGTGCACATAAAGGTTTATTTGTATCTTTCTCTTATACACAAAATGTGACACATACCGGTATTTTCAATCCAGTGACTATATAAACAAACTAGAAAGAAAGGGGCTGTAAAGCAATAGGAGGGTGTAGTGGTTAGTACCGCTGCCTCTCAGCACTGAGGTCATGGGTTCAATTCCCACCATGGCCCTAACTGTGTGGAGTTTGTATATTCTCCCCATACTTGCGTGGGTTTCCTCTGGGTACTCCGGTTTCCTCCCACAATCCAAAATTATACTGGTAGCTTAATCGGCTCCCAACAAAATTATCTCGACTCTGAATGTGTGTACATGTGATAGGGAATATAGATTGTGAGCTCCACTGGGGCAGGGACTGATGTGAATGGCCAAAAATTCTCTGTACAGCGCTGCGGAATATGTGTGTGCTATATAAATAACTGGCAATAATAATAATAATAATAAAATACAATAATGTGAATTTATTTATAAAACACAAGGGTATAGGCCAGAGGTTCTCAAACGCGGTCCTCATAGCACCCCAAAGGTCCTGGTTTTAAGTTTATCCATGCTTGGCTACTGGTCACTTAATTAGCGCCTCAGTCAATTTGATGTAACCATCTGTGGTGAGCCTGGATATACCTAAACCTGGACCGATGGGGTGCCTTTGAAAGCCTCTAGTTTAGACATTCATGCCATATAGCTGAACATTACATAACCCACTGTAGAGGATGGAATCCGGGTATATCAATACAGTGGCAATGTATATATGGATTAGTATGCCATACCCCAAGATAAAAATGGACGCTCTATCAATACATTTCTCTACCTGTGCCTGGTTAATTTTGCTGTGATTGCTTCCTACGCCACAACTAGGGATTGAAACTCAGGCATCAAGTTATGTAACATTGCTGTAGCAATCTCTTCATTGTCTACTTGCACTCCAACAGACAAAGGTTGCTGAGAAACATCATGTTATGTATATAATTACCTATACTGCTGCATTCACTTAATGTTTTATTACTGCAGGTCTTAAATTGATTCCCCCAAGTGACCTCCATCTTGGTATTTTGCCTGTAGTGTCTTTCCATGTATAATAGTACATTTGTTGTTCCACACTCAAAACAATAGTGCCCATGGCTCTCTACATCATCTGGGCTTCGATCTGCACCAGGATCTTTTGTGACTTCTTTCATGATTTGATTGCATTCCATAGCAGACTTTCAGGTTGTATAATTCTCTGCACCTTGTAGCTTGATACATCCCATTATGAGTGTACCTGCTGAATTGTTGCTTCTTGCAGACGTAATTGTTTTATGAAGCTTCTGTGTATTGACTAGCTTCTGTGCTGACACACTGCTGGAAACACTCTGTGCTGTCTTTACTCTGTGGAGCTTCTGTGTACTGACACTGCACTGACACACTATGCTCTGTCTTCACACATATATCTGAGGCTCTGGTGCCTTTGCCATAAGCTGTTGGATAGAATATGTGTGCAGATGTTGATATTGCAGCTTTCTATAAACACTTCAGCAAATAAGTCACACTATGAACAGACCAGTTACTTACACAGTGGTGGTGAGTTATTGATAGATATCAGCAGTGGGGTCCTAGAGAGGTGGAACTCACCCCCCCCAGCGCCTAGTAAAGGGACTGTGCGCTATAGGCACACACTGCAAAAGGGCGTGGTCTCAAAAAGGAAAGGGGCGTGGTCACACAATAGTATCCCCAATGCACATTACGCTACACAGTAGTACAAACGTATTCATATTACACCACATTATCCATGATATGACACACAGTAGTGCCCGTTATACACAATGCCACAGTATTACCGCCACTAATCACATAATACCCAGAGCAGTAGTGCCCCTTATACACAATGCCACAGTATTACCGCCACTAATCACATAATACCCAGAGCAGTAGTGCCCCTTGTACACAATGCCCACAGTATTACCGTCACTAATCACATAATACCCAGAGCAGTAGTGCCCCTTGTACACAATGCCCACAGTATTACTGCCACTAATCACATAATACCCAGAGCAGTAGTGCCCCTTATACACAATGCCCACAGTATTACCGCCACTAATCACATAATACCCAGAGCAGTAGTGCCCCTTGTACACATTGCCCACAGTATTACTGCCACTAATCACATAATACCCAGAGCAGTAGTGCCCCTTATACACAATGCCCACAGTATTACTGCCACTAATCACATAATACCAAGAGCAGTAGTGCCCCTTATACACAATGCCACAATATTACCGCCACTAATCACATAATACCCAGAGCAGTAGTGCCCATTATACACAATGCCCACAGTATTACTGCCACTAATCACATAATACCCAGAGCAGTAGTGCCCCTTATACACAATGCCACAATATTACCGCCACTAATCACATAATACCCAGAGCAGTAGTGCCCCTTATACACAATGCCACAGTATTACCGCCACTAATCACATAATACCCAGAGCAGTAGTGCCCCTTATACACAATGCCACAGTATTACCACCACTAATCACATAATATCCAGAGCAATAGTGCCCCTTATACACAATGCCCAGAGTACTACTGCCACTAATCACATAATACCCAGAGCAGTAGTGCCCCTTATACACAATGCCACAATATTACCGCCACTAATCACATAATACCAAGAGCAGTAGTGCCCCTTATACACAATGCCACAGTATTTCCGCCACTAATCACATAATACCAAGAGCAGTAGTGCCCCTTGTACACAATGCCCACAGTATTACTGCCACTAATCACATAATACCCAGAGCAGTAGTGCCCCTTATACACAATGCCCACAGTATTACTGCCACTAATCACATAATACCCAGAGCAGTAGTGCCCCTTATACACAATGCCACAATATTACCACCACTAATCACATAATACCCAGAGCAGTAGTGCCCCTTATACACAATGCCACAGTATTACCGCCACTAATCACATAATACCCAGAGCAGTAGTGCCCCTTATACACAATGCCACAGTATTACCACCACTAATCACATAATACCCAGAGCAGCAGTGCCCCTTATACACAATGCCCACAGTATTACCGCCACTAATCACATAATACCCAGAGCAGTAGTGCCCCTTATACACAATGCCACAATATTACCGCCACTAATCACATAATACCCAGAGCAATAGTGCCTCTTATACACAATGCCACAATATTACCGCCACTAATCACATAATACCCAGAGCAGTAGTGCCCCTTATACACAATGCCACAGTATTACCGCCACTAATCACATAATACCCAGAGCAGTAGTGCCCCTTGTACACAATGCCCACAGTATTACTGCCACTAATCACATAATACCCAGAGCAGTAGTGCCCCTTAAACACAATGCCCAGAGTATTACTGCCACTAATCACATAATACCCAGAGCAGTAGTGCCCCTTATACACAATGCCCACAGTATTACTGCCACTAATCACATAATACCCAGAGCAGTAGTGCCCCTTATACACAATGCCCACAGTACTACTGCCATTAATCACATAATACCCAGAGCAGTAGTGCCCCTTATACACTATGCCCACAGTCCTACTGCCACTAATCACATAATACCCAGAGCAGTAGTGCCCCTTATACACAATGCCCATAGTACTACTGCCACTAATCACATAATACCCAGAGCAGTAGTGCCCCTTATACACAATGCCCACAGTACTACTGCCACTAATCACATAATACCCAGAGCAGTAGTGCCCCTTATACACAATGCCACAGTATTACCGTCACTAATCACATAATACCCAGAGCAGTATTGCCCCTTATACACAATGCCACAGTATTACTGCCACTAATCACATAATACCCAGAGCAGTAGTGCCCCTTA
Source organism: Pseudophryne corroboree (assembly GCF_028390025.1). Taxonomy (NCBI): domain Eukaryota; kingdom Metazoa; phylum Chordata; class Amphibia; order Anura; family Myobatrachidae; genus Pseudophryne; species Pseudophryne corroboree. The sequence goes on from NC_086444.1 coordinate 610,430, forward strand.
TACACAATGCCACAATATTACAGCCACTAATCACATAATACCCAGAGCAGTAGTGCCCCTTATACACAATGGTACAGTATTACTGCCTCTAATCACATAATACCCAGAGCAGTAGTGCCCCTTATACACAATGCCCACAGTATTACTGCCACTAATCACATAATACCCAGAGCAGTAGTGCCCCTTATACACAATGCCCACAGTACTACTGCCACTAATCACATAATACCCAGAGCAGTAGTGCCCCTTATACACAATGCCCACAGTACTACTGCTACTAATCACATAATACCCAGAGCAGTAGTGCCCCTTATACACAATGCCCACAGTACTACGGCCACTAATCACATAATACCCAGAGCAGTAGTGCCCCTTATACACAATGCCACAGTATTACCGTCACTAATCACAAAATACCCAGAGCAGTAGTGCCCCTTATACACAATGCCACAGTATTACTGCCACTAATCACATAATACCCAGAGCAGTAGTGCCCCTTATACACAATGCCACAATATTACAGCCACTAATCACATAATACCCAGAGCAGTAGTGCCCCTTATACACAATGGTATAGTATTACTGCCTCTAATCACATAATACCCAGAGCAGTAGTGCCCCTTACACACAATGCCACAGTATTACAGCCACTAATCACATAATACCCAGAGCAGTAGTGCCCCTTATACACAATGGTATAGTATTACTGCCTCTAATCACATAATACCCAGAGCAGTAGTGCCCCTTATACACAATGCCACAGTATTACCACCACTAATCACATAATACCCAGAGCAGAAGTGCCCTTTATACACAATGCCACAGTATTACCGCCACTAATCACATAATACCCAGAGCAGTAGTGCCCCTTATACACAATGCCCACAGTATTACCGCCACTAATCACATAATACCCAGAGCAGTAGTGCCCCTTATACACAATGCCACAGTATTACCGTCACTAATCACATAATACCCAGAGCAGTAGTGCCCCTTATACACAATGCCACAGTATTACTGCCACTAATCACATAATACCCAGAGCAGTAGTGCCCCTTATACACAATGCCACAATATTACAGCCACTAATCACATAATACCCAGAGCAGTAGTGCCCCTTATACACAATGGTATAGTATTACTGCCTCTAATCACATAATACCCAGAGCAGTAGTGCCCTTTATACACAATGCCACAGTATTACCGCCACTAATCACATAATACCCAGAGCAGTAGTGCCCTTTATACACAATGCCACAGTATTACCGCCACTAATCACATAATACCCAGAGCAGTAGTGCCCCTTATACACAATGCCCACAGCATTACTGCCACTAATCACTTAATACCCAGAGCAGTAGTGCCCCTTATACACAATGCCACAGTATTACCGCCACTAATCACATAATACCCAGAGCAGTAGTGCCCCTTATACACAATGCACACAGTCTTACTGCCACTAATCACATAATACCCAGAGCAGTAGTGCCCCTTATACACAATGGTACAGTATTACTGCCACTAATCACATAATACCCAGAGCAGTAGTGCCCCTTATACACAATGCCACAGTATTACCGCCACTAAGCACATAAGACCCAGAGCAGTAGTGCCCCTTATACACAATGCCACAGTATTACCGCCACTAATCACATAATACCCAGAGCAGTAGTGCCCCTTATACACAATGGTACAGTATTACTGCCTCTAATCACATAATACCCAGAGCAGTAGTGCCCCTTATACACAATGCCCACAGTATTACTGCCACTAATCACATAATACCCAGAGCAGTAGTGCCCCTTATACACAATGCCCACAGTACTACTGCCACTAATCACATAATACCCAGAGCAGTAGTGCCCCTTATACACAATGCCCACAGTACTACTGCTACTAATCACATAATACCCAGAGCAGTAGTGCCCCTTATACACAATGCCCACAGTACTACTGCCACTAATCACATAATACCCAGAGCAGTAGTGCCCCTTATACACAATGCCCACAGTACTACTGCCACTAATCACATAATACCCAGAGCAGTAGTGCCCCTTATACACAATGCCCATAGTACTACTGCCACTAATCACATAATACCCAGAGCAGTAGTGCCCCTTATACACAATGCCCACAGTACTACTGCTACTAATCACATAATACCCAGAGCAGTAGTGCCCCTTATACACAATGCCCACAGTACTACTGCCACTAATCACATAATACCCAGAGCAGTAGTGCCCCTTATACACAATGCCACAGTATTACCGTCACTAATCACAAAATACCCAGAGCAGTAGTGCCCCTTATACACAATGCCACAGTATTACTGCCACTAATCACATAATACCCAGAACAGTAGTGCCCCTTATACACAATGCCACAATATTACAGCCACTAATCACATAATACCCAGAGCAGTAGTGCCCCTTATACACAATGGTATAGTATTACTGCCTCTAATCACATAATACCCAGAGCAGTAGTGCCCCTTATACACAATGCCACAGTATTACAGCCACTAATCACATAATACCCAGAGCAGTAGTGCCCCTTATACACAATGGTATAGTATTACTGCCTCTAATCACATAATACCCAGAGCAGTAGTGCCCCTTATACACAATGCCACAGTATTACCACCACTAATCACATAATACCCAGAGCAGTAGTGCCCTTTATACACAATGCCACAGTATTACCGCCACTAATCACATAATACCCAGAGCAGTAGTGCCCCTTATACACAAAGCCCACAGTATTACCGCCACTAATCACATAATACCCAGAGCATTAGTGCCCCTTATACACAATGCCACAGTATTACCGTCACTAATCACATAATACCCAGAGCAGTAGTGCCCCTTATACACAATGCCACAGTATTACTGCCACTAATCACATAATACCCAGAGCAGTAGTGCCCCTTATACACAATGCCACAATATTACAGCCACTAATCACATAATACCCAGAGCAGTAGTGCCCCTTATACACAATGGTATAGTATTACTGCCTCTAATCACATAATACCCAGAGCAGTAGTGCCCCTTATACACAATGCCACAGTATTACCGCCACTAATCACATAATACCCAGAGCAGTAGTGCCCTTTATACACAATGCCACAGTATTACCGCCACTAATCACATAATACCCAGAGCAGTAGTGCCCCTTATACACAATGCCCACAGCATTACTGCCACTAATCACATAATACCCAGAGCAGTAGTGCCCCTTATACACAATGCCACAGTATTACCGCCACTAATCACATAATACCCAGAGCAGTAGTGCCCCTTATACACAATGCACACAGTATTACTGCCACTAATCACATAATACCCAGAGCAGTAGTGCCCCTTATACACAATGGTACAGTATTACTGCCACTAATCACATAATACCCAGAGCAGTAGTGCCCCTTATACACAATGCCACAGTATTACCGCCACTAATCACATAATACCCAGAGCAGTAGTGCCCCTTATACACAATGCCACAGTATTACTGCCACTAATCACATAATACCCAGAGCAGTAGTGCCCCTTATACACAATGCCACAATATTACAGCCACTAATCACATAATACCCAGAGCAGTAGTGCCCCTTATACACAATGGTATAGTATTACTGCCTCTAATCACATAATACCCAGAGCAGTAGTGCCCCTTATACACAATGCCACAGTAATACAGCCACTAATCACATAATACCCAGAGCAGTAGTGCCCTTTATACACAATGCCACAGTATTACCGCCACTAATCACATAATACCCAGAGCAGTAGTGCCCCTTATACACAATGCCCACAGCATTACTGCCACTAATCACATAATACCCAGAGCAGTAGTGCCCCTTATACACAATGCCACAGTATTACCGCCACTAATCACATAATACCCAGAGCAGTAGTGCCCCTTATACACAATGCACACAGTCTTACTGCCACTAATCACATAATACCCAGAGCAGTAGTGCCCCTTATACACAATGGTACAGTATTACTGCCACTAATCACATAATACCCAGAGCAGTAGTGCCCCTTATACACAATGCCACAGTATTACCGCCACTAATCACATAATACCCAGAGCAGTAGTGCCCCTTATACACAATGCCACAGTATTACCGCCACTAATCACATAATACCCAGAGCAGTAGTGCCCCTTATACACAATGGTACAGTATTACTGCCTCTAATCACATAATACCCAGAGCAGTAGTGCCCCTTATACACAATGCCCACAGTATTACTGCCACTAATCACATAATACCCAGAGCAGTAGTGCCCCTTATACACAATGCCCACAGTACTACTGCCACTAATCACATAATACCCAGAGCAGTAGTGCCCCTTATACACAATGCCCACAGTACTACTGCTACTAATCACATAATACCCAGAGCAGTAGTGCCCCTTATACACAATGCCCACAGTACTACTGCCACTAATCACATAATACCCAGAGCAGTAGTGCCCCTTATACACAATGCCCACAGTACTACTGCCACTAATCACATAATACCCAGAGCAGTAGTGCCCCTTATACACAATGCCCATAGTACTACTGCCACTAATCACATAATACCCAGAGCAGTAGTGCCCCTTATACACAATGCCCACAGTACTACTGCTACTAATCACATAATACCCAGAGCAGTAGTGCCCCTTATACACAATGCCCACAGTACTACTGCCACTAATCACATAATACCCAGAGCAGTAGTGCCCCTTATACACAATGCCACAGTATTACCGTCACTAATCACAAAATACCCAGAGCAGTAGTGCCCCTTATACACAATGCCACAGTATTACTGCCACTAATCACATAATACCCAGAGCAGTAGTGCCCCTTATACACAATGCCACAATATTACAGCCACTAATCACATAATACCCAGAGCAGTAGTGCCCCTTATACACAATGGTATAGTATTACTGCCTCTAATCACATAATACCCAGAGCAGTAGTGCCCCTTATACACTATGCCACAGTATTACAGCCACTAATCACATAATACCCAGAGCAGTAGTGCCCCTTATACACAATGGTATAGTATTACTGCCTCTAATCACATAATACCCAGAGCAGTAGTGCCCCTTATACACAATGCCACAGTATTACCACCACTAATCACATAATACCCAGAGCAGTAGTGCCCTTTATACACAATGCCACAGTATTACCGCCACTAATCACATAATACCCAGAGCAGTAGTGCCCCTTATACACAATGCCCACAGTATTACCGCCACTAATCACATAATACCCAGAGCAGTAGTGCCCCTTATACACAATGCACACAGTATTACTGCCACTAATCACATAATACCCAGAGCAGTAGTGCCCCTTATACACAATGGTACAGTATTACTGCCACTAATCACATAATACCCAGAGCAGTAGTGCCCCTTATACACAATGCCACAGTATTACCGCCACTAATCACATAATACCCAGAGCAGTAGTGCCCCTTATACACAATGCCACAGTATTACCGCCACTAATCACATAATACCCAGAGCAGTAGTGCCCCTTATACACAATGCCACAGTATTACTGCCACTAATCACATAATACCCAGAGCAGTAGTGCCCCTTATAAACAATGCCACAGTATTACCGCCACTAATCACATAATACCCAGAGCAGTAGTGCTCCTTATACACAATGCCCACAGTACTACTGCCACTAATCACATAATACCCAGAGCAGTAGTGCCCCTTATACACAATGCCACAGTATTACCGCCACTAATCACATAATACCCAGAGCAGTAGTGCTCCTTATACACAATGCCCACAGTACTACTGCCACTAATCACATAATACCCAGAGCAGTAGTGCCCCTTATACACAATGCCCACAGTATTACCGCCACTAATCACATAATACCCAGAGCAGTAGTGCCCCTTATACACAATGCCACAGTATTACTGCCACTAATCACATAATACCCAGAGCAGTAGTGCCCCTCATACACAATGCCCACAGTGTTACTGCCACTAATCACATAATACCCAGAGCAGTAGTGCCCCTTATACACAATGCCACAGTATTACCGCCACTAATCACATAATACCCAGAGCAGTAGTGCTCCTTATACACAATGCCCACAGTACTACTGCCACTAATCACATAATACCCAGAGCAGTAGTGCCCCTTATACACAATGCCCACAGTATTACTGCCAGTAATCACATAATACCCAGAGCAGTAGTGCCCCTTATACACAATGCCCACAGTACTACTGCCACTAATCACATAATACCCAGAGCAGTAGTGCCCTTTATAAACAATGCCACAGTATTACCGCCACTAATCACATAATACCCAGAGCAGTAGTGCCCCTTATACACAATTCCCACAGTATTACCGCCACTAATCACATAATACCCAGAGCAGTAGTGCCCCTTATACACAATGCCACAGCATTACCGCCACTAATCACATAATACCCAAAGCAGTAGTGCCCCTTATACCCAATGCCCACAGTATTACTGCCACTAATCACATAATACCCAGAGCAGTAGTGCCCCTGATACACAATGCCACAGTATTACCGCCACTAATCACATAATACCCAGAGCAGTAGTGCCCCTTATACACAATGCCACAGTATTACCGCCACTAATCACATAATACCCAGAGCAGTAGTGCCCCTTATACACAATGCCCACAGTATTACTGCCACTAATCACATAACACCCAGAGAAGTAGTGCCCTTTATACACAATTCCACAGTATTACCGCCACTAATCACATAATACCCAGAGCAGTAGTGCCCCTTATACACAATGCCACAGTATTACTGCCACTAATCACATAATACCCAGAGCAGTAGTGCATCTTATACACAATGCCACAGTATTACTGCCACTAATCACATAATACCCAGAGCAGTAGTGCTCCTTATACACAATGCCCACAGTATTACTGCCACTAATCACATAATACCCAGAGCAGTAGTGCCCCTTATACACAATGCCCACAGTATTTCCGCCACTAATCACATAATACCCAGAGCAGTAGTGCCCCTTATACACAATGCCACAGTATTACTGCCACTAATCACATAATACCCAGAGCAGTAGTGCCCCTTATACACAATGCCACAGCATTACCGCCACTAATCACATAATACCCAGAGCAGTAGTGCTCCTTATACACAATGCCACAGTATTACTGCCACTAATCACATAATACCCAGAGCAGTAGTGCCCCTTATACACAATGCCACAGTATTACTGCCACTAATCACATAATACCCAGAGCAATTTTGCCCCTTATACACAATGCCCAGGGTATTACTGACACTAATCACATAATACCCAGAGCAGTAGTGCCCCTTATACACAATGCCCAGAGTATTACTGCCACTAATCACATAATACCCAGAGCAGTAGTGCCCCTTATACACAATGCCCACAGTATTACTGCCACTAATCAAATAATACCAGAACAGTAGTGCCCCTTATACACAATGCCCACAGTATTTCCGCCACTAATCACATAATACCCAGAGCAGTAGTGCCCCTTATACACAATGCCCAGAGTATTACTGCCACTAATCACATAATACCCAGAGCAGTAGTGCCCCTTATACACAATGCCCACAGTATTACCACCACTAATCACATAATACCCAGAGCAGTAGTGCCCTTTATACACAATGCCCACAGTATTACCACCACTAATCACATAATACCCAGAGCAGTAGTGCCCTTTATACACAATGCCCACAGTATTACTGCCACTAATCCCATAATACCCAGAGCAGTAGTGCCCCTTATACACAATGCCACAGTATTACTGCCACTAATCACATAATACCCAGAGCAGTAGTGCCCCTTATACACAATGCCCACAGTATTACCGCCACTAATCGCATAATACCCAGAGCAGTAGTGGCCCTTATACACAATGCCCACAGTATTACTGCCACTAATCACATAATACCCAGAGCAGTAGTGCCCCTTATACACAATGCCCACAGTACTACTGCCACTAATCACATAATACCCAGAGCAGTAGTGCCCCTTATACACAATGCCCACAGTATTACTGCCACTAATCACATAATACCCAGAGCAGTAGTGCCCCTTATACACAATGCCACAGTAGTACTGCCACTAATCACATAATACCCAGAGCAGTAGTGCCCCTTATACACAATGCCACAGTATTACCACCACTAATCACATAATACCCAGAGCAGTAGTGCCCCTTATACACAATGCCCACAGTACTACTGCCACTAATCACATAATACCCAGAGCAGTAGTGCCCCTTATACACAATGCCACAGTAGTACCGCCACTAATCACATTATACCCAGAGCAGTAGTGCCCCTTATACACAATGCCCACAGTACTACTGCCACTAATCACATAATACCCAGAGCAGTAGTGCCCCTTATACACAATGCCCACAGTATTACTGCCACTAATCACATAATACCCAGAGCAGTAGTGCCCCTTATACACAATGCCACAGTAGTACTGCCACTAATCACATAATACCCAGAGCAGTAGTGCCCCTTATACACAATGCCACAGTATTACCACCACTAATCACATAATACCCAGAGCAGTAGTGCCCCTTATACACAATGCCCACAGTACTACTGCCACTAATCACATAATACCCAGAGCAGCAGTGCCCCTTATACACAATGCCACAGTAGTACCGCCACTAATCACATAATACCCAGAGCAGTAGTGCCCTTTATACACAATGCCACAGTATTACCGCCACTAATCACATAATACCCAGAGCAGTAGTGCCCCTTATACACAATGCCACAGTATTACTGCCACTAATCACATAATACCCAGAGCAGTAGTGCCCCTTATACACAATGCCCACAGTATTACCGCCACTAATCGCATAATACCCAGAGCAGTAGTGGCCCTTATACACAATGCCCACAGTATTACTGCCACTAATCACATAATACCCAGAGCAGTAGTGCCCCTTATACACAATGCCCATAGTACTACTGCCACTAATCACATAATACCCAGAGCAGTAGTGCCCCTTATACACAATGCCCACAGTATTACTGCCACTAATCACATAATACCCAGAGCAGTAGTGCCCCTTATACACAATGCCCACAGTACTACTGCCACTAATCACATAATACCCAGAGCAGTAGTGCCCTTATACACAATGCCCAGAGTATTACTGCCACTAATCACATAATACCCAGAGCAGTAGTGCCCCTTATACACAATGCCCAGAGTATTACTGCCACTAATCACATAATACCCAGAGCAGTAGTGCCCCTTATACACAATGCCCACAGTATTACCGCCACTAATCACATAATACCCAGAGCAGTAGTGCCCCTTATACACAATGCCAAAGTATTACCGCCACTAATCACATAATACCCAGAGCAGTAGTGCCCCTTATACACAATGCCACAGTAATACCGCCACTAATCACATAATACCCAGAGCAGTAGTGCCCTTTATACACAATGCCACAGTATTACCGCCACTAATCACATAATACCCAGAGCAGTAGTGCCCCTTATACACAATGCCCACAGTATTACCGCCACTAATCACATAATACCCAGAGCAGTAGTGCCCCTTATACACAATGCCCACAGTGTTACTGCCACTAATCACATAATACCCAGAGCAGTAGTGCCCCTTATACACAATGCCACAGTATTACCGCCACTAATCACATAATACCCAGAGCAGTAGTGCCCCTTATACACAATGCCACAGTATTACCGCCACTAATCACATAATACCCAGAGCAGTAGTGCCCCTAATACACAATGCCCACAGTATTACTGCCATTAATCACATGATACCCAGAGCAGTAGTGCCCCTTATACACAATGCCCACAGTACTACTGCCACTAATCACATAATACCCAGAGCAGTAGTGCCCCTTATACACAATGCCCACAGTATTACTGCCACAAATCACATAATACCCAGAGCAGTAGTGCCCCTTATACACAATGCCACAGTAGTACTGCCACTAATCACATAATACCCAGAGCAGTAGTGCCCCTTATACACAATGCCCAGAGTATTTCTGCCACTATTCACATAATACCCAGATCAGTAGTGCCCCTTATACACAATGCCACAGTATTACCACCACTAATCACATAATACCCAGAGCAGTAGTGCCCCTTATACACAATGCCCACAGTACTACTGCCACTAATCACATAATACCCAGAGCAGTAGTGCCCTTATACACAATGCCCAGAGTATTACTGCCACTAATCACATAATACCCAGAGCAGTAGTGCCCCTTATACACAATGCCCACAGTATTACTGCCACTAATCACATAATACCCAGAGCAGTAGTGCCCCTTATACACAATGCCACAGTAGTACTGCCACTAATCACATAATACCCAGAGCAGTAGTGCCCCTTATACACAATGCCCAGAGTATTTCTGCCACTATTCACATAATACCCAGATCAGTAGTGCCCCTTATACACAATGCCACAGTATTACCACCACTAATCACATAATACCCAGAGCAGTAGTGCCCCTTATACACAATGCCCACAGTACTACTGCCACTAATCACATAATACCCAGAGCAGTAGTGCCCTTATACACAATGCCCACAGTATTACCGCCACTAATCACATAATACCCAGAGCATTAGTGCCCCTTATACACAATGCCAAAGTATTACCTCCACTAATCACATAATACCCAGAGCAGCAGTGCCCCTTATACACAATGCCACAGTAATACCGCCACTAATCACATAATACCCAGAGCAGTAGTGCCCTTTATACACAATGCCACAGTATTACCGCCACTAATCACATAATACCCAGAGCAGTAGTGCCCCTTATACACAATGCCCACAGTATTACCGCCACTAATCACATAATACCCAGAGCAGTAGTGCCCCTTATACACAATGCCCACAGTATTACTGCCACTAATCACATAATACCCAGAGCAGTAGTGCCCCTTATACACAATGCCACAGTATTACCGCCACTAATCACATAATACCCAGAGCAGTAGTGCCCCTTATACACAATGCCCACAGTATTACCGCCACTAATCACATAATACCCAGAGCAGTAGTGCCCCTTAAACACAATGCCACAGTATTACCGCCACTAATCACATAATACCCAGAGCAGTAGTGCCCCTTATACACAATGCCACAGTATTACCGCCACTAATCACATAATACCCAGAGCAGTAGTGCCCCTTATACACAATGCCCACAGTATTACTGCCACTAATCACATAATACCCAGAGCAGTAGTGCCCCTTATACACAATGCCCACAGTATTACCGCCACTAATCGCATATTACCCAGAGCAGTAGTGGCCCTTATACACAATGCCCACAGTATTACCGCCACTAATCGCATAATACCCAGAGCAGTAGTGGCCCTTATACACAATGCCCACAGTATTACTGCCACTAATCACATAATACCCAGAGCAGTAGTGCCCCTTATACACAATGCCCACAGTACTACTGCCACTAATCACATAATACCCAGAGCAGTAGTGCCCCTTATACACAATGCCCACAGTATTACTGCCACTAATCACATAATACCCAGAGCAGTAGTGCCCCTTATACACAATGCCACAGTAGTACTGCCACTAATCACATAATACCCAGAGCATTAGTGCCCCTTATACACAATGCCCAGAGTATTTCTGCCACTATTCACATAATACCCAGAGCAGTAGTGCCCCTTATACACAATGCCCAGAGTATTACTGCCACTAATCACATAATACCTAGAGCAGTAGTGCCCCTTATATACAATGCCCACAGTATTACCGCCACTAATCACATAATACCCAGAGCAGTAGTGCCCCTTATACACAATGCCCACAGTACTACTGCCACTAATCACATAATACCCAGAGCAGTAGTGCCCCTTATACACAATGCCCACAGTATTACTGCCACTAATCACATAATACCCAGAGCAGTAGTGCCCCTTATACACAATGCCACAGTAGTACTGCCACTAATCACATAATACCCAGAGCATTAGTGCCCCTTATACACAATGCCCAGAGTATTTCTGCCACTATTCACATAATACCCAGAGCAGTAGTGCCCCTTATACACAATGCCCAGAGTATTACTGCCACTAATCACATAATACCTAGAGCAGTAGTGCCCCTTATATACAATGCCCACAGTATTACCGCCACTAATCACATAATACCCAGAGCAGTAGTGCCCCTTATACACAAAGCCACAGTATTACCGCCACTAATCACATAATACCCAGAGCAGTAGTGCCCCTTATACACAATGCCACAGTAATACCGCCACTAATCACATATTACCCAGAGCAGTAGTGCCCTTTATACACAATGCCACAGTATTACCGCCACTAATCACATAATACCCAGAGCAGTAGTGCCCCTTATACACAATGCCACAGCATTACCGCCACTAATCACATAATACCCAAAGCAGTAGTGCCCCTTATACACAATGCCCACAGTATTACTGCCACTAATCACATAATACCCAGAGCAGTAGTGCCCCTTATACACAATGCCACAGTATTACTGCCACTAATCACATAATACCCAGAGCAGTAGTGCCCCTTATACACAATGCCCACAGTATTACTGCCACTAATCACATAATACCCAGAGCAGTAGTGCCCTTTATACACAATGCCACAGTATTACCGCCACTAATCACATAATACCCAGAGCAGTAGTGCCCCTTATACACAATGCCCACAGTATTACCGCCACTAATCACATAATACCCAGAGCAGTAGTGCCCCTTATACACAATGCCACAGCATTACCGCCACTAATCACATAATACCCAAAGCAGTAGTGCCCCTTATACACAATGCCCACAGTATTACTGCCACTAATCACATAATACCCAGAGCAGTAGTGCCCCTTATACACAATGCCACAGTATTACCGCCACTAATCACATAATACCCAGAGCAGTAGTGGCCCTTATACACAATGCCCACAGTATTACTGCCACTAATCACAAAATACCCAGAGCAGTAGTGCCCCTTGTACACATTGCCCACAGTACTACTGCCACTAATCACATAATACCCAGAGCAGTAGTGCCCCTTATACACAATGCCACAGTAGTACTGCCACTAATCACATAATACCCAGAGCAATTTTGCCCCTTATACACAATGCCCAGAGTATTACTGCCACTAATCACATAATACCCAGAGCAGTAGTGCCCCTTATACACAATGCACACAGTATTACTGCCACTAATCAAATAATACCAGAGCAGTAGAGCTCCTTATACACAAAGCCACAGTATTACCATCACTAATCAAATAATACCCACAGCAGTAGTGCCCCTTATACACAATGCCCACAGTATTACTGCCACTAATCACATAATACCCAGAGCAGTAGTGCCCCTTATACACAATGCCCACAGTATTTCCGCCACTAATCGCATAATACCCAGAGCAGTAGTGCCCCTTATACACAATGCCCACAGTATTACTGCCACTAATCAAATAATACCAGAACAGTAGTGCCCCTTATACACAATGCCCACAGTATTTCCGCCACTAATCACATAATACCCAGAGCAGTAGTGCCCCTTATACACAATGCCACAGTATTACTGCCACTAATCACATAATACCCAGAGCAGTAGTGCCCCTTATACACAATGCCCACAGTATTACTGCCACTAATCACATAATACCCAGAGCAGTAGTGCCCCTTATACACAATGCCCACAGTATTACCGCCACTAATCGCATATTACCCAGAGCAGTAGTGGCCCTTATACACAATGCCCACAGTATTACCGCCACTAATCGCATAATACCCAGAGCAGTAGTGGCCCTTATACACAATGCCCACAGTATTACTGCCACTAATCACATAATACCCAGAGCAGTAGTGCCCCTTATACACAATGCCCACAGTACTACTGCCACTAATCACATAATACCCAGAGCAGTAGTGCCCCTTATACACAATGCCCACAGTATTACTGCCACTAATCACATAATACCCAGAGCAGTAGTGCCCCTTATACACAATGCCACAGTAGTACTGCCACTAATCACATAATACCCAGAGCATTAGTGCCCCTTATACACAATGCCCAGAGTATTTCTGCCACTATTCACATAATACCCAGATCAGTAGTGCCCCTTATACACAATGCCACAGTATTACCACCACTAATCACATAATACCCAGAGCAGTAGTGCCCCTTATACACAATGCCCACAGTACTACTGCCACTAATCACATAATACCCAGAGCAGTAGTGCCCTTATACACAATGCCCAGAGTATTACTGTCACTAATCACATAATACCCAGAGCAGTAGTGCCCCTTATACACAATGCCCAGAGTATTACTGCCACTAATCACATAATACCTAGAGCAGTAGTGCCCCTTATATACAATGCCCACAGTATTACCGCCACTAATCACATAATACCAAGAGCAGTAGTGCCCCTTATACACAAAGCCACAGTATTACCGCCACTAATCACATAATACCCAGAGCAGTAGTGCCCCTTATACACAATGCCACAGTAATACCGCCACTAATCACATATTACCCAGAGCAGTAGTGCCCTTTATACACAATGCCACAGTATTACCGCCACTAATCACATAATACCCAGAGCAGTAGTGCCCCTTATACACAATGCCACAGCATTACCGCCACTAATCACATAATACCCAAAGCAGTAGTGCCCCTTATACACAATGCCCACAGTATTACTGCCACTAATCACATAATACCCAGAGCAGTAGTGCCCCTTATACACAATGCCACAGTATTACTGCCACTAATCACATAATACCCAGAGCAGTAGTGCCCCTTATACACAATGCCCACAGTATTACTGCCACTAATCACATAATACCCAGAGCAGTAGTGCCCTTTATACACAATGCCACAGTATTACCGCCACTAATCACATAATACCCAGAGCAGTAGTGCCCCTTATACACAATGCCCACAGTATTACCGCCACTAATCACATAATACCCAGAGCAGTAGTGCCCCTTATACACAATGCCACAGCATTACCGCCACTAATCACATAATACCCAAAGCAGTAGTGCCCCTTATACACAATGCCCACAGTATTACTGCCACTAATCACATAATACCCAGAGCAGTAGTGGCCCTTATACACAATGCCCACAGTATTACTGCCACTAATCACAAAATACCCAGAGCAGTAGTGCCCCTTATACACAATGCCCACAGTACTACTGCCACTAATCACATAATACCCAGAGCAGTAGTGCCCCTTATACACAATGCCACAGTAGTACTGCCACTAATCACATAATACCCAGAGCAATTTTGCCCCTTATACACAATGCCCAGAGTATTACTGCCACTAATCACATAATACCCAGAGCAGTAGTGCCCCTTATACACAATGGTATAGTATTACTGCCTCTAATCACATAATACCCAGAGCAGTAGTGCCCCTTATACACAATGCCACAGTATTACCACCACTAATCACATAATACCCAGAGCAGTAGTGCCCTTTATACACAATGCCACAGTATTACCGCCACTAATCACATAATACCCAGAGCAGTAGTGCCCCTTATACACAATGCCCACAGTATTACCGCCACTAATCACATAATACCCAGAGCAGTAGTGCCCCTTATACACAATGCCACAGTATTACCGTCACTAATCACATAATACCCAGAGCAGTAGTGCCCCTTATACACAATGCCACAGTATTACTGCCACTAATCACATAATACCCAGAGCAGTAGTGCCCCTTATACACAATGCCACAATATTACAGCCACTAATCACATAATACCCAGAGCAGTAGTGCCCCTTATACACAATGGTATAGTATTACTGCCTCTAATCACATAATACCCAGAGCAGTAGTGCCCCTTATACACAATGCCACAGTATTACCGCCACTAATCACATAATACCCAGAGCAGTAGTGCCCCTTATACACAATGCCCACAGCATTACTGCCACTAATCACATAATACCCAGAGCAGTAGTGCCCCTTATACACAATGCCACAGTATTACCGCCACTAATCACATAATACCCAGAGCAGTAGTGCCCCTTATACACAATGCACACAGTATTACTGCCACTAATCACATAATACCCAGAGCAGTAGTGCCCCTTATACACAATGGTACAGTATTACTGCCACTAATCACATAATACCCAGAGCAGTAGTGCCCCTTATACACAATGCCACAGTATTACCGCCACTAATCACATAATACCCAGAGCAGTAGTGCCCCTTATACACAATGCCACAGTATTACCGCCACTAATCACATAATACCCAGAGCAGTAGTGCCCCTTATACACAATGCCACAGTATTACTGCCACTAATCACATAATACCCAGAGCAGTAGTGCCCCTTATAAACAATGCCACAGTATTACCGCCACTAATCACATAATACCCAGAGCAGTAGTGCTCCTTATACACAATGCCCACAGTACTACTGCCACTAATCACATAATACCCAGAGCAGTAGTGCCCCTTATACACAATGCCACAGTATTACCGCCACTAATCACATAATACCCAGAGCAGTAGTGCCCCTTATACACAATGCCACAGTATTACTGCCACTAATCACATAATACCCAGAGCAGTAGTGCCCCTCATACACAATGCCCACAGTGTTACTGCCACTAATCACATAATACCCATAGCAGTAGTGCCCCTTATACACAATGCCACAGTATTACCGCCACTAATCACATAATACCCAGAGCAGTAGTGCTCCTTATACACAATGCCCACAGTACTACTGCCACTAATCACATAATACCCAGAGCAGTAGTGCCCCTTATACACAATGCCCACAGTATTACTGCCAGTAATCACATAATACCCAGAGCAGTAGTGCCCCTTATACACAATGCCCACAGTACTACTGCCACTAATCACATAATACCCAGAGCAGTAGTGCCCGTTATAAACAATGCCACAGTATTACCGCCACTAATCACAAAATACCCAGAGCAGTAGTGCCCCTTATACACAATTCCCACAGTATTACCGCCACTAATCACATAATACCCAGAGCAGCAGTGCCCCTTATACACAATGCCACAGCATTACCGCCACTAATCACATAATACCCAAAGCAGTAGTGCCCCTTATACCCAATGCCCACAGTATTACTGCCACTAATCACATAATACCCAGAGCAGTAGTGCCCCTGATACACAATGCCACAGTATTACCGCCACTAATCACATAATACCCAGAGCAGTAGTGCCCCTTATACACAATGCCACAGTATTACCGCCACTAATCACATAATACCCAGAGCAGTAGTGCCCCTTATACACAATGCCCACAGTATTACTGCCACTAATCACATAATACCCAGAGAAGTAGTGCCCTTTATACACAATGCCACAGTATTACCGCCACTAATCACATAATACCCAGAGCAGTAGTGCCCCTTATACACAATGCCACAGTATTACCGTCACTAATCACATAATACCCAGAGCAGTAGTGCCCCTTATACACAATGCCACAGTATTACTGCCACTAATCACATAATACCCAGAGCAGTAGTGCTCCTTATACACAATGCCCACAGTATTACTGCCACTAATCACATAATACCCAGAGCAGTAGTGCCCCTTATACACAATGCCCACAGTATTTCCGCCACTAATCACATAATACCCAGAGCAGTAGTGCCCCTTATACACAATGCCACAGTATTACTGCCACTAATCACATAATACCCAGAGCAGTAGTGCCCCTTATATACAATGCCACAGCATTACCGCCACAAATCACATAATACCCAGAGCAGTAGTGCTCCTTATACACAATGCCACAGTATTACTGCCACTAATCACATAATACCCAGAGCAGTAGTGCCCCTTATACACAATGCCACAGTATTACTGCCACTAATCACATAATACCCAGAGCAATTTTGCCCCTTATACACAATGCCCAGGGTATTACTGACACTAATCACATAATACCCAGAGCAGTAGTGCCCCTTATACACAATGCCCAGAGTATTACTGCCACTAATCACATAATACCCAGAGCAGTAGTGCCCCTTATACACAATGCCCACAGTATTACTGCCACTAATCAAATAATACCAGAACAGTAGTGCCCCTTATACACAATGCCCACAGTATTTCCGCCACTAATCACATAATACCCAGAGCAGTAGTGCCCCTTATACACAATGCCACAGTATTACTGCCACTAATCACATAATACCCAGAGCAGTAGTGCCCCTTATACACAATGCCACAGTATTACTGCCACTAATCACATAATACCCAGAGCAGTAGTGCCCCTTATACACAATGCCCACAGTAGTACCGCCACTAATCACATAATACCCAGAGCAGTAGTGCCCCTTATACACAATGCCACAGTATTACTGCCACTAATCACATAATACCCAGAGCAGTAGTGCCCCTTATACACAATGCCCACAGTATTACCGCCACTAATCACATAATACCCACAGCAGTAGTGCCCCTTATACACAATGCCCACAGTATTACTGCCACTAATCACATAATACCCAGAGCAGTAGTGCCCCTTATACACAATGCCCACAGTATTTCCGCCACTAATCACATAATACCCAGAGCAGTATTGCCCCTTATACACAATGCCACAGTATTACTGCCACTAATCACATAATACCCAGAGCAGTAGTGCCCCTTATACACAATGCCACAGTATTACTGCCACTAATCACATAATACCCAGAGCAGTAGTGCCCCTTATACACAATGCCCACAGTATTACCGCCACTAATCACATAATACCCAGAGCAGTAGTGCCCCTTATACACAATGCCACAGTATTACTGCCACTAATTACATAATACCCAGAGCAGTAGTGCCCCTTATACACAATGCCCACATTATTACTGCCACTAATCACATAATACCCAGAGCAGTAGTGCCCCTTAAACACAATGCCCACAGTATTACCGCCACTAATCACATAATACCCAGAGCAGTAGTTCCCCTTATACACAATGCCCACAGTATTACTGCCACTAATCACATAATACCCAGAGCAGTAGTGCCCCTTATACACAATGCCCACAATACTACTGCTACTAATCACATAATACCCAGAGCAGTAGTGCCCCTTATACACAATGCCCACAGTATTTCCGCCACTAATCACATAATACCCAGAGCAGTAGTGCCCCTTATACACAATGCCACAGTATTACTGCCACTAATCACATAATACCCAGAGCAGTAGTGCCCCTTATACACAATGCCCACAGTATTACCGCCACTAATCACATAATACCCAGAGCAGTAGTGCCCCTTATACACAATGCCACAGTATTACTGCCACTAATCACATAATACCCAGAGCAGTAGTGCCCCTTATACACAATGCCCACATTATTACTGCCACTAATCACATAATACCCAGAGCAGTAGTGCCCCTTAAACACAATGCCCACAGTATTACCGCCACTAATCACATAATACCCAGAGCAGTAGTGCCCCTTATACACAATGCCCAGAGTATTACTGCCACTAATCACATAATACCCAGAGCAGTAGTGCCCCTTATACACAATGCCCACAGTATTACCACCACTAATCACATAATACCCAGAGCAGTAGTGCCCTTTATACACAATGCCCACAGTATTACCACCACTAATCACATAATACCCAGAGCAGTAGTGCCCTTTATACACAATGCCCACAGTATTACTGCCACTAATCACATAATACCCAGAGCAGTAGTGCCCCTTATACACAATGCCACAGTATTACTGCCACTAATCACATAATACCCAGAGCAGTAGTGCCCCTTATACACAATGCCCACAGTATTACCGCCACTAATCGCATAATACCCAGAGCAGTAGTGGCCCTTATACACAATGCCCACAGTATTACTGCCACTAATCACATAATACCCAGAGCAGTAGTGCCCCTTATACACAATGCCCACAGTACTACTGCCACTAATCACATAATACCCAGAGCAGTAGTGCCCCTTATACACAATGCCCACAGTATTACTGCCACTAATCACATAATACCCAGAGCAGTAGTGCCCCTTATACACAATGCCACAGTAGTACTGCCACTAATCACATAATACCCAGAGCAGTAGTGCCCCTTATACACAATGCCCAGAGTATTTCTGCCACTATTCACATAATACCCAGATCAGTAGTGCCCCTTATACACAATGCCACAGTATTACCACCACTAATCACATAATACCCAGAGCAGTAGTGCCCCTTATACACAATGCCCACAGTACTACTGCCACTAATCACATAATACCCAGAGCAGTAGTGCCCTTATACACAATGCCCAGAGTATTACTGCCACTAATCACATAATACCCAGAGCAGTAGTGCCCCTTATACACAATGCCCAGAGTATTACTGCCACTAATCACATAATACCCAGAGCAGTAGTGCCCCTTATACACAATGCCCACAGTATTACCGCCACTAATCACATAATACCCAGAGCAGTAGTGCCCCTTATACACAATGCCAAAGTATTACCGCCACTAATCACATAATACCCAGAGCAGTAGTGCCCCTTATACACAATGCCACAGTAATACCGCCACTAATCACATAATACCCAGAGCAGTAGTGCCCTTTATACACAATGCCACAGTATTACCGCCACTAATCACATAATACCCAGAGCAGTAGTGCCCCTTATACACAATGCCCACAGTATTACCGCCACTAATCACATAATACCCAGAGCAGTAGTGCCCCTTATACACAATGCCCACAGTATTACTGCCAGTAATCACATAATACCCAGAGCAGTAGTGCCCCTTATACACAATGCCACAGTATTACCGCCACTAATCACATAATACCCAGAGCAGTAGTGCCCCTTATACACAATGCCACAGTATTACCGCCACTAATCACATAATACCCAGAGCAGTAGTGCCCCTAATACACAATGCCCACAGTATTACTGCCACTAATTACATAATACCCAGAGCAGTAGTGCCCCTTATACACAATGCCCACAGTACTACTGCCACTAATCACATAATACCCAGAGCAGTAGTGCCCCTTATACACAATGCCCACAGTATTACTGCCACAAATCACATAATACCCAGAGCAGTAGTGCCCCTTATACACAATGCCACAGTAGTACTGCCACTAATCACATAATACCCAGAGCAGTAGTGCCCCTTATACACAATGCCCAGAGTATTTCTGCCACTATTCACATAATACCCAGATCAGTAGTGCCCCTTATACACAATGCCACAGTATTACCACCACTAATCACATAATACCCAGAGCAGTAGTGCCCCTTATACACAATGCCCACAGTACTACTGCCACTAATCACATAATACCCAGAGCAGTAGTGCCCTTATACACAATGCCCAGAGTATTACTGCCACTAATCACATAATACCCAGAGCAGTAGTGCCCCTTATACACAATGCCCACAGTATTACTGCCACTAATCACATAATACCCAGAGCAGTAGTGCCCCTTATACACAATGCCACAGTAGTACTGCCACTAATCACATAATACCCAGAGCAGTAGTGCCCCTTATACACAATGCCCAGAGTATTTCTGCCACTATTCACATAATACCCAGATCAGTAGTGCCCCTTATACACAATGCCCACAGTACTACTGCCACTAATCACATAATACCCAGAGCAGTAGTGCCCTTATACACAATGCCCACAGTATTACCGCCACTAATCACATAATACCCAGAGCATTAGTGCCCCTTATACACAATGCCAAAGTATTACCTCCACTAATCACATAATACCCAGAGCAGCAGTGCCCCTTATACACAATGCCACAGTAATACCGCCACTAATCACATAATACCCAGAGCAGTAGTGCCCTTTATACACAATGCCACAGTATTACCGCCACTAATCACATAATACCCAGAGCAGTAGTGCCCCTTATACACAATGCCCACAGTATTACCGCCACTAATCACATAATACCCAGAGCAGTAGTGCCCCTTATACACAATGCCCACAGTATTACTGCCACTAATCACATAATACCCAGAGCAGTAGTGCCCCTTATACACAATGCCACAGTATTACCGCCACTAATCACATAATACCCAGAGCAGTAGTGCCCCTTATACACAATGCCCACAGTATTACCGCCACTAATCACATAATACCCAGAGCAGTAGTGCCCCTTATACACAATGCCACAGTATTACCGCCACTAATCACATAATACCCAGAGCAGTAGTGCCCCTTATACACAATGCCACAGTATTACCGCCACTAATCACATAATACCCAGAGCAGTAGTGCCCCTTATACACAATGCCCACAGTATTACTGCCACTAATCACATAATACCCAGAGCAGTAGTGCCCCTTATACACAATGCCCACAGTATTACCGCCACTAATCGCATATTACCCAGAGCAGTAGTGGCCCTTATACACAATGCCCACAGTATTACCGCCACTAATCGCATAATACCCAGAGCAGTAGTGGCCCTTATACACAATGCCCACAGTATTACTGCCACTAATCACATAATACCCAGAGCAGTAGTGCCCCTTATACACAATGCCCACAGTACTACTGCCACTAATCACATAATACCCAGAGCAGTAGTGCCCCTTATACACAATGCCCACAGTATTACTGCCACTAATCACATAATACCCAGAGCAGTAGTGCCCCTTATACACAATGCCACAGTAGTACTGCCACTAATCACATAATACCCAGAGCATTAGTGCCCCTTATACACAATGCCCAGAGTATTTCTGCCACTATTCACATAATACCCAGATCAGTAGTGCCCCTTATACACAATGCCACAGTATTACCACCACTAATCACATAATACCCAGAGCAGTAGTGCCCCTTATACACAATGCCCACAGTACTACTGCCACTAATCACATAATACCCAGAGCAGTAGTGCCCTTATACACAATGCCCAGAGTATTACTGTCACTAATCACATAATACCCAGAGCAGTAGTGCCCCTTATACACAATGCCCAGAGTATTACTGCCACTAATCACATAATACCTAGAGCAGTAGTGCCCCTTATATACAATGTCCACAGTATTACCGCCACTAATCACATAATACCCAGAGCAGTAGTGCCCCTTATACACAAAGCCACAGTATTACCGCCACTAATCACATAATACCCAGAGCAGTAGTGCCCCTTATACACAATGCCACAGTAATACCGCCACTAATCACATATTACCCAGAGCAGTAGTGCCCTTTATACACAATGCCACAGTATTACCGCCACTAATCACATAATACCCAGAGCAGTAGTGCCCCTTATACACAATGCCACAGCATTACCGCCACTAATCACATAATACCCAAAGCAGTAGTGCCCCTTATACACAATGCCCACAGTATTACCGCCACTAATCACATAATACCCAAAGCAGTAGTGCCCCTTATACACAATGCCCACAGTATTACTGCCACTAATCACATAATACCCAGAGCAGTAGTGCCCCTTATACACAATGCCCACAGTATTACTGCCACTAATCACATAATACCCAGAGCAGTAGTGCCCTTTATACACAATGCCACAGTATTACCGCCACTAATCACATAATACCCAGAGCAGTAGTGCCCCTAATACACAATGCCCACAGTATTACCGCCACTAATCACATAATACCCAGAGCAGTAGTGCCCCTTATACACAATGCCACAGCATTACCGCCACTAATCACATAATACCCAAAGCAGTAGTGCCCCTTATACACAATGCCCACAGTATTACTGCCACTAATCACATAATACCCAGAGCAGTAGTGCCCCTTATACACAATGCCACAGTATTACCGCCACTAATCACATAATACCCAGAGCAGTAGTGGCCCTTATACACAATGCCCACAGTATTACTGCCACTAATCACAAAATACCCAGAGCAGTAGTGCCCCTTATACACAATGCCCACAGTACTACTGCCACTAATCACATAATACCCAGAGCAGTAGTGCCCCTTATACACAATGCCACAGTAGTACTGCCACTAATCACATAATACCCAGAGCAATTTTGCCCCTTATACACAATGCCCAGAGTATTACTGCCACTAATCACATAATACCCAGAGCAGTAGTGCCCCTTATACACAATGCACACAGTATTACTGCCACTAATCAAATAATACCAGAGCAGTAGAGCTCCTTATACACAAAGCCACAGTATTACCATCACTAATCAAATAATACCCACAGCAGTAGTGCCCCTTATACACAATGCCCACAGTATTACTGCCACTAATCACATAATACCCAGAGCAGTAGTGCCCCTTATACACAATGCCCACAGTATTTCTGCCACTAATCACATAATACCCAGAGCAGTAGTGCCCCTTATACACAATGCCCACAGTATTACTGCCACTAATCAAATAATACCAGAACAGTAGTGCCCCTTATACACAATGCCCACAGTATTTCCGCCACTAATCACATAATACCCAGAGCAGTAGTGCCCCTTATACACAATGCCACAGTATTACTGCCACTAATCACATAATACCCAGAGCAGTAGTGCCCCTTATACACAATGCCACAGTATTACTGCCACTAATCACATAATACCCAGAGCAGTAGTGCCCCTTATACACAATGCCCACAGTATTACTGCCACTAATCACATAATACCCAGAGCAGTAGTGCCCCTTATACACAATGCCCACAGTATTACCGCCACTAATCGCATATTACCCAGAGCAGTAGTGGCCCTTATACACAATGCCCACAGTATTACCGCCACTAATCGCATAATACCCAGAGCAGTAGTGGCCCTTATACACAATGCCCACAGTATTACTGCCACTAATCACATAATACCCAGAGCAGTAGTGCCCCTTATACACAATGCCCACAGTACTACTGCCACTAATCACATAATACCCAGAGCAGTAGTGCCCCTTATACACAATGCCCACAGTATTACTGCCACTAATCACATAATACCCAGAGCAGTAGTGCCCCTTATACACAATGCCACAGTAGTACTGCCACTAATCACATAATACCCAGAGCATTAGTGCCCCTTATACACAATGCCCAGAGTATTTCTGCCACTATACACATAATACCCAGATCAGTAGTGCCCCTTATACACAATGCCACAGTATTACCACCACTAATCACATAATACCCAGAGCAGTAGTGCCCCTTATACACAATGCCCACAGTACTACTGCCACTAATCACATAATACCCAGAGCAGTAGTGCCCTTATACACAATGCCCAGAGTATTACTGTCACTAATCACATAATACCCAGAGCAGTAGTGCCCCTTATACACAATGCCCAGAGTATTACTGCCACTAATCACATAATACCTAGAGCAGTAGTGCCCCTTATATACAATGCCCACAGTATTACCGCCACTAATCAAATAATACCCAGAGCAGTAGTGCCCCTTATACACAAAGCCACAGTATTACCGCCACTAATCACATAATACCCAGAGCAGTAGTGCCCCTTATACACAATGCCACAGTAATACCGCCACTAATCACATATTACCCAGAGCAGTAGTGCCCTTTATACACAATGCCACAGTATTACCGCCACTAATCACATAATACCCAGAGCAGTAGTGCCCCTTATACACAATGCCACAGCATTACCGCCACTAATCACATAATACCCAAAGCAGTAGTGCCCCTTATACACAATGCCCACAGTATTACTGCCACTAATCACATAATACCCAGAGCAGTAGTGCCCCTTATACACAATGCCACAGTATTACTGCCACTAATCACATAATACCCAGAGCAGTAGTGCCCCTTATACACAATGCCCACAGTATTACTGCCACTAATCACATAATACCCAGAGCAGTAGTGCCCTTTATACACAATGCCACAGTATTACCGCCACTAATCACATAATACCCAGAGCAGTAGTGCCCCTTATACACAATGCCCACAGTATTACCGCCACTAATCACATAATACCCAGAGCAGTAGTGCCCCTTATACACAATGCCACAGCATTACCGCCACTAATCACATAATACCCAAAGCAGTAGTGCCCCTTATACACAATGCCCACAGTATTACTGCCACTAATCACATAATACCCAGAGCAGTAGTGGCCCTTATACACAATGCCCACAGTATTACTGCCACTAATCACAAAATACCCAGAGCAGTAGTGCCCCTTATACACAATGCCCACAGTACTACTGCCACTAATCACATAATACCCAGAGCAGTAGTGCCCCTTAAACACAATGCCACAGTAGTACTGCCACTAATCACATAATACCCAGAGCAATTTTGCCCCTTATACACAATGCCCAGAGTATTACTGCCACTAATCACATAATACCCAGAGCAGTAGTGCCCCTTATACACAATGCACACAGTATTACTGCCACTAATCAAATAATACCAGAGCAGTAGAGCTCCTTATACACAAAGCCACAGTATTACCATCACTAATCACATAATACCCACAGCAGTAGTGCCCCTTATACACAATGCCCACAGTATTACTGCCACTAATCACATAATACCCAGAGCAGTAGTGCCCCTTATACACAGTGCCCACAGTATTTCCGCCACTAATCACATAATACCCAGAGCAGTAGTGCCCCTTATACACAATGCCCACAGTATTACTGCCACTAATCAAATAATACCAGAACAGTAGTGCCCCTTATACACAATGCCCACAGTATTTCCGCCACTAATCACATAATACCCAGAGCAGTAGTGCCCCTTATACACAATGCCACAGTATTACTGCCACTAATCACATAATACCCAGAGCAGTAGTGCCCCTTATACACAATGCCACAGTATTACTGCCACTAATCACATAATACCCAGAGCAGTAGTGCCCCTTATACACAATGCCCACAGTATTACCGCCACTAATCACATAATACCCAGAGCAGTAGTGCCCCTTATACACAATGCCACAGTATTACTGCCACTAATCACATAATACCCAGAGCAGTAGTGCCCCTTATACACAATGCCCACAGTATTACCGCCACTAATCACATAATACCCACAGCAGTAGTGCCCCTTATACACAATGCCCACAGTATTACTGCCACTAATCACATAATACCCAGAGCAGTAGTGCCCCTTATACACAATGCCCACAGTATTTCCGCCACTAATCACATAATACCCAGAGCAGTATTGCCCCTTATACACAATGCCACAGTATTACTGCCACTAATCACATAATACCCAGAGCAGTAGTGCCCCTTATACACAATGCCACAGTATTACTGCCACTAATCACATAATACCCAGAGCAGTAGTGCCCCTTATACACAATGCCCACAGTATTACCGCCACTAATCACATAATACCCAGAGCAGTAGTGCCCCTTATACACAATGCCACAGTATTACTGCCACTAATTACATAATACCCAGAGCAGTAGTGCCCCTTATACACAATGCCCACATTATTACTGCCACTAATCACATAATACCCAGAGCAGTAGTGCCCCTTAAACACAATGCCCACAGTATTACCGCCACTAATCACATAATACCCAGAGCAGTAGTGCCCCTTATACACAATGCCCACAGTATTTCCGCCACTAATCACATAATACCCAGAGCAGTATTGCCCCTTATACACAATGCCCACAGTATTACTGCCACTAATCACATAATACCCAGAGCAGTAGTGCCCCTTATACACAATGCCACAGTATTACCGCCACTAATCACATAATACCCAGAGCAGTAGTTCCCCTTATACACAATGCCCACAGTATTACTGCCACTAATCACATAATACCCAGAGCAGTAGTGCCCCTTATACACAATGCCCACAATACTACTGCTACTAATCACATAATACCCAGAGCAGTAGTGCCCCTTATACACAATGCCCACAGTATTTCCGCCACTAATCACATAATACCCAGAGCAGTAGTGCCCCTTATACACAATGCCACAGTATTACTGCCACTAATCACATAATACCCAGAGCAGTAGTGCCCCTTATACACAATGCCACAGTATTACTGCCACTAATCACATAATACCCAGAGCAGTAGTGCCCCTTATACACAATGCCCACAGTATTACCGCCACTAATCACATAATACCCAGAGCAGTAGTGCCCCTTATACACAATGCCACAGTATTACTGCCACTAATCACATAATACCCAGAGCAGTAGTGCCCCTTATACACAATGCCCACATTATTACTGCCACTAATCACATAATACCCAGAGCAGTAGTGCCCCTTAAACACAATGCCCACAGTATTACCGCCACTAATCACATAATACCCAGAGCAGTAGTGCCCCTTATACACAATGCCCAGAGTATTACTGCCACTAATCACATAATACCCAGAGCAGTAGTGCCCCTTATACACAATGCCCACAGTATTACCACCACTAATCACATAATACCCAGAGCAGTAGTGCCCTTTATACACAATGCCCACAGTATTACCACCACTAATCACATAATACCCAGAGCAGTAGTGCCCTTTATACACAATGCCCACAGTATTACTGCCACTAATCACATAATACCCAGAGCAGTAGTGCCCCTTATACACAATGCCACAGTATTACTGCCACTAATCACATAATACCCAGAGCAGTAGTGCCCCTTATACACAATGCCCACAGTATTACCGCCACTAATCGCATAATACCCAGAGCAGTAGTGGCCCTTATACACAATGCCCACAGTATTACTGCCACTAATCACATAATACCCAGAGCAGTAGTGCCCCTTATACACAATGCCCACAGTACTACTGCCACTAATCACATAATACCCAGAGCAGTAGTGCCCCTTATACACAATGCCCACAGTATTACTGCCACTAATCACATAATACCCAGAGCAGTAGTGCCCCTTATACACAATGCCACAGTAGTACTGCCACTAATCACATAATACCCAGAGCAGTAGTGCCCCTTATACACAATGCCCAGAGTATTTCTGCCACTATTCACATAATACCCAGATCAGTAGTGCCCCTTATACACAATGCCACAGTATTACCACCACTAATCACATAATACCCAGAGCAGTAGTGCCCCTTATACACAATGCCCACAGTACTACTGCCACTAATCACATAATACCCAGAGCAGTAGTGCCCTTATACACAATGCCCAGAGTATTACTGCCACTAATCACATAATACCCAGAGCAGTAGTGCCCCTTATACACAATGCCCAGAGTATTACTGCCACTAATCACATAATACCCAGAGCAGTAGTGCCCCTTATACACAATGCCCACAGTATTACCGCCACTAATCACATAATACCCAGAGCAGTAGTGCCCCTTATACACAATGCCAAAGTATTACCGCCACTAATCACATAATACCCAGAGCAGTAGTGCCCCTTATACACAATGCCACAGTAATACCGCCACTAATCACATAATACCCAGAGCAGTAGTGCACTTTATACACAATGCCACAGTATTACCGCCACTAATCACATAATACCCAGAGCAGTAGTGCCCCTTATACACAATGCCCACAGTATTACCGCCACTAATCACATAATACCCAGAGCAGTTGTGCCCCTTATACACAATGCCCACAGTATTACTGCCACTAATCACATAATACCCAGAGCAGTAGTGCCCCTTATACACAATGCCACAGTATTACCGCCACTAATCACATAATACCCAGAGCAGTAGTGCCCCTTATACACAATGCCACAGTATTACCGCCACTAATCACATAATACCCAGAGCAGTAGTGCCCCTAATACACAATGCCCACAGTATTACTGCCACTAATCACATAATACCCAGAGCAGTAGTGCCCCTTATACACAATGCCCACAGTACTACTGCCACTAATCACATAATACCCAGAGCAGTAGTGCCCCTTATACACAATGCCCACAGTATTACTGCCACAAATCACATAATACCCAGAGCAGTAGTGCCCCTTATACACAATGCCACAGTAGTACTGCCACTAATCACATAATACCCAGAGCAGTAGTGCCCCTTATACACAATGCCCAGAGTATTTCTGCCACTATTCACATAATACCCAGATCAGTAGTGCCCCTTATACACAATGCCACAGTATTACCACCACTAATCACATAATACCCAGAGCAGTAGTGCCCCTTATACACAATGCCCACAGTACTACTGCCACTAATCACATAATACCCAGAGCAGTAGTGCCCTTATACACAATGCCCAGAGTATTACTGCCACTAATCACATAATACCCAGAGCAGTAGTGCCCCTTATACACAATGCCCACAGTATTACTGCCACTAATCACATAATACCCAGAGCAGTAGTGCCCCTTATACACAATGCCACAGTAGTACTGCCACTAATCACATAATACCCAGAGCAGTAGTGCCCCTTATACACAATGCCCAGAGTATTTCTGCCACTATTCACATAATACCCAGATCAGTAGTGCCCCTTATACACAATGCCACAGTATTACCACCACTAATCACATAATACCCAGAGCAGTAGTGCCCCTTATACACAATGCCCACAGTACTACTGCCACTAATCACATAATACCCAGAGCAGTAGTGCCCTTATACACAATGCCCACAGTATTACCGCCACTAATCACATAATACCCAGAGCATTAGTGCCCCTTATACACAATGCCAAAGTATTACCTCCACTAATCACATAATACCCAGAGCAGCAGTGCCCCTTATACACAATGCCACAGTAATATCGCCACTAATCACATAATACCCAGAGCAGTAGTGCCCTTTATAGACAATGCCACAGTATTACCGCCACTAATCACATAATACCCAGAGCAGTAGTGCCCCTTATACACAATGCCCACAGTATTACTGCCACTAATCACATAATACCCAGAGCAGTAGTGCCCCTTATACACAATGCCCACAGTATTACTGCCACTAATCACATAATACCCAGAGCAGTAGTGCCCCTTATACACAATGTCACAGTAGTACTGCCACTAATCACATAATACCCAGAGCAGTAGTGCCCCTTATACACAATGCCCAGAGGATTACTGCCACTAATCACATAATACCCAGAGCAGTAGTGCCCCTTATACACAATGCCCACAGTATTACCGCCACTAATCACATAATACCCAGAGCAGTAGTGCCCCTTATACACAATGCCAAAGTATTACCGCCACTAATCACATAATACCCAGAGCAGTAGTGCCCCTTATACACAATGCCACAGTAATACCGCCACTAATCACATAATACCCAGAGCAGTAGTGCCCTTTATACACAATGCCACAGTATTACCGCCACTAATCACATAATACCCAGAGCAGTAGTGCCCCTTATACACAATGCCCACAGTATTACCGCCACTAATCACATAATACCCAGAGCAGTAGTGCCCCTTATACACAATGCCCACAGTATTACTGCCACTAATCACATAATACCCAGAGCAGTAGTGCCCCTTATACACAATGCCACAGTATTACCGCCACTAATCACATAATACCCAGAGCAGTAGTGCCCCTTATACACAATGCCCACAGTATTACCGCCACTAATCACATAATACCCAGAGCAGTAGTGCCCCTTATACACAATGCCACAGTATTACCGCCACTAATCACATAATACCCAGAGCAGTAGTGCCCCTTATACACAATGCCACAGTATTACCGCCACTAATCACATAATACCCAGAGCAGTAGTGCCCCTTATACACAATGCCCACAGTATTACTGCCACTAATCACATAATACCCAGAGCAGTAGTGCCCCTTATACACAATGCCCACAGTATTACCGCCACTAATCGCATATTACCCAGAGCAGTAGTGGCCCTTATACACAATGCCCACAGTATTACCGCCACTAATCGCATAATACCCAGAGCAGTAGTGGCCCTTATACACAATGCCCACAGTATTACTGCCACTAATCACATAATACCCAGAGCAGTAGTGCCCCTTATACACAATGCCACAGTAGTACTGCCACTAATCACATAATACCCAGAGCATTAGTGCCCCTTATACACAATGCCCAGAGTATTTCTGCCACTATTCACATAATACCCAGATCAGTAGTGCCCCTTATACACAATGCCACAGTATTACCACCACTAATCACATAATACCCAGAGCAGTAGTGCCCCTTATACACAATGCCCACAGTACTACTGCCACTAATCACATAATACCCAGAGCAGTAGTGCCCTTATACACAATGCCAAGAGTATTACTGTCACTAATCACATAATACCCAGAGCAGTAGTGCCCCTTATACACAATGCCCAGAGTATTACTGCCACTAATCACATAATACCTAGAGCAGTAGTGCCCCTTATATACAATGCCCACAGTAATACCGCCACTAATCACATAATACCCAGAGCAGTAGTGCCCCTTATACACAATGCCACAGTAATACCGCCACTAATCACATATTACCCAGAGCAGTAGTGCCCTTTATACACAATGCCACAGTATTACCGCCACTAATCACATAATACCCAGAGCAGTAGTGCCCCTTATACACAATGCCACAGCATTACCGCCACTAATCACATAATACCCAAAGCAGTAGTGCCCCTTATACACAATGCCCACAGTATTACTGCCACTAATCACATAATACCCAGAGCAGTAGTGCCCCTTATACACAATGCCACAGTATTACTGCCACTAATCACATAATACCCAGAGCAGTAGTGCCCCTTATACACAATGCCCACAGTATTACTGCCACTAATCACATAATACCCTGAGCAGTAGTGCCCTTTATACACAATGCCACAGTATTACCGCCACTAATCACATAATACCCAGAGCAGTAGTGCCCCTTATACACAATGCCCACAGTATTACCGCCACTAATCACATAATACCCAGAGCAGTAGTGCCCCTTATACACAATGCCACAGCATTACCGCCACTAATCACATAATACCCAAAGCAGTAGTGCCCCTTATACACAATGCCCACAGTATTACTGCCACTAATCACATAATACCCAGAGCAGTAGTGCCCCTTATACACAATGCCACAGTATTACCGCCACTAATCACATAATACCCAGAGCAGTAGTGGCCCTTATACACAATGCCCACAGTATTACTGCCACTAATCACAAAATACCCAGAGCAGTAGTGCCCCTTATACACAATGCCCACAGTACTACTGCCACTAATCACATAATACCCAGAGCAGTAGTGCCCCTTATACACAATGCCACAGTAGTACTGCCACTAATCACATAATACCCAGAGCAATTTTGCCCCTTATACACAATGCCCAGAGTATTACTGCCACTAATCACATAATACCCAGAGCAGTAGTGCCCCTTATACACAATGCACACAGTATTACTGCCACTAATCAAATAATACCAGAGCAGTAGAGCTCCTTATACACAAAGCCACAGTATTACCATCACTAATCACATAATACCCACAGCAGTAGTGCCCCTTATACACAATGCCCACAGTATTACTGCCACTAATCACATAATACCCAGAGCAGTAGTGCCCCTTATACACAATGCCCACAGTATTTCCGCCACTAATCACATAATACCCAGAGCAGTAGTGCCCCTTATACACAATGCCCACAGTATTACTGCCACTAATCAAATAATACCAGAACAGTAGTGCCCCTTATACACAATGCCCACAGTATTTCCGCCACTAATCACATAATACCCAGAGCAGTAGTGCCCCTTATACACAATGCCACAGTATTACTGCCACTAATCACATAATACCCAGAGCAGTAGTGCCCCTTATACACAATGCCACAGTATTACTGCCACTAATCACATATTACCCAGAGCAGTAGTGCCCCTTATACACAATGCCCACAGTATTACCGCCACTAATCACATAATACCCAGAGCAGTAGTGCCCCTTATACACAATGCCACAGTATTACTGCCACTAATCACATAATACCCAGAGCAGTAGTGCCCCTTATACACAATGCCCACAGTATTACCGCCACTAATCACATAATACCCACAGCAGTAGTGCCCCTTATACACAATGCCCACAGTATTACTGCCACTAATCACATAATACCCAGAGCAGTAGTGCCCCTTATACACAATGCCCACAGTATTTCCGCCACTAATCACATAATACCCAGAGCAGTATTGCCCCTTATACACAATGCCACAGTATTACTGCCACTAATCACATAATACCCAGAGCAGTAGTGCCCCTTATACACAATGCCACAGTATTACTGCCACTAATCACATAATACCCAGAGCAGTAGTGCCCCTTATACACAATGCCCACAGTATTACCGCCACTAATCACATAATACCCAGAGCAGTAGTGCCCCTTATACACAATGCCACAGTATTACTGCCACTAATTACATAATACCCAGAGCAGTAGTGCCCCTTATACACAATGCCCACATTATTACTGCCACTAATCACATAATACCCAGAGCAGTAGTGCCCCTTAAACACAATGCCCACAGTATTACCGCCACTAATCACATAATACCCAGAGCAGTAGTGCCCCTTATACACAATGCCCACAGTATTTCCGCCACTAATCACATAATACCCAGAGCAGTATTGCCCCTTATACACAATGCCCACAGTATTACTGCCACTAATCACATAATACCCAGAGCAGTAGTGCCCCTTATACACAATGCCCACAATACTACTGCTACTAATCACATAATACCCAGAGCAGTAGTGCCCCTTATACACAATGCCCACAGTATTTCCGCCACTAATCACATAATACCCAGAGCTGTAGTGCCCCTTATACACAATGCCACAGTATTACTGCCACTAATCACATAATACCCAGAGCAGTAGTGCCCCTTATACACAATGCCACAGTATTACTGCCACTAATCACATAATACCCAGAGCAGTAGTGCCCCTTATACACAATGCCCACAGTATTACCGCCACTAATCACATAATACCCAGAGCAGTAGTGCCCCTTATACACAATGCCACAGTATTACTGCCACTAATCACATAATACCCAGAGCAGTAGTGCCCCTTATACACAATGCCCACATTATTACTGCCACTAATCACATAATACCCAGAGCAGTAGTGCCCCTTAAACACAATGCCCACAGTATTACCGCCACTAATCACATAATACCCAGAGCAGTAGTGCCCCTTATACACAATGCCCAGAGTATTACTGCCACTAATCACATAATACCCAGAGCAGTAGTGCCCCTTATACACAATGCCCACAGTATTACCACCACTAATCACATAATACCCAGAGCAGTAGTGCCCTTTATACACAATGCCCACAGTATTACCACCACTAATCACATAATACCCAGAGCAGTAGTGCCCTTTATACACAATGCCCACAGTATTACTGCCACTAATCACATAATACCCAGAGCAGTAGTGCCCCTTATACACAATGCCACAGTATTACTGCCACTAATCACATAATACCCAGAGCAGTAGTGCCCCTTATACACAATGCCCACAGTATTACCGCCACTAATTGCATAATACCCAGAGCAGTAGTGGCCCTTATACACAATGCCCACAGTATTACTGCCACTAATCACATAATACCCAGAGCAGTAGTGCCCCTTATACACAATGCCCACAGTATTTCCGCCACTAATCACATAATACCCAGAGCAGTAGTGCCCCTTATACACAATGCCCACAGTATTTCTGCCACTAATCAAATAATACCAGAACAGTAGTGCCCCTTATACACAATGCCCACAGTATTTCCGCCACTAATCACATAATACCCAGAGCAGTAGTGCCCCTTATACACAATGCCACAGTATTACTGCCACTAATCACATAATACCCAGAGCAGTAGTGCCCCTTATACACAATGCCCACAGTATTACTGCCACTAATCACATAATACCCAGAGCAGTAGTGCCCCTTATACACAATGCCCACAGTATTACCGCCACTAATCGCATATTACCCAGAGCAGTAGTGGCCCTTATACACAATGCCCAGAGTATTACCGCCACTAATCGCATAATACCCAGAGCAGTAGTGGCCCTTATACACAATGCCCACAGTATTACTGCCACTAATCACATAATACCCAGAGCAGTAGTGCCCCTTATACACAATGCCCACAGTACTACTGCCACTAATCACATAATACCCAGAGCAGTAGTGCCCCTTATACACAATGCCCACAGTATTACTGCCACAAATCACATAATACCCAGAGCAGCAGTGCCCCTTATACACAATGCCACAGTAGTACTGCCACTAATCACATAATACCCAGAGCATTAGTGCCCCTTATACACAATGCCCAGAGTATTTCTGCCACTATTCACATAATACCCAGATCAGTAGTGCCCCTTATACACAATGCCACAGTATTACCACCACTAATCACATAATACCCAGAGCAGTAGTGCCCCTTATACACAATGCCCACAGTACTACTGCCACTAATCACATAATACCCAGAGCAGTAGTGCCCTTATACACAATGCCCAGAGTATTACTGTCACTAATCACATAATACCCAGAGCAGTAGTGCCCCTTATACACAATGCCCAGAGTATTACTGCCACTAATCACATAATACCTAGAGCAGTAGTGCCCCTTATATACAATGCCCACAGTATTACCGCCACTAATCACATAATACCCAGAGCAGTAGTGCCCCTTATACACAAAGCCACAGTATTACCGCCACTAATCACATAATACCCAGAGCAGTAGTGCCCCTTATACACAATGCCACAGTAATACCGCCACTAATCACATATTACCCAGAGCAGTAGTGCCCTTTATACACAATGCCACAGTATTACCGCCACTAATCACATAATACCCAGAGCAGTAGTGCCCCTTATACACAATGCCACAGCATTACCGCCACTAATCACATAACACCCAAAGCAGTAGTGCCCCTTATACACAATGCCCACAGTATTACTGCCACTAATCACATAATACCCAGAGCAGTAGTGCCCCTTATACACAATGCCACAGTATTACTGCCACTAATCACATAATACCCAGAGCAGTAGTGCCCCTTATACACAATGCCCACAGTATTACTGCCACTAATCACATAATACCCAGAGCAGTAGTGCCCTTTATACACAATGCCACAGTATTACCGCCACTAATCACATAATACCCAGAGCAGTAGTGCCCCTTATACACAATGCCCACAGTATTACCGCCACTAATCACATAATACCCAGAGCAGTAGTGCCCCTTATACACAATGCCACAGCATTACCGCCACTAATCACATAATACCCAAAGCAGTAGTGCCCCTTATACACAATGCCCACAGTATTACTGCCACTAATCACATAATACCCAGAGCAGTAGTGGCCCTTATACACAATGCCCACAGTATTACTGCCACTAATCACAAAATACCCAGAGCAGTAGTGCCCCTTATACACAATGCCCACAGTACTACTGCCACTAATCACATAATACCCAGAGCAGTAGTGCCCCTTATACACAATGCCACAGTAGTACTGCCACTAATCACATAATACCCAGAGCAATTTTGCCCCTTATACACAATGCCCAGAGTATTACTGCCACTAATCACATAATACCCAGAGCAGTAGTGCCCCTTATACACAATGGTATAGTATTACTGCCTCTAATCACATAATACCCAGAGCAGTAGTGCCCCTTATACACAATGCCACAGTATTACCACCACTAATCACATAATACCCAGAGCAGTAGTGCCCTTTATACACAATGCCACAGTATTACCGCCACTAATCACATAATACCCAGAGCAGTAGTGCCCCTTATACACAATGCCCACAGTATTACCGCCACTAATCACATAATACCCAGAGCAGTAGTGCCCCTTATACACAATGCCACAGTATTACCGTCACTAATCACATAATACCCAGAGCAGTAGTGCCCCTTATACACAATGCCACAGTATTACTGCCACTAATCACATAATACCCAGAGCAGTAGTGCCCCTTATACACAATGCCACAATATTACAGCCACTAATCACATAATACCCAGAGCAGTAGTGCCCCTTATACACAATGGTATAGTATTACTGCCTCTAATCACATAATACCAAGAGCAGTAGTGCCCCTTATACACAATGCCACAGTATTACCGCCACTAATCACATAATACCCAGAGCAGTAGTGCCCCTTATACACAATGCCCACAGCATTACTGCCACTAATCACATAATACCCAGAGCAGTAGTGCCCCTTATACACAATGCCACAGTATTACCGCCACTAATCACATAATACCCAGAGCAGTAGTGCCCCTTATACACAATGCACACAGTATTACTGCCACTAATCACATAATACCCAGAGCAGTAGTGCCCCTTATACACAATGGTACAGTATTACTGCCACTAATCACATAATACCCAGAGCAGTAGTGCCCCTTATACACAATGCCACAGTATTACCGCCACTAATCACATAATACCCAGAGCAGTAGTGCCCCTTATACACAATGCCACAGTATTACCGCCACTAATCACATAATACCCAGAGCAGTAGTGCCCCTTATACACAATGCCACAGTATTACTGCCACTAATCACATAATACCCAGAGCAGTAGTGCCCCTTATAAACAATGCCACAGTATTACCGCCACTAATCACATAATACCCAGAGCAGTAGTGCTCCTTATACACAATGCCCACAGTACTACTGCCACTAATCACATAATACCCAGAGCAGTAGTGCCCCTTATACACAATGCCACAGTATTACCGCCACTAATCACATAATACCCAGAGCAGTAGTGCCCCTTATACACAATGCCACAGTATTACTGCCACTAATCACATAATACCCAGAGCAGTAGTGCCCCTCATACACAATGCCCACAGTGTTACTGCCACTAATCACATAATACCCAGAGCAGTAGTGCCCCTTATACACAATGCCACAGTATTACCGCCACTAATCACATAATACCCAGAGCAGTAGTGCTCCTTATACACAATGCCCACAGTACTACTGCCACTAATCACATAATACCCAGAGCAGTAGTGCCCCTTATACACAATGCCCACAGTATTACTGCCAGTAATCACATAATACCCAGAGCAGTAGTGCCCCTTATACACAATGCCCACAGTACTACTGCCACTAATCACATAATACCCAGAGCATTAGTGCCCTTTATAAACAATGCCACAGTATTACCGCCACTAATCACAAAATACCCAGAGCAGTAGTGCCCCTTATACACAATTCCCACAGTATTACCGCCACTAATCACATAATACCCAGAGCAGCAGTGCCCCTTATACACAATGCCACAGCATTACCGCCACTAATCACATAATACCCAAAGCAGTAGTGCCCCTTATACCCAATGCCCACAGTATTACTGCCACTAATCACATAATACCCAGAGCAGTAGTGCCCCTGATACACAATGCCACAGTATTACCGCCACTAATCACATAATACCCAGAGCAGTAGTGCCCCTTATACACAATGCCACAGTATTACCGCCACTAATCACATAATACCCAGAGCAGTAGTGCCCCTTATACACAATGCCCACAGTATTACTGCCACTAATCACATAATACCCAGAGAAGTAGTGCCCTTTATACACAATGCCACAGTATTACCGCCACTAATCACATAATACCCAGAGCAGTAGTGCCCCTTATACACAATGCCACAGTATTACCGTCACTAATCACATAATACCCAGAGCAGTAGTGCCCCTTATACACAATGCCACAGTATTACTGCCACTAATCACATAATACCCAGAGCAGTAGTGCTCCTTATACACAATGCCCACAGTATTACTGCCACTAATCACATAATACCCAGAGCAGTAGTGCCCCTTATACACAATGCCCACAGTATTTCCGCCACTAATCACATAATACCCAGAGCAGTAGTGCCCCTTATACACAATGCCACAGTATTACTGCCACTAATCACATAATACCCAGAGCAGTAGTGCCCCTTATATACAATGCCACAGCATTACCGCCACAAATCACATAATACCCAGAGCAGTAGTGCTCCTTATACACAATGCCACAGTATTACTGCCACTAATCACATAATACCCAGAGCAGTAGTGCCCCTTATACACAATGCCACAGTATTACTGCCACTAATCACATAATACCCAGAGCAATTTTGCCCCTTATACACAATGCCCAGGGTATTACTGACACTAATCACATAATACCCAGAGCAGTAGTGCCCCTTATACACAATGCCCAGAGTATTACTGCCACTAATCACATAATACCCAGAGCAGTAGTGCCCCTTATACACAATGCCCACAGTATTACTGCCACTAATCAAATAATACCAGAACAGTAGTGCCCCTTATACACAATGCCCACAGTATTTCCGCCACTAATCACATAATACCCAGAGCAGTAGTGCCCCTTATACACAATGCCACAGTATTACTGCCACTAATCACATAATACCCAGAGCAGTAGTGCCCCTTATACACAATGCCACAGTATTACTGCCACTAATCACATAATACCCAGAGCAGTAGTGCCCCTTATACACAATGCCCACAGTATTACCGCCACTAATCACATAATACCCAGAGCAGTAGTGCCCCTTATACACAATGCCACAGTATTACTGCCACTAATCACATAATACCCAGAGCAGTAGTGCCCCTTATACACAATGCCCACAGTATTACCGCCACTAATCACATAATACCCACAGCAGTAGTGCCCCTTATACACAATGCCCACAGTATTACTGCCACTAATCACATAATACCCAGAGCAGTAGTGCCCCTTATACACAATGCCCACAGTATTTCCGCCACTAATCACATAATACCCAGAGCAGTATTGCCCCTTATACACAATGCCACAGTATTACTGCCACTAATCACATAATACCCAGAGCAGTAGTGCCCCTTATACACAATGCCACAGTATTACTGCCACTAATCACATAATACCCAGAGCAGTAGTGCCTCTTATACACAATGCCCACAGTATTACCGCCACTAATCACATAATACCCAGAGCAGTAGTGCCCCTTATACACAATGCCACAGTATTACTGCCACTAATTACATAATACCCAGAGCAGTAGTGCCCCTTATACACAATGCCCACATTATTACTGCCACTAATCACATAATACCCAGAGCAGTAGTGCCCCTTAAACACAATGCCCACAGTATTACCGCCACTAATCACATAATACCCAGAGCAGTAGTTCCCCTTATACACAATGCCCACAGTATTACTGCCACTAATCACATAATACCCAGAGCAGTAGTGCCCCTTATACACAATGCCCACAATACTACTGCTACTAATCACATAATACCCAGAGCAGTAGTGCCCCTTATACACAATGCCCACAGTATTTCCGCCACTAATCACATAATACCCAGAGCAGTAGTGCCCCTTATACACAATGCCACAGTATTACTGCCACTAATCACATAATACCCAGAGCAGTAGTGCCCCTTATACACAATGCCCACAGTATTACCGCCACTAATCACATAATACCCAGAGCAGTAGTGCCCCTTATACACAATGCCACAGTATTACTGCCACTAATCACATAATACCCAGAGCAGTAGTGCCCCTTATACACAATGCCCACATTATTACTGCCACTAATCACATAATACCCAGAGCAGTAGTGCCCCTTAAACACAATGCCCACAGTATTACCGCCACTAATCACATAATACCCAGAGCAGTAGTGCCCCTTATACACAATGCCCAGAGTATTACTGCCACTAATCACATAATACCCAGAGCAGTAGTGCCCCTTATACACAATGCCCACAGTATTACCACCACTAATCACATAATACCCAGAGCAGTAGTGCCCTTTATACACAATGCCCACAGTATTACCACCACTAATCACATAATACCCAGAGCAGTAGTGCCCTTTATACACAATGCCCACAGTATTACTGCCACTAATCACATAATACCCAGAGCAGTAGTGCCCCTTATACACAATGCCACAGTATTACTGCCACTAATCACATAATACCCAGAGCAGTAGTGCCCCTTATACACAATGCCCACAGTATTACCGCCACTAATCGCATAATACCCAGAGCAGTAGTGGCCCTTATACACAATGCCCACAGTATTACTGCCACTAATCACATAATACCCAGAGCAGTAGTGCCCCTTATACACAATGCCCACAGTACTACTGCCACTAATCACATAATACCCAGAGCAGTAGTGCCCCTTATACACAATGCCCACAGTATTACTGCCACTAATCACATAATACCCAGAGCAGTAGTGCCCCTTATACACAATGCCACAGTAGTACTGCCACTAATCACATAATACCCAGAGCAGTAGTGCCCCTTATACACAATGCCCAGAGTATTTCTGCCACTATTCACATAATACCCAGATCAGTAGTGCCCCTTATACACAATGCCACAGTATTACCACCACTAATCACATAATACCCAGAGCAGTAGTGCCCCTTATACACAATGCCCACAGTACTACTGCCACTAATCACATAATACCCAGAGCAGTAGTGCCCTTATACACAATGCCCAGAGTATTACTGCCACTAATCACATAATACCCAGAGCAGTAGTGCCCCTTATACACAATGCCCAGAGTATTACTGCCACTAATCACATAATACCCAGAGCAGTAGTGCCCCTTATACACAATGCCCACAGTATTACCGCCACTAATCACATAATACCCAGAGCAGTAGTGCCCCTTATACACAATGCCAAAGTATTACCGCCACTAATCACATAATACCCAGAGCAGTAGTGCCCCTTATACACAATGCCACAGTAATACCGCCACTAATCACATAATACCCAGAGCAGTAGTGCCCTTTATACACAATGCCACAGTATTACCGCCACTAATCACATAATACCCAGAGCAGTAGTGCCCCTTATACACAATGCCCACAGTATTACCGCCACTAATCACATAATACCCAGAGCAGTAGTGCCCCTTATACACAATGCCCACAGTATTACTGCCACTAATCACATAATACCCAGAGCAGTAGTGCCCCTTATACACAATGCCACAGTATTACCGCCACTAATCACATAATACCCAGAGCAGTAGTGCCCCTTATACACAATGCCACAGTATTACCGCCACTAATCACATAATACCCAGAGCAGTAGTGCCCCTAATACACAATGCCCACAGTATTACTGCCACTAATTACATAATACCCAGAGCAGTAGTGCCCCTTATACACAATGCCCACAGTACTACTGCCACTAATCACATAATACCCAGAGCAGTAGTGCCCCTTATACACAATGCCCACAGTATTACTGCCACAAATCACATAATACCCAGAGCAGTAGTGCCCCTTATACACAATGCCACAGTAGTACTGCCACTAATCACATAATACCCAGAGCAGTAGTGCCCCTTATACACAATGCCC
This sequence comes from Pseudophryne corroboree, assembly GCF_028390025.1. Lineage (NCBI taxonomy): Eukaryota > Metazoa > Chordata > Amphibia > Anura > Myobatrachidae > Pseudophryne > Pseudophryne corroboree. The sequence continues at coordinate 653,892 of NC_086444.1, forward strand.
AGAGTATTTCTGCCACTATTCACATAATACCCAGATCAGTAGTGCCCCTTATACACAATGCCACAGTATTACCACCACTAATCACATAATACCCAGAGCAGTAGTGCCCCTTATACACAATGCCCACAGTACTACTGCCACTAATCACATAATACCCAGAGCAGTAGTGCCCTTATACACAATGCCCAGAGTATTACTGCCACTAATCACATAATACCCAGAGCAGTAGTGCCCCTTATACACAATGCCCACAGTATTACTGCCACTAATCACATAATACCCAGAGCAGTAGTGCCCCTTATACACAATGCCACAGTAGTACTGCCACTAATCACATAATACCCAGAGCAGTAGTGCCCCTTATACACAATGCCCAGAGTATTTCTGCCACTATTCACATAATACCCAGATCAGTAGTGCCCCTTATACACAATGCCACAGTATTACCACCACTAATCACATAATACCCAGAGCAGTAGTGCCCCTTATACACAATGCCCACAGTACTACTGCCACTAATCACATAATACCCAGAGCAGTAGTGCCCTTATACACAATGCCCACAGTATTACCGCCACTAATCACATAATACCCAGAGCATTAGTGCCCCTTATACACAATGCCAAAGTATTACCTCCACTAATCACATAATACCCAGAGCAGCAGTGCCCCTTATACACAATGCCACAGTAATACCGCCACTAATCACATAATACCCAGAGCAGTAGTGCCCTTTATACACAATGCCACAGTATTACCGCCACTAATCACATAATACCCAGAGCAGTAGTGCCCCTTATACACAATGCCCACAGTATTACCGCCACTAATCACATAATACCCAGAGCAGTAGTGCCCCTTATACACAATGCCCACAGTATTACCGCCACTAATCACATAATACCCAGAGCAGTAGTGCCCCTTATACACAATGCCCACAGTATTACCGCCACTAATCACATAATACCCAGAGCAGTAGTGCCCCTTATACACAATGCCACAGTATTACCGCCACTAATCACATAATACCCAGAGCAGTAGTGCCCCTTATACACAATGCCACAGTATTACCGCCACTAATCACATAATACCCAGAGCAGTAGTGCCCCTTATACACAATGCCCACAGTATTACTGCCACTAATCACATAATACCCAGAGCAGTAGTGCCCCTTATACACAATGCCCACAGTATTACCGCCACTAATCGCATATTACCCAGAGCAGTAGTGGCCCTTATACACAATGCCCACAGTATTACCGCCACTAATCGCATAATACCCAGAGCAGTAGTGGCCCTTATACACAATGCCCACAGTATTACTGCCACTAATCACATAATACCCAGAGCAGTAGTGCCCCTTATACACAATGCCCACAGTACTACTGCCACTAATCACATAATACCCAGAGCAGTAGTGCCCCTTATACACAATGCCCACAGTATTACTGTCACTAATCACATAATACCCAGAGCAGTAGTGCCCCTTATACACAATGCCACAGTAGTACTGCCACTAATCACATAATACCCAGAGCATTAGTGCCCCTTATACACAATGCCCAGAGTATTTCTGCCACTATTCACATAATACCCAGATCAGTAGTGCCCCTTATACACAATGCCACAGTATTACCACCACTAATCACATAATACCCAGAGCAGTAGTGCCCCTTATACACAATGCCCACAGTACTACTGCCACTAATCACATAATACCCAGAGCAGTAGTGCCCTTATACACAATGCCCAGAGTATTACTGTCACTAATCACATAATACCCAGAGCAGTAGTGCCCCTTATACACAATGCCCAGAGTATTACTGCCTCTAATCACATAATACCTAGAGCAGTAGTGCCCCTTATATACAATGCCCACAGTATTACCGCCACTAATCACATAATACCCAGAGCAGTAGTGCCCCTTATACACAAAGCCACAGTATTACCGCCACTAATCACATAATACCCAGAGCAGTAGTGCCCCTTATACACAATGCCACAGTAATACCGCCACTAATCACATATTACCCAGAGCAGTAGTGCCCTTTATACACAATGCCACAGTATTACCGCCACTAATCACATAATACCCAGAGCAGTAGTGCCCCTTATACACAATGCCACAGCATTACCGCCACTAATCACATAATACCCAAAGCAGTAGTGCCCCTTATACACAATGCCCACAGTATTACTGCCACTAATCACATAATACCCAGAGCAGTAGTGCCCCTTATACACAATGCCACAGTATTACTGCCACTAATCACATAATACCCAGAGCAGTAGTGCCCCTTATACACAATGCCCACAGTATTACTGCCACTAATCACATAATACCCAGAGCAGTAGTGCCCTTTATACACAATGCCACAGTATTACCGCCACTAATCACATAATACCCAGAGCAGTAGTGCCCCTAATACACAATGCCCACAGTATTACCGCCACTAATCACATAATACCCAGAGCAGTAGTGCCCCTTATACACAATGCCACAGCATTACCGCCACTAATCACATAATACCCAAAGCAGTAGTGCCCCTTATACACAATGCCCACAGTATTACTGCCACTAATCACATAATACCCAGAGCAGTAGTGCCCCTTATACACAATGCCACAGTATTACCGCCACTAATCACATAATACCCAGAGCAGTAGTGGCCCTTATACACAATGCCCACAGTATTACTGCCACTAATCACAAAATACCCAGAGCAGTAGTGCCCCTTATACACAATGCCCACAGTACTACTGCCACTAATCACATAATACCCAGAGCAGTAGTGCCCCTTATACACAATGCCACAGTAGTACTGCCACTAATCACATAATACCCAGAGCAATTTTGCCCCTTATACACAATGCCCAGAGTATTACTGCCACTAATCACATAATACCCAGAGCAGTAGTGCCCCTTATACACAATGCACACAGTATTACTGCCACTAATCAAATAATACCAGAGCAGTAGAGCTCCTTATACACAAAGCCACAGTATTACCATCACTAATCAAATAATACCCACAGCAGTAGTGCCCCTTATACACAATGCCCACAGTATTACTGCCACTAATCACATAATACCCAGAGCAGTAGTGCCCCTTATACACAATGCCCACAGTATTTCCGCCACTAATCACATAATACCCAGAGCAGTAGTGCCCCTTATACACAATGCCCACAGTATTACTGCCACTAATCAAATAATACCAGAACAGTAGTGCCCCTTATACACAATGCCCACAGTATTTCCGCCACTAATCACATAATACCCAGAGCAGTAGTGCCCCTTATACACAATGCCACAGTATTACTGCCACTAATCACATAATACCCAGAGCAGTAGTGCCCCTTATACACAATGCCACAGTATTACTGCCACTAATCACATAATACCCAGAGCAGTAGTGCCCCTTATACACAATGCCCACAGTATTACTGCCACTAATCACATAATACCCAGAGCAGTAGTGCCCCTTATACACAATGCCCACAGTATTACCGCCACTAATCGCATATTACCCAGAGCAGTAGTGGCCCTTATACACAATGCCCACAGTATTACCGCCACTAATCGCATAATACCCAGAGCAGTAGTGGCCCTTATACACAATGCCCACAGTATTACTGCCACTAATCACAAAATACCCAGAGCAGTAGTGCCCCTTATACACAATGCCCACAGTACTACTGCCACTAATCACATAATACCCAGAGCAGTAGTGCCCCTTATACACAATGCCCACAGTATTACTGCCACTAATCACATAATACCCAGAGCAGTAGTGCCCCTTATACACAATGCCACAGTAGTACTGCCACTAATCACATAATACCCAGAGCATTAGTGCCCCTTATACACAATGCCCAGAGTATTTCTGCCACTATACACATAATACCCAGATCAGTAGTGCCCCTTATACACAATGCCACAGTATTACCACCACTAATCACATAATACCCAGAGCAGTAGTGCCCCTTATACACAATGCCCACAGTACTACTGCCACTAATCACATAATACCCAGAGCAGTAGTGCCCTTATACACAATGCCCAGAGTATTACTGTCACTAATCACATAATACCCAGAGCAGTAGTGCCCCTTATACACAATGCCCAGAGTATTACTGCCACTAATCACATAATACCTAGAGCAGTAGTGCCCCTTATATACAATGCCCACAGTATTACCGCCACTAATCAAATAATACCCAGAGCAGTAGTGCCCCTTATACACAAAGCCACAGTATTACCGCCACTAATCACATAATACCCAGAGCAGTAGTGCCCCTTATACACAATGCCACAGTAATACCGCCACTAATCACATATTACCCAGAGCAGTAGTGCCCTTTATACACAATGCCACAGTATTACCGCCACTAATCACATAATACCCAGAGCAGTAGTGCCCCTTATACACAATGCCACAGCATTACCGCCACTAATCACATAATACCCAAAGCAGTAGTGCCCCTTATACACAATGCCCACAGTATTACTGCCACTAATCACATAATACCCAGAGCAGTAGTGCCCCTTATACACAATGCCACAGTATTACTGCCACTAATCACATAATACCCAGAGCAGTAGTGCCCCTTATACACAATGCCCACAGTATTACTGCCACTAATCACATAATACCCAGAGCAGTAGTGCCCTTTATACACAATGCCACAGTATTACCGCCACTAATCACATAATACCCAGAGCAGTAGTGCCCCTTATACACAATGCCCACAGTATTACCGCCACTAATCACATAATACCCAGAGCAGTAGTGCCCCTTATACACAATGCCACAGCATTACCGCCACTAATCACATAATACCCAAAGCAGTAGTGCCCCTTATACACAATGCCCACAGTATTACTGCCACTAATCACATAATACCCAGAGCAGTAGTGGCCCTTATACACAATGCCCACAGTATTACTGCCACTAATCACAAAATACCCAGAGCAGTAGTGCCCCTTATACACAATGCCCACAGTACTACTGCCACTAATCACATAATACCCAGAGCAGTAGTGCCCCTTATACACAATGCCACAGTAGTACTGCCACTAATCACATAATACCCAGAGCAATTTTGCCCCTTATACACAATGCCCAGAGTATTACTGCCACTAATCACATAATACCCAGAGCAGTAGTGCCCCTTATACACAATGCACACAGTATTACTGCCACTAATCAAATAATACCAGAGCAGTAGAGCTCCTTATACACAAAGCCACAGTATTACCATCACTAATCACATAATACCCACAGCAGTAGTGCCCCTTATACACAATGCCCACAGTATTACTGCCACTAATCACATAATACCCAGAGCAGTAGTGCCCCTTATACACAGTGCCCACAGTATTTCCGCCACTAATCACATAATACCCAGAGCAGTAGTGCCCCTTATACACAATGCCCACAGTATTACTGCCACTAATCAAATAATACCAGAACAGTAGTGCCCCTTATACACAATGCCCACAGTATTTCCGCCACTAATCACATAATACCCAGAGCAGTAGTGCCCCTTATACACAATGCCACAGTATTACTGCCACTAATCACATAATACCCAGAGCAGTAGTGCCCCTTATACACAATGCCACAGTATTACTGCCACTAATCACATAATACCCAGAGCAGTAGTGCCCCTTATACACAATGCCCACAGTATTACCGCCACTAATCACATAATACCCAGAGCAGTAGTGCCCCTTATACACAATGCCACAGTATTACTGCCACTAATCACATAATACCCAGAGCAGTAGTGCCCCTTATACACAATGCCCACAGTATTACCGCCACTAATCACATAATACCCACAGCAGTAGTGCCCCTTATACACAATGCCCACAGTATTACTGCCACTAATCACATAATACCCAGAGCAGTAGTGCCCCTTATACACAATGCCCACAGTATTTCCGCCACTAATCACATAATACCCAGAGCAGTATTGCCCCTTATACACAATGCCACAGTATTACTGCCACTAATCACATAATACCCAGAGCAGTAGTGCCCCTTATACACAATGCCACAGTATTACTGCCACTAATCACATAATACCCAGAGCAGTAGTGCCCCTTATACACAATGCCCACAGTATTACCGCCACTAATCACATAATACCCAGAGCAGTAGTGCCCCTTATACACAATGCCACAGTATTACTGCCACTAATTACATAATACCCAGAGCAGTAGTGCCCCTTATACACAATGCCCACATTATTACTGCCACTAATCACATAATACCCAGAGCAGTAGTGCCCCTTAAACACAATGCCCACAGTATTACCGCCACTAATCACATAATACCCAGAGCAGTAGTGCCCCTTATACACAATGCCCACAGTATTTCCGCCACTAATCACATAATACCCAGAGCAGTATTGCCCCTTATACACAATGCCCACAGTATTACTGCCACTAATCACATAATACCCAGAGCAGTAGTGCCCCTTATACACAATGCCACAGTATTACCGCCACTAATCACATAATACCCAGAGCAGTAGTTCCCCTTATACACAATGCCCACAGTATTACTGCCACTAATCACATAATACCCAGAGCAGTAGTGCCCCTTATACACAATGCCCACAATACTACTGCTACTAATCACATAATACCCAGAGCAGTAGTGCCCCTTATACACAATGCCCACAGTATTTCCGCCACTAATCACATAATACCCAGAGCAGTAGTGCCCCTTATACACAATGCCACAGTATTACTGCCACTAATCACATAATACCCAGAGCAGTAGTGCCCCTTATACACAATGCCACAGTATTACTGCCACTAATCACATAATACCCAGAGCAGTAGTGCCCCTTATACACAATGCCCACAGTATTACCGCCACTAATCACATAATACCCAGAGCAGTAGTGCCCCTTATACACAATGCCACAGTATTACTGCCACTAATCACATAATACCCAGAGCAGTAGTGCCCCTTATACACAATGCCCACATTATTACTGCCACTAATCACATAATACCCAGAGCAGTAGTGCCCCTTAAACACAATGCCCACAGTATTACCGCCACTAATCACATAATACCCAGAGCAGTAGTGCCCCTTATACACAATGCCCAGAGTATTACTGCCACTAATCACATAATACCCAGAGCAGTAGTGCCCCTTATACACAATGCCCACAGTATTACCACCACTAATCACATAATACCCAGAGCAGTAGTGCCCTTTATACACAATGCCCACAGTATTACCACCACTAATCACATAATACCCAGAGCAGTAGTGCCCTTTATACACAATGCCCACAGTATTACTGCCACTAATCACATAATACCCAGAGCAGTAGTGCCCCTTATACACAATGCCACAGTATTACTGCCACTAATCACATAATACCCAGAGCAGTAGTGCCCCTTATACACAATGCCCACAGTATTACCGCCACTAATCGCATAATACCCAGAGCAGTAGTGGCCCTTATACACAATGCCCACAGTATTACTGCCACTAATCACATAATACCCAGAGCAGTAGTGCCCCTTATACACAATGCCCACAGTACTACTGCCACTAATCACATAATACCCAGAGCAGTAGTGCCCCTTATACACAATGCCCACAGTATTACTGCCACTAATAACATAATACCCAGAGCAGTAGTGCCCCTTATACACAATGCCACAGTAGTACTGCCACTAATCACATAATACCCAGAGCAGTAGTGCCCCTTATACACAATGCCCAGAGTATTTCTGCCACTATTCACATAATACCTAGATCAGTAGTGCCCCTTATACACAATGCCACAGTATTACCACCACTAATCACATAATACCCAGAGCAGTAGTGCCCCTTATACACAATGCCCACAGTACTACTGCCACTAATCACATAATACCCAGAGCAGTAGTGCCCTTATACACAATGCCCAGAGTATTACTGCCACTAATCACATAATACCCAGAGCAGTAGTGCCCCTTATACACAATGCCCAGAGTATTACTGCCACTAATCACATAATACCCAGAGCAGTAGTGCCCCTTATACACAATGCCCACAGTATTACCGCCACTAATCACATAATACCCAGAGCAGTAGTGCCCCTTATACACAATGCCAAAGTATTACCGCCACTAATCACATAATACCCAGAGCAGTAGTGCCCCTTATACACAATGCCACAGTAATACCGCCACAAATCACATAATACCCAGAGCAGTAGTGCCCTTTATACACAATGCCACAGTATTACCGCCACTAATCACATAATACCCAGAGCAGTAGTGCCCCTTATACACAATGCCCACAGTATTACCGCCACTAATCACATAATACCCAGAGCAGTTGTGCCCCTTATACACAATGCCCACAGTATTACTGCCACTAATCACATAATACCCAGAGCAGTAGTGCCCCTTATACACAATGCCACAGTATTACCGCCACTAATCACATAATACCCAGAGCAGTAGTGCCCCTTATACACAATGCCACAGTATTACCGCCACTAATTACATAATACCCAGAGCAGTAGTGCCCCTAATACACAATGCCCACAGTATTACTGCCACTAATCACATAATACCCAGAGCAGTAGTGCCCCTTATACACAATGCCCACAGTACTACTGCCACTAATCACATAATACCCAGAGCAGTAGTGCCCCTTATACACAATGCCCACAGTATTACTGCCACAAATCACATAATACCCAGAGCAGTAGTGCCCCTTATACACAATGCCACAGTAGTACTGCCACTAATCACATAATACCCAGAGCATTAGTGCCCCTTATACACAATGCCCAGAGTATTTCTGCCACTATACACATAATACCCAGATCAGTAGTGCCCCTTATACACAATGCCACAGTATTACCACCACTAATCACATAATACCCAGAGCAGTAGTGCCCCTTATACACAATGCCCACAGTACTACTGCCACTAATCACATAATACCCAGAGCAGTAGTGCCCTTATACACAATGCCCAGAGTATTACTGTCACTAATCACATAATACCCAGAGCAGTAGTGCCCCTTATACACAATGCCCAGAGTATTACTGCCACTAATCACATAATACCTAGAGCAGTAGTGCCCCTTATATACAATGCCCACAGTATTACCGCCACTAATCAAATAATACCCAGAGCAGTAGTGCCCCTTATACACAAAGCCACAGTATTACCGCCACTAATCACATAATACCCAGAGCAGTAGTGCCCCTTATACACAATGCCACAGTAATACCGCCACTAATCACATATTACCCAGAGCAGTAGTGCCCTTTATACACAATGCCACAGTATTACCGCCACTAATCACATAATACCCAGAGCAGTAGTGCCCCTTATACACAATGCCACAGCATTACCGCCACTAATCACATAATACCCAAAGCAGTAGTGCCCCTTATACACAATGCCCACAGTATTACTGCCACTAATCACATAATACCCAGAGCAGTAGTGCCCCTTATACACAATGCCACAGTATTACTGCCACTAATCACATAATACCCAGAGCAGTAGTGCCCCTTATACACAATGCCCACAGTATTACTGCCACTAATCACATAATACCCAGAGCAGTAGTGCCCTTTATACACAATGCCACAGTATTACCGCCACTAATCACATAATACCCAGAGCAGTAGTGCCCCTTATACACAATGCCCACAGTATTACCGCCACTAATCACATAATACCCAGAGCAGTAGTGCCCCTTATACACAATGCCACAGCATTACCGCCACTAATCACATAATACCCAAAGCAGTAGTGCCCCTTATACACAATGCCCACAGTATTACTGCCACTAATCACATAATACCCAGAGCAGTAGTGGCCCTTATACACAATGCCCACAGTATTACTGCCACTAATCACAAAATACCCAGAGCAGTAGTGCCCCTTATACACAATGCCCACAGTACTACTGCCACTAATCACATAATACCCAGAGCAGTAGTGCCCCTTATACACAATGCCACAGTAGTACTGCCACTAATCACATAATACCCAGAGCAATTTTGCCCCTTATACACAATGCCCAGAGTATTACTGCCACTAATCACATAATACCCAGAGCAGTAGTGCCCCTTATACACAATGCACACAGTATTACTGCCACTAATCAAATAATACCAGAGCAGTAGAGCTCCTTATACACAAAGCCACAGTATTACCATCACTAATCACATAATACCCACAGCAGTAGTGCCCCTTATACACAATGCCCACAGTATTACTGCCACTAATCACATAATACCCAGAGCAGTAGTGCCCCTTATACACAGTGCCCACAGTATTTCCGCCACTAATCACATAATACCCAGAGCAGTAGTGCCCCTTATACACAATGCCCACAGTATTACTGCCACTAATCAAATAATACCAGAACAGTAGTGCCCCTTATACACAATGCCCACAGTATTTCCGCCACTAATCACATAATACCCAGAGCAGTAGTGCCCCTTATACACAATGCCACAGTATTACTGCCACTAATCACATAATACCCAGAGCAGTAGTGCCCCTTATACACAATGCCACAGTATTACTGCCACTAATCACATAATACCCAGAGCAGTAGTGCCCCTTATACACAATGCCCACAGTATTACCGCCACTAATCACATAATACCCAGAGCAGTAGTGCCCCTTATACACAATGCCACAGTATTACTGCCACTAATCACATAATACCCAGAGCAGTAGTGCCCCTTATACACAATGCCCACAGTATTACCGCCACTAATCACATAATACCCACAGCAGTAGTGCCCCTTATACACAATGCCCACAGTATTACTGCCACTAATCACATAATACCCAGAGCAGTAGTGCCCCTTATACACAATGCCCACAGTATTTCCGCCACTAATCACATAATACCCAGAGAAGTATTGCCCCTTATACACAATGCCACAGTATTACTGCCACTAATCACATAATACCCAGAGCAGTAGTGCCCCTTATACACAATGCCACAGTATTACTGCCACTAATCACATAATACCCAGAGCAGTAGTGCCCCTTATACACAATGCCCACAGTATTACCGCCACTAATCACATAATACCCAGAGCAGTAGTGCCCCTTATACACAATGCCACAGTATTACTGCCACTAATTACATAATACCCAGAGCAGTAGTGCCCCTTATACACAATGCCCACATTATTACTGCCACTAATCACATAATACCCAGAGCAGTAGTGCCCCTTAAACACAATGCCCACAGTATTACCGCCACTAATCACATAATACCCAGAGCAGTAGTGCCCCTTATACACAATGCCCACAGTATTTCCGCCACTAATCACATAATACCCAGAGCAGTATTGCCCCTTATACACAATGCCCACAGTATTACTGCCACTAATCACATAATACCCAGAGCAGTAGTGCCCCTTATACACAATGCCACAGTATTACCGCCACTAATCACATAATACCCAGAGCAGTAGTTCCCCTTATACACAATGCCCACAGTATTACTGCCACTAATCACATAATACCCAGAGCAGTAGTGCCCCTTATACACAATGCCCACAATACTACTGCTACTAATCACATAATACCCAGAGCAGTAGTGCCCCTTATACACAATGCCCACAGTATTTCCGCCACTAATCACATAATACCCAGAGCAGTAGTGCCCCTTATACACAATGCCACAGTATTACTGCCACTAATCACATAATACCCAGAGCAGTAGTGCCCCTTATACACAATGCCACAGTATTACTGCCACTAATCACATAATACCCAGAGCAGTAGTGCCCCTTATACACAATGCCCACAGTATTACCGCCACTAATCACATAATACCCAGAGCAGTAGTGCCCCTTATACACAATGCCACAGTATTACTGCCACTAATCACAGAATACCCAGAGCAGTAGTGCCCCTTATACACAATGCCCACATTATTACTGCCACTAATCACATAATACCCAGAGCAGTAGTGCCCCTTAAACACAATGCCCACAGTATTACCGCCACTAATCACATAATACCCAGAGCAGTAGTGCCCCTTATACACAATGCCCAGAGTATTACTGCCACTAATCACATAATACCCAGAGCAGTAGTGCCCCTTATACACAATGCCCACAGTATTACCACCACTAATCACATAATACCCAGAGCAGTAGTGCCCTTTATACACAATGCCCACAGTATTACCACCACTAATCACATAATACCCAGAGCAGTAGTGCCCTTTATACACAATGCCCACAGTATTACTGCCACTAATCACATAATACCCAGAGCAGTAGTGCCCCTTATACACAATGCCACAGTATTACTGCCACTAATCACATAATACCCAGAGCAGTAGTGCCCCTTATACACAATGCCCACAGTATTACCGCCACTAATCGCATAATACCCAGAGCAGTAGTGGCCCTTATACACAATGCCCACAGTATTACTGCCACTAATCACATAATACCCAGAGCAGTAGTGCCCCTTATACACAATGCCCACAGTACTACTGCCACTAATCACATAATACCCAGAGCAGTAGTGCCCCTTATACACAATGCCCACAGTATTACTGCCACTAATCACATAATACCCAGAGCAGTAGTGCCCCTTATACACAATGCCACAGTAGTACTGCCACTAATCACATAATACCCAGAGCAGTAGTGCCCCTTATACACAATGCCCAGAGTATTTCTGCCACTATTCACATAATACCTAGATCAGTAGTGCCCCTTATACACAATGCCACAGTATTACCACCACTAATCACATAATACCCAGAGCAGTAGTGCCCCTTATACACAATGCCCACAGTACTACTGCCACTAATCACATAATACCCAGAGCAGTAGTGCCCTTATACACAATGCCCAGAGTATTACTGCCACTAATCACATAATACCCAGAGCAGTAGTGCCCCTTATACACAATGCCCAGAGTATTACTGCCACTAATCACATAATACCCAGAGCAGTAGTGCCCCTTATACACAATGCCCACAGTATTACCGCCACTAATCACATAATACCCAGAGCAGTAGTGCCCCTTATACACAATGCCAAAGTATTACCGCCACTAATCACATAATACCCAGAGCAGTAGTGCCCCTTATACACAATGCCACAGTAATACCGCCACTAATCACATAATACCCAGAGCAGTAGTGCCCTTTATACACAATGCCACAGTATTACCGCCACTAATCACATAATACCCAGAGCAGTAGTGCCCCTTATACACAATGCCCACAGTATTACCGCCACTAATCACATAATACCCAGAGCAGTTGTGCCCCTTATACACAATGCCCACAGTATTACTGCCACTAATCACATAATACCCAGAGCAGTAGTGCCCCTTATACACAATGCCACAGTATTACCGCCACTAATCACATAATACCCAGAGCAGTAGTGCCCCTTATACACAATGCCACAGTATTACCGCCACTAATTACATAATACCCAGAGCAGTAGTGCCCCTAATACACAATGCCCACAGTATTACTGCCACTAATCACATAATACCCAGAGCAGTAGTGCCCCTTATACACAATGCCCACAGTACTACTGCCACTAATCACATAATACCCAGAGCAGTAGTGCCCCTTATACACAATGCCCACAGTATTACTGCCACAAATCACATAATACCCAGAGCAGTAGTGCCCCTTATACACAATGCCACAGTAGTACTGCCACTAATCACATAATACCCAGAGCAGTAGTGCCCCTTATACACAATGCCCAGAGTATTTCTGCCACAATTCACATAATACCCAGATCAGTAGTGCCCCTTATACACAATGCCACAGTATTATCACCACTAATCACATAATACCCAGAGCAGTAGTGCCCCTTATACACAATGCCCACAGTACTACTGCCACTAATCACATAATACCCAGAGCAGTAGTGCCCTTATACACAATGCCCAGAGTATTACTGCCACTAATCACATAATACCCAGAGCAGTAGTGCCCCTTATACACAATGCCCACAGTATTACTGCCACTAATCACATAATACCCAGAGCAGTAGTGCCCCTTATACACAATGCCACAGTAGTACTGCCACTAATCACATAATACCCAGAGCAGTAGTGCCCCTTATACACAATGCCCAGAGTATTTCTGCCACTATTCACATAATACCCAGATCAGTAGTGCCCCTTATACACAATGCCACAGTATTACCACCACTAATCACATAATACCCAGAGCAGTAGTGCCCCTTATACACAATGCCCACAGTACTACTGCCACTAATCACATAATACCCAGAGCAGTAGTGCCCTTATACACAATGCCCACAGTATTACCGCCACTAATCACATAATACCCAGAGCATTAGTGCCCCTTATACACAATGCCAAAGTATTACCTCCACTAATCACATAATACCCAGAGCAGCAGTGCCCCTTATACACAATGCCACAGTAATACCGCCACTAATCACATAATACCCAGAGCAGTAGTGCCCTTTATAGACAATGCCACAGTATTACCGCCACTAATCACATAATACCCAGAGCAGTAGTGCCCCTTATACACAATGCCCACAGTATTACTGCCACTAATCACATAATACCCAGAGCAGTAGTGCCCCTTATACACAATGCCCACAGTATTACTGCCACTAATCACATAATACCCAGAGCAGTAGTGCCCCTTATACACAATGTCACAGTAGTGCTGCCACTAATCACATAATACCCAGAGCAGTAGTGCCCCTTATACACAATGCCCAGAGTATTACTGCCACTAATCACATAATACCCAGAGCAGTAGTGCCCCTTATACACAATGCCCACAGTATTACCGCCACTAATCACATAATACCCAGAGCAGTAGTGCCCCTTATACACAATGCCAAAGTATTACCGCCACTAATCACATAATACCCAGAGCAGTAGTGCCCCTTATACACAATGCCACAGTAATACCGCCACTAATCACATAATACCCAGAGCAGTAGTGCCCTTTATACACAATGCCACAGTATTACCGCCACTAATCACATAATACCCAGAGCAGTAGAGCCCCTTATACACAATGCCCACAGTATTACCGCCACTAATCACATAATACCCAGAGCAGTAGTGCCCCTTATACACAATGCCCACAGTATTACTGCCACTAATCACATAATACCCAGAGCAGTAGTGCCCCTTATACACAATGCCACAGTATTACCGCCACTAATCACATAATACCCAGAGCAGTAGTGCCCCTTATACACAATGCCCACAGTATTACCGCCACTAATCACATAATACCCAGAGCAGTAGTGCCCCTTATACACAATGCCACAGTATTACCGCCACTAATCACATAATACCCAGAGCAGTAGTGCCCCTTATACACAATGCCACAGTATTACCGCCACTAATCACATAATACCCAGAGCAGTAGTGCCCCTTATACACAATGCCCACAGTATTACTGCCACTAATCACATAATACCCAGAGCAGTAGTGCCCCTTACACACAATGCCCACAGTATTACCGCCACTAATCGCATATTACCCAGAGCAGTAGTGGCCCTTATACACAATGCCCACAGTATTACCGCCACTAATCGCATAATACCCAGAGCAATAGTGGCCCTTATACACAATGCCCACAGTATTACTGCCACTAATCACATAATACCCAGAGCAGTAGTGCCCCTTATACACAATGCCACAGTAGTACTGCCACTAATCACATAATACCCAGAGCATTAGTGCCCCTTATACACAATGCCCAGAGTATTTCTGCCACTATTCACATAATACCCAGATCAGTAGTGCCCCTTATACACAATGCCACAGTATTACCACCACTAATCACATAATACCCAGAGCAGTAGTGCCCCTTATACACAATGCCCACAGTACTACTGCCACTAATCACATAATACCCAGAGCAGTAGTGCCCTTATACACAATGCCAAGAGTATTACTGTCACTAATCACATAATACCCAGAGCAGTAGTGCCCCTTATACACAATGCCCAGAGTATTACTGCCACTAATCACATAATACCTAGAGCAGTAGTGCCCCTTATATACAATGCCCACAGTAATACCGCCACTAATCACATAATACCCAGAGCAGTAGTGCCCCTTATACACAATGCCACAGTAATACCGCCACTAATCACATATTACCCAGAGCAGTAGTGCCCTTTATACACAATGCCACAGTATTACCGCCACTAATCACATAATACCCAGAGCAGTAGTGCCCCTTATACACAATGCCACAGCATTACCGCCACTAATCACATAATACCCAAAGCAGTAGTGCCCCTTATACACAATGCCCACAGTATTACTGCCACTAATCACATAATACCCAGAGCAGTAGTGCCCCTTATACACAATGCCACAGTATTACTGCCACTAATCACATAATACCCAGAGCAGTAGTGCCCCTTATACACAATGCCCACAGTATTACTGCCACTAATCACATAATACCCTGAGCAGTAGTGCCCTTTATACACAATGCCACAGTATTACCGCCACTAATCACATAATACCCAGAGCAGTAGTGCCCCTTATACACAATGCCCACAGTATTACCGCCACTAATCACATAATACCCAGAGCAGTAGTGCCCCTTATACACAATGCCACAGCATTACC
Organism: Pseudophryne corroboree; assembly: GCF_028390025.1. Taxonomy (NCBI): domain Eukaryota; kingdom Metazoa; phylum Chordata; class Amphibia; order Anura; family Myobatrachidae; genus Pseudophryne; species Pseudophryne corroboree. Next base: position 670,543 of record NC_086444.1, read on the forward strand.
GCCACTAATCACATAATACCCAAAGCAGTAGTGCCCCTTATACACAATGCCCACAGTATTACTGCCACTAATCACATAATACCCAGAGCAGTAGTGCCCCTTATACACAATGCCACAGTATTACCGCCACTAATCACATAATACCCAGAGCAGTAGTGGCCCTTATACACAATGCCCACAGTATTACTGCCACTAATCACAAAATACCCAGAGCAGTAGTGCCCCTTATACACAATGCCCACAGTACTACTGCCACTAATCACATAATACCCAGAGCAGTAGTGCCCCTTATACACAATGCCACAGTAGTACTGCCACTAATCACATAATACCCAGAGCAATTTTGCCCCTTATACACAATGCCCAGAGTATTACTGCCACTAATCACATAATACCCAGAGCAGTAGTGCCCCTTATACACAATGCACACAGTATTACTGCCACTAATCAAATAATACCAGAGCAGTAGAGCTCCTTATACACAAAGCCACAGTATTACCATCACTAATCACATAATACCCACAGCAATTTTGCCCCTTATACACAATGCCCAGAGTATTACTGCCACTAATCACATAATACCCAGAGCAGTAGTGCCCCTTATACACAATGCACACAGTATTACTGCCACTAATCAAATAATACCAGAGCAGTAGAGCTCCTTATACACAAAGCCACAGTATTACCATCACTAATCACATAATACCCACAGCAGTAGTGCCCCTTATACACAATGCCCACAGTATTACTGCCACTAATCACATAATACCCAGAGCAGTAGTGCCCCTTATACACAATGCCCACAGTATTTCCGCCACTAATCACATAATACCCAGAGCAGTAGTGCCCCTTATACACAATGCCCACAGTATTACTGCCACTAATCAAATAATACCAGAACAGTAGTGCCCCTTATACACAATGCCCACAGTATTTCCGCCACTAATCACATAATACCCAGAGCAGTAGTGCCCCTTATACACAATGCCACAGTATTACTGCCACTAATCACATAATACCCAGAGCAGTAGTGCCCCTTATACACAATGCCACAGTATTACTGCCACTAATCACATATTACCCAGAGCAGTAGTGCCCCTTATACACAATGCCCACATTATTACTGCCACTAATCACATAATACCCAGAGCAGTAGTGCCCCTTAAACACAATGCCCACAGTATTACCGCCACTAATCACATAATACCCAGAGCAGTAGTGCCCCTTATACACAATGCCCAGAGTATTACTGCCACTAATCACATAATACCCAGAGCAGTAGTGCCCCTTATACACAATGCCCACAGTATTACCACCACTAATCACATAATACCCAGAGCAGTAGTGCCCTTTATACACAATGCCCACAGTATTACCACCACTAATCACATAATACCCAGAGCAGTAGTGCCCTTTATACACAATGCCCACAGTATTACTGCCACTAATCACATAATACCCAGAGCAGTAGTGCCCCTTATACACAATGCCACAGTATTACTGCCACTAATCACATAATACCCAGAGCAGTAGTGCCCCTTATACACAATGCCCACAGTATTACCGCCACTAATTGCATAATACCCAGAGCAGTAGTGGCCCTTATACACAATGCCCACAGTATTACTGCCACTAATCACATAATACCCAGAGCAGTAGTGCCCCTTATACACAATGCCCACAGTACTACTGCCACTAATCACATAATACCCAGAGCAGTAGTGCCCCTTATACACAATGCCCACAGTATTACTGCTACTAATCACATAATACCCAGAGCAGTAGTGCCCCTTATACACAATGCCACAGTAGTACTGCCACTAATCACATAATACCCAGAGCAGTAGTGCCCCTTATACACAATGCCCAGAGTATTTCTGCCACTATTCACATAATACCCAGATCAGTAGTGCCCCTTATACACAATGCCACTGTATTACCACCACTAATCACATAATACCCAGAGCAGTAGTGCCCCTTATACACAATGCCCACAGTACTACTGCCACTAATCACATAATACCCAGAGCAGTAGTGCCCTTATACACAATGCCCAGAGTTTTACTGCCACTAATCACATAATACCCAGAGCAGTAGTGCCCCTTATACACAATGCCCACAGTATTTCCGCCACTAATCACATAATACCCAGAGCAGTAGTGCCCCTTATACACAATGCCCACAGTATTACTGCCACTAATCAAATAATACCAGAACAGTAGTGCCCCTTATACACAATGCCCACAGTATTTCCGCCACTAATCACATAATACCCAGAGCAGTAGTGCCCCTTATACACAATGCCACAGTATTACTGCCACTAATCACATAATACCCAGAGCAGTAGTGCCCCTTATACACAATGCCACAGTATTACTGCCACTAATCACATATTACCCAGAGCAGTAGTGCCCCTTATACACAATGCCCACATTATTACTGCCACTAATCACATAATACCCAGAGCAGTAGTGCCCCTTAAACACAATGCCCACAGTATTACCGCCACTAATCACATAATACCCAGAGCAGTAGTGCCCCTTATACACAATGCCCAGAGTATTACTGCCACTAATCACATAATACCCAGAGCAGTAGTGCCCCTTATACACAATGCCCACAGTATTACCACCACTAATCACATAATACCCAGAGCAGTAGTGCCCTTTATACACAATGCCCACAGTATTACCACCACTAATCACATAATACCCAGAGCAGTAGTGCCCTTTATACACAATGCCCACAGTATTACTGCCACTAATCACATAATACCCAGAGCAGTAGTGCCCCTTATACACAATGCCACAGTATTACTGCCACTAATCACATAATACCCAGAGCAGTAGTGCCCCTTATACACAATGCCCACAGTATTACCGCCACTAATTGCATAATACCCAGAGCAGTAGTGGCCCTTATACACAATGCCCACAGTATTACTGCCACTAATCACATAATACCCAGAGCAGTAGTGCCCCTTATACACAATGCCCACAGTACTACTGCCACTAATCACATAATACCCAGAGCAGTAGTGCCCCTTATACACAATGCCCACAGTATTACTGCCACTAATCACATAATACCCAGAGCAGTAGTGCCCCTTATACACAATGCCACAGTAGTACTGCCACTAATCACATAATACCCAGAGCAGTAGTGCCCCTTATACACAATGCCCAGAGTATTTCTGCCACTATTCACATAATACCCAGATCAGTAGTGCCCCTTATACACAATGCCACTGTATTACCACCACTAATCACATAATACCCAGAGCAGTAGTGCCCCTTATACACAATGCCCACAGTACTACTGCCACTAATCACATAATACCCAGAGCAGTAGTGCCCTTATACACAATGCCCAGAGTTTTACTGCCACTAATCACATAATACCCAGAGCAGTAGTGCCCCTTATACACAATGCCCAGAGTATTACTGCCACTAATCACATAATACCCAGAGCAGTAGTGCCCCTTATACACAATGCCCACAGTATTACCGCCACTAATCACATAATACCCAGAGCAGTAGTGCCCCTTATACACAATGCCAAAGTATTACCGCCACTAATCACATAATACCCAGAGCAGTAGTGCCCCTTATACACAATGCCACAGTAATACCGCCACTAATCACATAATACCCAGAGCAGTAGTGCCCTTTATACACAATGCCACAGTATTACCGCCACTAATCACATAATACCCAGAGCAGTAGTGCCCCTTATACACAATGCCCACAGTATTACCGCCACTAATCACATAATACCCAGAGCAGTAGTGCCCCTTATACACAATGCCCACAGTATTACTGCCACTAATCACATAATACCCAGAGCAGTAGTGCCCCTTATACACAATGCCACAGTATTACCGCCACTAATCACATAATACCCAGAGCAGTAGTGCCCCTTTTACACAATGCCACAGTATTACCGCCACTAATCACATAATACCCAGAGCAGTAGTGGCCCTTATACACAATGCCCACAGTATTACTGCCACTAATCACATAATACCCAGAGCAGTAGTGCCCCTTATACACAATGCCCACAGTATTACCGCCACTAATCGCATAATACCCAGAGCAGTAGTGGCCCTTATACACAATGCCCACAGTATTACTGCCACTAATCACATAATACCCAGAGCAGTAGTGCCCCTTATACACAATGCCCACAGTACTACTGCCACTAATCACATAATACCCAGAGCAGTAGTGCCCCTTATACACAATGCCCACAGTATTACTGCCACTAATCACATAATACCCAGAGCAGTAGTGCCCCTTATACACAATGCCACAGTAGTACTGCCACTAATCACATAATACCCAGAGCAGTAGTGCCCCTTATACACAATGCCCAGAGTATTTCTGCCACTATTCACATAATACCCAGATCAGTAGTGCCCCTTATACACAATGCCACAGTATTACCACCACTAATCACATAATACCCAGAGCAGTAGTGCCCCTTATACACAATGCCCACAGTACTACTGCCACTAATCACATAATACCCAGAGCAGTAGTGCCCTTATACACAATGCCCAGAGTATTACTGCCACTAATCACATAATACCCAGAGCAGTAGTGCCCCTTATACACAATGCCCAGAGTATTACTGCCACTAATCACATAATACCCAGAGCAGTAGTGCCCCTTATACACAATGCCCACAGTATTACCGCCACTAATCACATAATACCCAGAGCAGTAGTGCCCCTTATACACAATGCCAAAGTATTACCGCCACTAATCACATAATACCCAGAGCAGTAGTGCCCCTTATACACAATGCCACAGTAATACCGCCACTAATCACATAATACCCAGAGCAGTAGTGCCCTTTATACACAATGCCACAGTATTACCGCCACTAATCACATAATACCCAGAGCAGTAGTGCCCCTTATACACAATGCCCACAGTATTACCGCCACTAATCACATAATACCCAGAGCAGTAGTGCCCCTTATACACAATGCCCACAGTATTACTGCCACTAATCACATAATACCCAGAGCAGTAGTGCCCCTTATACACAATGCCACAGTATTACCGCCACTAATCACATAATACCCAGAGCAGTAGTGCCCCTTTTACACAATGCCACAGTATTACCGCCACTAATCACATAATACCCAGAGCAGTAGTGGCCCTTATACACAATGCCCACAGTATTACTGCCACTAATCACATAATACCCAGAGCAGTAGTGCCCCTTATACACAATGCCCACAGTATTACCGCCACTAATCGCATAATACCCAGAGCAGTAGTGGCCCTTATACACAATGCCCACAGTATTACTGCCACTAATCACATAATACCCAGAGCAGTAGTGCCCCTTATACACAATGCCCACAGTACTACTGCCACTAATCACATAATACCCAGAGCAGTAGTGCCCCTTATACACAATGCCCACAGTATTACTGCCACTAATCACATAATACCCAGAGCAGTAGTGCCCCTTATACACAATGCCACAGTAGTACTGCCACTAATCACATAATACCCAGAGCAGTAGTGCCCCTTATACACAATGCCCAGAGTATTTCTGCCACTATTCACATAATACCCAGATCAGTAGTGCCCCTTATACACAATGCCACAGTATTACCACCACTAATCACATAATACCCAGAGCAGTAGTGCCCCTTATACACAATGCCCACAGTACTACTGCCACTAATCACATAATACCCAGAGCAGTAGTGCCCTTATACACAATGCCCAGAGTATTACTGCCACTAATCACATAATACCCAGAGCAGTAGTGCCCCTTATACACAATGCCCAGAGTATTACTGCCACTAATCACATAATACCCAGAGCAGTAGTGCCCCTTATACACAATGCCCACAGTATTACCGCCACTAATCACATAATACCCAGAGCAGTAGTGCCCCTTATACACAATGCCAAAGTATTACCGCCACTAATCACATAATACCCAGAGCAGTAGTGCCCCTTATACACAATGCCACAGTAATACCGCCACTAATCACATAATACCCAGAGCAGTAGTGCCCTTTATACACAATGCCACAGTATTACCGCCACTAATCACATAATACCCAGAGCAGTAATGCCCCTTATACACAATGCCCACAGTATTACCGCCACTAATCACATAATACCCAGAGCAGTAGTGCCCCTTATACACAATGCCCACAGTATTACTGCCACTAATCACATAATACCCAGAGCAGTAGTGCCCCTTATACACAATGCCACAGTATTACCGCCACTAATCACATAATACCCAGAGCAGTAGTGCCCCTTATACACAATGCCCACAGTACTACTGCCACTAATCACATAATACCCAGAGCAGTAGTGCCCTTATACACAATGCCCAGAGTATTACTGCCACTAATCACATAATACCCAGAGCAGTAGTGCCCCTTATACACAATGCCCACAGTATTACTGCCACTAATCACATAATACTCAGAGCAGTAGTGCCCCTTATACACAATGCCACAGTAGTACTGCCACTAATCACATAATACCCAGAGCAGTAGTGCCCCTTATACACAATGCCCAGAGTATTTCTGCCACTATTCACATAATACCCAGATCAGTAGTGCCCCTTATACACAATGCCACAGTATTACCACCACTAATCACATAATACCCAGAGCAGTAGTGCCCCTTATACACAATGCCACAGTATTACTGCCACTAATCACATAATACCCAGAGCAGTAGTGCCCCTTATACACAATGCCCACAGTATTACCGCCACTAATCACATAATACCCAGAGCAGTAGTGCCCCTTATACACAATGCCACAGTATTACTGCCACTAATCACATAATACCCAGAGCAGTAGTGCCCCTTATACACAATGCCCACAGTATTACCGCCACTAATCACATAATACCCACAGCAGTAGTGCCCCTTATACACAATGCCCACAGTATTACTGCCACTAATCACATAATACCCAGAGCAGTAGTGCCCCTTATACACAATGCCCACAGTATTTCCGCCACTAATCACATAATACCCAGAGCAGTATTGCCCCTTATACACAATGCCACAGTATTACTGCCACTAATCACATAATACCCAGAGCAGTAGTGCCCCTTATACACAATGCCACAGTATTACTGCCACTAATCACATAATACCCAGAGCAGTAGTGCCCCTTATACACAATGCCCACAGTATTACCGCCACTAATCACATAATACCCAGAGCAGTAGTGCCCCTTATACACAATGCCACAGTATTACTGCCACTAATTACATAATACCCAGAGCAGTAGTGCCCCTTATACACAATGCCCACATTATTACTGCCACTAATCACATAATACCCAGAGCAGTAGTGCCCCTTAAACACAATGCCCACAGTATTACCGCCACTAATCACATAATACCCAGAGCAGTAGTGCCCCTTATACACAATGCCCACAGTATTTCCGCCACTAATCACATAATACCCAGAGCAGTATTGCCCCTTATACACAATGCCCACAGTATTACTGCCACTAATCACATAATACCCAGAGCAGTAGTGCCCCTTATACACAATGCCACAGTATTACCGCCACTAATCACATAATACCCAGAGCAGTAGTTCCCCTTATACACAATGCCCACAGTATTACTGCCACTAATCACATAATACCCAGAGCAGTAGTGCCCCTTATACACAATGCCCACAATACTACTGCTACTAATCACATAATACCCAGAGCAGTAGTGCCCCTTATACACAATGCCCACAGTATTTCCGCCACTAATCACATAATACCCAGAGCAGTAGTGCCCCTTATACACAATGCCACAGTATTACTGCCACTAATCACATAATACCCAGAGCAGTAGTGCCCCTTATACACAATGCCACAGTATTACTGCCACTAATCACATAATACCCAGAGCAGTAGTGCCCCTTATACACAATGCCCACAGTATTACCGCCACTAATCACATAATACCCAGAGCAGTAGTGCCCCTTATACACAATGCCACAGTATTACTGCCACTAATCACATAATACCCAGAGCAGTAGTGCCCCTTATACACAATGCCCACATTATTACTGCCACTAATCACATAATACCCAGAGCAGTAGTGCCCCTTAAACACAATGCCCACAGTATTACCGCCACTAATCACATAATACCCAGAGCAGTAGTGCCCCTTATACACAATGCCCAGAGTATTACTGCCACTAATCACATAATACCCAGAGCAGTAGTGCCCCTTATACACAATGCCCACAGTATTACCACCACTAATCACATAATACCCAGAGCAGTAGTGCCCTTTATACACAATGCCCACAGTATTACCACCACTAATCACATAATACCCAGAGCAGTAGTGCCCTTTATACACAATGCCCACAGTATTACTGCCACTAATCACATAATACCCAGAGCAGTAGTGCCCCTTATACACAATGCCACAGTATTACTGCCACTAATCACATAATACCCAGAGCAGTAGTGCCCCTTATACACAATGCCCACAGTATTACCGCCACTAATCGCATAATACCCAGAGCAGTAGTGGCCCTTATACACAATGCCCACAGTATTACTGCCACTAATCACATAATACCCAGAGCAGTAGTGCCCCTTATACACAATGCCCACAGTACTACTGCCACTAATCACATAATACCCAGAGCAGTAGTGCCCTTATACACAATGCCCAGAGTATTACTGCCACTAATCACATAATACCCAGAGCAGTAGTGCCCCTTATACACAATGCCCAGAGTATTACTGCCACTAATCACATAATACCCAGAGCAGTAGTGCCCCTTATACACAATGCCCACAGTATTACCGCCACTAATCACATAATACCCAGAGCAGTAGTGCCCCTTATACACAATGCCAAAGTATTACCGCCACTAATCACATAATACCCAGAGCAGTAGTGCCCCTTATACACAATGCCACAGTAATACCGCCACTAATCACATAATACCCAGAGCAGTAGTGCCCTTTATACACAATGCCACAGTATTACCGCCACTAATCACATAATACCCAGAGCAGTAGTGCCCCTTATACACAATGCCCACAGTATTACCGCCACTAATCACATAATACCCAGAGCAGTTGTGCCCCTTATACACAATGCCCACAGTATTACTGCCACTAATCACATAATACCCAGAGCAGTAGTGCCCCTTATACACAATGCCACAGTATTACCGCCACTAATCACATAATACCCAGAGCAGTAGTGCCCCTAATACACAATGCCCACAGTATTACTGCCACTAATCACATAATACCCAGAGCAGTAGTGCCCCTTATACACAATGCCCACAGTACTACTGCCACTAATCACATAATACCCAGAGCAGTAGTGCCCCTTATACACAATGCCCACAGTATTACTGCCACAAATCACATAATACCCAGAGCAGTAGTGCCCCTTATACACAATGCCACAGTAGTACTGCCACTAATCACATAATACCCAGAGCAGTAGTGCCCCTTATACACAATGCCCAGAGTATTTCTGCCACTATTCACATAATACCCAGATCAGTAGTGCCCCTTATACACAATGCCACAGTATTACCACCACTAATCACATAATACCCAGAGCAGTAGTGCCCCTTATACACAATGCCCACAGTACTACTGCCACTAATCACATAATACCCAGAGCAGTAGTGCCCTTATACACAATGCCCAGAGTATTACTGCCACTAATCACATAATACCCAGAGCAGTAGTGCCCCTTATACACAATGCCCACAGTATTACTGCCACTAATCACATAATACCCAGAGCAGTAGTGCCCCTTATACACAATGCCACAGTAGTACTGCCACTAATCACATAATACCCAGAGCAGTAGTGCCCCTTATACACAATGCCCAGAGTATTTCTGCCACTATTCACATAATACCCAGATCAGTAGTGCCCCTTATACACAATGCCACAGTATTACCACCACTAATCACATAATACCCAGAGCAGTAGTGCCCCTTATACACAATGCCCACAGTACTACTGCCACTAATCACATAATACCCAGAGCAGTAGTGCCCTTATACACAATGCCCACAGTATTACCGCCACTAATCACATAATACCCAGAGCATTAGTGCCCCTTATACACAATGCCCAGAGTATTACTGCCACTAATCACATAATACCCAGAGCAGTAGTGCCCCTTATACACAATGCCCACAGTATTACTGCCACTAATCACATAATACCCAGAGCAGTAGTGCCCTTTATAGACAATGCCACAGTATTACCGCCACTAATCACATAATACCCAGAGCAGTAGTGCCCCTTATACACAATGCCCACAGTATTACTGCCACTAATCACATAATACCCAGAGCAGTAGTGCCCCTTATACACAATGCCCACAGTATTACTGCCACTAATCACATAATACCCAGAGCAGTAGTGCCCCTTATACACAATGTCACAGTAGTGCTGCCACTAATCACATAATACCCAGAGCAGTAGTGCCCCTTATACACAATGCCCAGAGTATTACTGCCACTAATCACATAATACCCAGAGCAGTAGTGCCCCTTATACACAATGCCCACAGTATTACCGCCACTAATCACATAATACCCAGAGCAGTAGTGCCCCTTATACACAATGCCAAAGTATTACCGCCACTAATCACATAATACCCAGAGCAGTAGTGCCCCTTATACACAATGCCACAGTAATACCGCCACTAATCACATAATACCCAGAGCAGTAGTGCCCTTTATACACAATGCCACAGTATTACCGCCACTAATCACATAATACCCAGAGCAGTAGTGCCCCTTATACACAATGCCCACAGTATTACCGCCACTAATCACATAATACCCAGAGCAGTAGTGCCCCTTATACACAATGCCCACAGTATTACTGCCACTAATCACATAATACCCAGAGCAGTAGTGCCCCTTATACACAATGCCACAGTATTACCGCCACTAATCACATAATACCCAGAGCAGTAGTGCCCCTTATACACAATGCCCACAGTATTACCGCCACTAATCACATAATACCCAGAGCAGTAGTGCCCCTTATACACAATGCCACAGTATTACCGCCACTAATCACATAATACCCAGAGCAGTAGTGCCCCTTATACACAATGCCACAGTATTACCGCCACTAATCACATAATACCCAGAGCAGTAGTGCCCCTTATACACAATGCCCACAGTATTACTGCCACTAATCACATAATACCCAGAGCAGTAGTGCCCCTTATACACAATGCCCACAGTATTACCGCCACTAATCGCATATTACCCAGAGCAGTAGTGGCCCTTATACACAATGCCCACAGTATTACCGCCACTAATCGCATAATACCCAGAGCAGTAGTGGCCCTTATACACAATGCCCACAGTATTACTGCCACTAATCACATAATACCCAGAGCAGTAGTGCCCCTTATACACAATGCCACAGTAGTACTGCCACTAATCACATAATACCCAGAGCATTAGTGCCCCTTATACACAATGCCCAGAGTATTTCTGCCACTATTCACATAATACCCAGATCAGTAGTGCCCCTTATACACAATGCCACAGTATTACCACCACTAATCACATAATACCCAGAGCAGTAGTGCCCCTTATACACAATGCCCACAGTACTACTGCCACTAATCACATAATACCCAGAGCAGTAGTGCCCTTATACACAATGCCAAGAGTATTACTGTCACTAATCACATAATACCCAGAGCAGTAGTGCCCCTTATACACAATGCCCAGAGTATTACTGCCACTAATCACATAATACCTAGAGCAGTAGTGCCCCTTATATACAATGCCCACAGTAATACCGCCACTAATCACATAATACCCAGAGCAGTAGTGCCCCTTATACACAATGCCACAGTAATACCGCCACTAATCACATATTACCCAGAGCAGTAGTGCCCTTTATACACAATGCCACAGTATTACCGCCACTAATCACATAATACCCAGAGCAGTAGTGCCCCTTATACACAATGCCACAGCATTACCGCCACTAATCACATAATACCCAAAGCAGTAGTGCCCCTTATACACAATGCCCACAGTATTACTGCCACTAATCACATAATACCCAGAGCAGTAGTGCCCCTTATACACAATGCCACAGTATTACTGCCACTAATCACATAATACCCAGAGCAGTAGTGCCCCTTATACACAATGCCCACAGTATTACTGCCACTAATCACATAATACCCTGAGCAGTAGTGCCCTTTATACACAATGCCACAGTATTACCGCCACTAATCACATAATACCCAGAGCAGTAGTGCCCCTTATACACAATGCCCACAGTATTACCGCCACTAATCACATAATACCCAGAGCAGTAGTGCCCCTTATACACAATGCCACAGCATTACCGCCACTAATCACATAATACCCAAAGCAGTATTGCCCCTTATACACAATGCCCACAGTATTACTGCCACTAATCACATAATACCCAGAGCAGTAGTGCCCCTTATACACAATGCCACAGTATTACCGCCACTAATCACATAATACCCAGAGCAGTAGTGGCCCTTATACACAATGCCCACAGTATTACTGCCACTAATCACAAAATACCCAGAGCAGTAGTGCCCCTTATACACAATGCCCACAGTACTACTGCCACTAATCACATAATACCCAGAGCAGTAGTGCCCCTTATACACAATGCCACAGTAGTACTGCCACTAATCACATAATACCCAGAGCAATTTTGCCCCTTATACACAATGCCCAGAGTATTACTGCCACTAATCACATAATACCCAGAGCAGTAGTGCCCCTTATACACAATGCACACAGTATTACTGCCACTAATCAAATAATACCAGAGCAGTAGAGCTCCTTATACACAAAGCCACAGTATTACCATCACTAATCACATAATACCCACAGCAGTAGTGCCCCTTATACACAATGCCCACAGTATTACTGCCACTAATCACATAATACCCAGAGCAGTAGTGCCCCTTATACACAATGCCCACAGTATTTCCGCCACTAATCACATAATACCCAGAGCAGTAGTGCCCCTTATACACAATGCCCACAGTATTACTGCCACTAATCAAATAATACCAGAACAGTAGTGCCCCTTATACACAATGCCCACAGTATTTCCGCCACTAATCACATAATACCCAGAGCAGTAGTGCCCCTTATACACAATGCCACAGTATTACTGCCACTAATCACATAATACCCAGAGCAGTAGTGCCCCTTATACACAATGCCCACAGTATTACCGCCACTAATCACATAATACCCACAGCAGTAGTGCCCCTTATACACAATGCCCACAGTATTACTGCCACTAATCACATAATACCCAGAGCAGTAGTGCCCCTTATACACAATGCCCACAGTATTTCCGCCACTAATCACATAATACCCAGAGCAGTATTGCCCCTTATACACAATGCCACAGTATTACTGCCACTAATCACATAATACCCAGAGCAGTAGTGCCCCTTATACACAATGCCACAGTATTACTGCCACTAATCACATAATACCCAGAGCAGTAGTGCCCCTTATACACAATGCCCACAGTATTACCGCCACTAATCACATAATACCCAGAGCAGTAGTGCCCCTTATACACAATGCCACAGTATTACTGCCACTAATTACATAATACCCAGAGCAGTAGTGCCCCTTATACACAATGCCCACATTATTACTGCCACTAATCACATAATACCCAGAGCAGTAGTGCCCCTTAAACACAATGCCCACAGTATTACCGCCACTAATCACATAATACCCAGAGCAGTAGTGCCCCTTATACACAATGCCCACAGTATTTCCGCCACTAATCACATAATACCCAGAGCAGTATTGCCCCTTATACACAATGCCCACAGTATTACTGCCACTAATCACATAATACCCAGAGCAGTAGTGCCCCTTATACACAATGCCACAGTATTACCGCCACTAATCACATAATACCCAGAGCAGTAGTTCCCCTTATACACAATGCCCACAGTATTACTGCCACTAATCACATAATACCCAGAGCAGTAGTGCCCCTTATACACAATGCCCACAATACTACTGCTACTAATCACATAATACCCAGAGCAGTAGTGCCCCTTATACACAATGCCCACAGTATTTCCGCCACTAATCACATAATACCCAGAGCCGTAGTGCCCCTTATACACAATGCCACAGTATTACTGCCACTAATCACATAATACCCAGAGCAGTAGTGCCCCTTATACACAATGCCACAGTATTACTGCCACTAATCACATAATACCCAGAGCAGTAGTGCCCCTTATACACAATGCCCACAGTATTACCGCCACTAATCACATAATACCCAGAGCAGTAGTGCCCCTTATACACAATGCCACAGTATTACTGCCACTAATCACATAATACCCAGAGCAGTAGTGCCCCTTATACACAATGCCCACATTATTACTGCCACTAATCACATAATACCCAGAGCAGTAGTGCCCCTTAAACACAATGCCCACAGTATTACCGCCACTAATCACATAATACCCAGAGCAGTAGTGCCCCTTATACACAATGCCCAGAGTATTACTGCCACTAATCACATAATACCCAGAGCAGTAGTGCCCCTTATACACAATGCCCACAGTATTACCACCACTAATCACATAATACCCAGAGCAGTAGTGCCCTTTATACACAATGCCCACAGTATTACCACCACTAATCACATAATACCCAGAGCAGTAGTGCCCTTTATACACAATGCCCACAGTATTACTGCCACTAATCACATAATACCCAGAGCAGTAGTGCCCCTTATACACAATGCAACAGTATTACTGCCACTAATCACATAATACCCAGAGCAGTAGTGCCCCTTATACACAATGCCCACAGTATTACCGCCACTAATTGCATAATACCCAGAGCAGTAGTGGCCCTTATACACAATGCCCACAGTATTACTGCCACTAATCACATAATACCCAGAGCAGTAGTGCCCCTTATACACAATGCCCACAGTACTACTGCCACTAATCACATAATACCCAGAGCAGTAGTGCCCCTTATACACAATGCCCACAGTATTACTGCCACTAATCACATAATACCCAGAGCAGTAGTGCCCCTTATACACAATGCCACAGTAGTACTGCCACTAATCACATAATACCCAGAGCAGTAGTGCCCCTTATACACAATGCCCAGAGTATTTCTGCCACTATTCACATAATACCCAGATCAGTAGTGCCCCTTATACACAATGCCACTGTATTACCACCACTAATCACATAATACCCAGAGCAGTAGTGCCCCTTATACACAATGCCCACAGTACTACTGCCACTAATCACATAATACCCAGAGCAGTAGTGCCCTTATACACAATGCCCAGAGTTTTACTGCCACTAATCACATAATACCCAGAGCAGTAGTGCCCCTTATACACAATGCCCAGAGTATTACTGCCACTAATCACATAATACCCAGAGCAGTAGTGCCCCTTATACACAATGCCCACAGTATTACCGCCACTAATCACATAATACCCAGAGCAGTAGTGCCCCTTATACACAATGCCAAAGTATTACCGCCACTAATCACATAATACCCAGAGCAGTAGTGCCCCTTATACACAATGCCACAGTAATACCGCCACTAATCACATAATACCCAGAGCAGTAGTGCCCTTTATACACAATGCCACAGTATTACCGCCACTAATCACATAATACCCAGAGCAGTAGTGCCCCTTATACACAATGCCCACAGTATTACCGCCACTAATCACATAATACCCAGAGCAGTAGTGCCCCTTATACACAATGCCCACAGTATTACTGCCACTAATCACATAATACCCAGAGCAGTAGTGCCCCTTATACACAATGCCACAGTATTACCGCCACTAATCACATAATACCCAGAGCAGTAGTGCCCCTTTTACACAATGCCACAGTATTACCGCCACTAATCACATAATACCCAGAGCAGTAGTGGCCCTTATACACAATGCCCACAGTATTACTGCCACTAATCACATAATACCCAGAGCAGTAGTGCCCCTTATACACAATGCCCACAGTATTACCGCCACTAATCGCATAATACCCAGAGCAGTAGTGGCCCTTATACACAATGCCCACAGTATTACTGCCACTAATCACATAATACCCAGAGCAGTAGTGCCCCTTATACACAATGCCCACAGTACTACTGCCACTAATCACATAATACCCAGAGCAGTAGTGCCCCTTATACACAATGCCCACAGTATTACTGCCACTAATCACATAATACCCAGAGCAGTAGTGCCCCTTATACACAATGCCACAGTAGTACTGCCACTAATCACATAATACCCAGAGCAGTAGTGCCCCTTATACACAATGCCCAGAGTATTTCTGCCACTATTCACATAATACCCAGATCAGTAGTGCCCCTTATACACAATGCCACAGTATTACCACCACTAATCACATAATACCCAGAGCAGTAGTGCCCCTTATACACAATGCCCACAGTACTACTGCCACTAATCACATAATACCCAGAGCAGTAGTGCCCTTATACACAATGCCCAGAGTATTACTGCCACTAATCACATAATACCCAGAGCAGTAGTGCCCCTTATACACAATGCCCAGAGTATTACTGCCACTAATCACATAATACCCAGAGCAGTAGTGCCCCTTATACACAATGCCCACAGTATTACCGCCACTAATCACATAATACCCAGAGCAGTAGTGCCCCTTATACACAATGCCAAAGTATTACCGCCACTAATCACATAATACCCAGAGCAGTAGTGCCCCTTATACACAATGCCACAGTAATACCGCCACTAATCACATAATACCCAGAGCAGTAGTGCCCTTTATACACAATGCCACAGTATTACCGCCACTAATCACATAATACCCAGAGCAGTAATGCCCCTTATACACAATGCCCACAGTATTACCGCCACTAATCACATAATACCCAGAGCAGTAGTGCCCCTTATACACAATGCCCACAGTATTACTGCCACTAATCACATAATACCCAGAGCAGTAGTGCCCCTTATACACAATGCCACAGTATTACCGCCACTAATCACATAATACCCAGAGCAGTAGTGCCCCTTATACACAATGCCACAGTATTACCGCCACTAATCACATAATACCCAGAGCAGTAGTGCCCCTAATACACAATGCCCACAGTATTACTGCCACTAATCACATAATACCCAGAGCAGTAGTGCCCCTTATACACAATGCCCACAGTACTACTGCCACTAATCACATAATACCCAGAGCAGTAGTGCCCCTTATACACAATGCCCACAGTATTACTGCCACAAATCACATAATACCCAGAGCAGTAGTGCCCCTTATACACAATGCCACAGTAGTACTGCCACTAATCACATAATACCCAGAGCAGTAGTGCCCCTTATACACAATGCCCAGAGTATTTCTGCCACTATTCACATAATACCCAGATCAGTAGTGCCCCTTATACACAATGCCACAGTATTACCACCACTAATCACATAATACCCAGAGCAGTAGTGCCCCTTATACACAATGCCCACAGTACTACTGCCACTAATCACATAATACCCAGAGCAGTAGTGCCCTTATACACAATGCCCAGAGTATTACAGCCACTAATCACATAATACCCAGAGCAGTAGTGCCCCTTATACACAATGCCCACAGTATTACTGCCACTAATCACATAATACTCAGAGCAGTAGTGCCCCTTATACACAATGCCACAGTAGTACTGCCACTAATCACATAATACCCAGAGCAGTAGTGCCCCTTATACACAATGCCCAGAGTATTTCTGCCACTATTCACATAATACCCAGATCAGTAGTGCCCCTTATACACAATGCCACAGTATTACCACCACTAATCACATAATACCCAGAGCAGTAGTGCCCCTTATACACAATGCCCACAGTACTACTGCCACTAATCACATAATACCCAGAGCAGTAGTGCCCTTATACACAATGCCCACAGTATTACCGCCACTAATCACATAATACCCAGAGCATTAGTGCCCCTTATACACAATGCCAAAGTATTACCTCCACTAATCACATAATACCCAGAGCAGCAGTGCCCCTTATACACAATGCCACAGTAATACCGCCACTAATCACATAATACCCAGAGCAGTAGTGCCCTTTATAGACAATGCCACAGTATTACCGCCACTAATCACATAATACCCAGAGCAGTAGTGCCCCTTATACACAATGCCCACAGTATTACTGCCACTAATCACATAATACCCAGAGCAGTAGTGCCCCTTATACACAATGCCCACAGTATTACTGCCACTAATCACATAATACCCAGAGCAGTAGTGCCCCTTATACACAATGCCACAGTAGTACTGCCACTAATCACATAATACCCAGAGCAGTAGTGCCCCTTATACACAATGCCCATAGTATTACTGCCACTAATCACATAATACCCAGAGCAGTAGTGCCCCTTATACACAATGCCCACAGTATTACCGCCACTAATCACATAATACCCAGAGCAGTAGTGCCCCTTATACACAATGCCAAAGTATTACCGCCACTAATCACATAATACCCAGAGCAGTAGTGCCCCTTATACACAATGCCACAGTATTACCGCCACTAATCACATAATACCCAGAGCAGTAGTGCCCTTTATACACAATGCCACAGTATTACCGCCACTAATCACATAATACCCAGAGCAGTAGTGCCCCTTATACACAATGCCCACAGTATTACTGCCGCTAATCACATAATACCCAGAGCAGTAGTGCCCCTTATACACAATGCCCACAGTACTACTGCCACTAATCACATAATACCCAGAGCAGTAGTGCCCCTTATACACAATGCCCACAGTATTACTGCCACTAATCACATAATACCCAGAGCAGTAGTGCCCCTTATACACAATGCCACAGTAGTACTGCCACTAATCACATAATACCCAGAGCAGTAGTGCCCCTTATACACAATGCCCAGAGTATTTCTGCCACTATTCACATAATACCCAGATCAGTAGTGCCCCTTATACACAATGCCACAGTATTACCACCACTAATCACATAATACCCAGAGCAGTAGTGCCCCTTATACACAATGCCCACAGTACTACTGCCACTAATCACATAATACCCAGAGCAGTAGTGCCCTTATACACAATGCCCAGAGTATTACTGCCACTAATCACATAATACCCAGAGCAGTAGTGCCCCTTATACACAATGCCCAGAGTATTACTGCCACTAATCACATAATACCCAGAGCAGTAGTGCCCCTTATACACAATGCCCACAGTATTACCGCCACTAATCACATAATACCCAGAGCAGTAGTGCCCCTTATACACAATGCCAAAGTATTACCGCCACTAATCACATAATACCCAGAGCAGTAGTGCCCCTTATACACAATGCCACAGTAATACCGCCACTAATCACATAATACCCAGAGCAGTAGTGCCCTTTATACACAATGCCACAGTATTACCGCCACTAATCACATAATACCCAGAGCAGTAATGCCCCTTATACACAATGCCCACAGTATTACCGCCACTAATCACATAATACCCAGAGCAGTAGTGCCCCTTATACACAATGCCCACAGTATTACTGCCACTAATCACATAATACCCAGAGCAGTAGTGCCCCTTATACACAATGCCACAGTATTACCGCCACTAATCACATAATACCCAGAGCAGTAGTGCCCCTTATACACAATGCCACAGTATTACCGCCACTAATCACATAATACCCAGAGCAGTAGTGCCCCTAATACACAATGCCCACAGTATTACTGCCACTAATCACATAATACCCAGAGCAGTAGTGCCCCTTATACACAATGCCCACAGTACTACTGCCACTAATCACATAATACCCAGAGCAGTAGTGCCCCTTATACACAATGCCACAGTAGTACTGCCACTAATCACATAATACCCAGAGCAGTAGTGCCCCTTATACACAATGCCCAGAGTATTTCTGCCACTATTCACATAATACCCAGATCAGTAGTGCCCCTTATACACAATGCCACAGTATTACCACCACTAATCACATAATACCCAGAGCAGTAGTGCCCCTTATACACAATGCCCACAGTACTACTGCCACTAATCACATAATACCCAGAGCAGTAGTGCCCTTATACACAATGCCCAGAGTATTACTGCCACTAATCACATAATACCCAGAGCAGTAGTGCCCCTTATACACAATGCCCACAGTATTACTGCCACTAATCACATAATACCCAGAGCAGTAGTGCCCCTTATACACAATGCCACAGTAGTACTGCCACTAATCACATAATACCCAGAGCAGTAGTGCCCCTTATACACAATGCCCAGAGTATTTCTGCCACTATTCACATAATACCCAGATCAGTAGTGCCCCTTATACACAATGCCACAGTATTACCACCACTAATCACATAATACCCAGAGCAGTAGTGCCCCTTATACACAATGCCCACAGTACTACTGCCACTAATCACATAATACCCAGAGCAGTAGTGCCCTTATACACAATGCCCACAGTATTACCTCCACTAATCACATAATACCCAGAGCAGCAGTGCCCCTTATACACAATGCCACAGTAATACCGCCACTAATCACATAATACCCAGAGCAGTAGTGCCCTTTATAGACAATGCCACAGTATTACCGCCACTAATCACATAATACCCAGAGCAGTAGTGCCCCTTATACACAATGCCCACAGTATTACTGCCACTAATCACATAATACCCAGAGCAGTAGTGCCCCTTATACACAATGCCCACAGTATTACTGCCACTAATCACATAATACCCAGAGCAGTAGTGCCCCTTATACACAATGCCACAGTAGTACTGCCACTAATCACATAATACCCAGAGCAGTAGTGCCCCTTATACACAATGCCCAGAGTATTACTGCCACTAATCACATAATACCCAGAGCAGTAGTGCCCCTTATACACAATGCCCACAGTATTACCGCCACTAATCACATAATACCCAGAGCAGTAGTGCCCCTTATACACAATGCCAAAGTATTACCGCCACTAATCACATAATACCCAGAGCAGTAGTGCCCCTTATACACAATGCCACAGTATTACCGCCACTAATCACATAATACCCAGAGCAGTAGTGCCCTTTATAGACAATGCCACAGTATTACCGCCACTAATCACATAATACCCAGAGCAGTAGTGCCCCTTATACACAATGCCCACAGTATTACTGCCACTAATCACATAATACCCAGAGCAGTAGTGCCCCTTATACACAATGCCCACAGTATTACTGCCACTAATCACATAATACCCAGAGCAGTAGTGCCCCTTATACACAATGCCACAGTAATACCGCCACTAATCACATAATACCCAGAGCAGTAGTGCCCTTTATACACAATGCCACAGTATTACCGCCACTAATCACATAATACCCAGAGCAGTAGTGCCCCTTATACACAATGCCCACAGTATTACCGCCACTAATCACATAATACCCAGAGCAGTAGTGCCCCTTATACACAATGCCCACAGTATTACTGCCACTAATCACATAATACCCAGAGCAGTAGTGCCCCTTATACACAATGCCACAGTATTACCGCCACTAATCACATAATACCCAGAGCAGTAGTGCCCCTTATACACAATGCCCACAGTATTACCGCCACTAATCACATAATACCCAGAGCAGTAGTGCCCCTTATACACAATGCCACAGTATTACCGCCACTAATCACATAATACCCAGAGCAGTAGTGCCCCTTATACACAATGCCACAGTATTACCGCCACTAATCACATAATACCCAGAGCAGTAGTGCCCCTTATACACAATGCCCACAGTATTACTGCCACTAATCACATAATACCCAGAGCAGTAGTGCCCCTTATACACAATGCCCACAGTATTACCGCCACTAATCGCATATTACCCAGAGCAGTAGTGGCCCTTATACACAATGCCCACAGTATTACCGCCACTAATCGCATAATACCCAGAGCAGTAGTGGCCCTTATACACAATGCCCACAGTATTACTGCCACTAATCACATAATACCCAGAGCAGTAGTGCCCCTTATACACAATGCCCACAGTACTACTGCCACTAATCACATAATACCCAGAGCAGTAGTGCCCCTTATACACAATGCCCACAGTATTACTGCCACTAATCACATAATACCCAGAGCAGTAGTGCCCCTTATACACAATGCCACAGTAGTACTGCCACTAATCACATAATACCCAGAGCATTAGTGCCCCTTATACACAATGCCCAGAGTATTTCTGCCACTATTCACATAATACCCAGATCAGTAGTGCCCCTTATACACAATGCCACAGTATTACCACCACTAATCACATAATACCCAGAGCAGTAGTGCCCCTTATACACAATGCCCACAGTACTACTGCCACTAATCACATAATACCCAGAGCAGTAGTGCCCTTATACACAATGCCCAGAGTATTACTGTCACTAATCACATAATACCCAGAGCAGTAGTGCCCCTTATACACAATGCCCAGAGTATTACTGCCACTAATCACATAATACCTAGAGCAGTAGTGCCCCTTATATACAATGCCCACAGTATTACCGCCACTAATCACATAATACCCAGAGCAGTAGTGCCCCTTATACACAAAGCCACAGTATTACCGCTACTAATCACATAATACCCAGAGCAGTAGTGCCCCTTATACACAATGCCACAGTAATACCGCCACTAATCACATATTACCCAGAGCAGTAGTGCCCTTTATACACAATGCCACAGTATTACCGCCACTAATCACATAATACCCAGAGCAGTAGTGCCCCTTATACACAATGCCACAGCATTACCGCCACTAATCACATAATACCCAAAGCAGTAGTGCCCCTTATACACAATGCCCACAGTATTACTGCCACTAATCACATAATACCCAGAGCAGTAGTGCCCCTTATACACAATGCCACAGTATTACTGCCACTAATCACATAATACCCAGAGCAGTAGTGCCCCTTATACACAATGCCCACAGTATTACTGCCACTAATCACATAATACCCTGAGCAGTAGTGCCCTTTATACACAATGCCACAGTATTACCGCCACTAATCACATAATACCCAGAGCAGTAGTGCCCCTTATACACAATGCCCACAGTATTACCGCCACTAATCGCATAATACCCAGAGCAGTAGTGCCCCTTATACACAATGCCACAGCATTACCGCCACTAATCACATAATACCCAAAGCAGTAGTGCCCCTTATACACAATGCCCACAGTATTACTGCCACTAATCACATAATACCCAGAGCAGTAGTGCCCCTTATACACAATGCCACAGTATTACCGCCACTAATCACATAATACCCAGAGCAGTAGTGGCCCTTATACACAATGCCCACAGTATTACTGCCACTAATCACAAAATACCCAGAGCAGTAGTGCCCCTTATACACAATGCCCACAGTACTACTGCCACTAATCACATAATACCCAGAGCAGTAGTGCCCCTTATACACAATGCCACAGTAGTACTGCCACTAATCACATAATACCCAGAGCAATTTTGCCCCTTATACACAATGCCCAGAGTATTACTGCCACTAATCACATAATACCCAGAGCAGTAGTGCCCCTTATACACAATGCACACAGTATTACTGCCACTAATCAAATAATACCAGAGCAGTAGAGCTCCTTATACACAAAGCCACAGTATTACCATCACTAATCACATAATACCCACAGCAGTAGTGCCCCTTATACACAATGCCCACAGTATTACTGCCACTAATCACATAATACCCAGAGCAGTAGTGCCCCTTATACACAATGCCCACAGTATTTCTGCCACTAATCACATAATACCCAGAGCAGTAGTGCCCCTTATACACAATGCCCACAGTATTACTGCCACTAATCAAATAATACCAGAACAGTAGTGCCCCTTATACACAATGCCCACAGTATTTCCGCCACTAATCACATAATACCCAGAGCAGTAGTGCCCCTTATACACAATGCCACAGTATTACTGCCACTAATCACATAATACCCAGAGCAGTAGTGCCCCTTATACACAATGCCACAGTATTACTGCCACTAATCACATATTACCCAGAGCAGTAGTGCCCCTTATACACAATGCCCACAGTATTACCGCCACTAATCACATAATACCCAGAGCAGTAGTGCCCCTTATACACAATGCCACAGTATTACTGCCACTAATCACATAATACCCAGAGCAGTAGTGCCCCTTATACACAATGCCCACAGTATTACTGCCACTAATCACATAATACCCACAGCAGTAGTGCCCCTTATACACAATGCCCACAGTATTACTGCCACTAATCACATAATACCCAGAGCAGTAGTGCCCCTTATACACAATGCCCACAGTATTTCCGCCACTAATCACATAATACCCAGAGCAGTATTGCCCCTTATACACAATGCCACAGTATTACTGCCACTAATCACATAATACCCAGAGCAGTAGTGCCCCTTATACACAATGCCACAGTATTACTGCCACTAATCACATAATACCCAGAGCAGTAGTGCCCCTTATACACAATGCCCACAGTATTACCGCCACTAATCACATAATACCCAGAGCAGTAGTGCCCCTTATACACAATGCCACAGTATTACTGCCACTAATTACATAATACCCAGAGCAGTAGTGCCCCTTATACACAATGCCCACATTATTACTGCCACTAATCACATAATACCCAGAGCAGTAGTGCCCCTTAAACACAATGCCCACAGTATTACCGCCACTAATCACATAATACCCAGAGCAGTAGTGCCCCTTATACACAATGCCCACAGTATTTCCGCCACTAATCACATAATACCCAGAGCAGTATTGCCCCTTATACACAATGCCCACAGTATTACTGCCACTAATCACGTAATACCCAGAGCAGTAGTGCCCCTTATACACAATGCCACAGTATTACCGCCACTAATCACATAATACCCAGAGCAGTAGTTCCCCTTATACACAATGCCCACAGTATTACTGCCACTAATCACATAATACCCAGAGCAGTAGTGCCCCTTATACACAATGCCCACAATACTACTGCTACTAATCACATAATACCCAGAGCAGTAGTGCCCCTTATACACAATGCCCACAGTATTTCCGCCACTAATCACATAATACCCAGAGCCGTAGTGCCCCTTATACACAATGCCACAGTATTACTGCCACTAATCACATAATACCCAGAGCAGTAGTGCCCCTTATACACAATGCCACATTATTACTGCCACTAATCACATAATACCCAGAGCAGTAGTGCCCCTTATACACAATGCCCACAGTATTACCGCCACTAATCACATAATACCCAGAGCAGTAGTGCCCCTTATACACAATGCCACAGTATTACTGCCACTAATCACATAATACCCAGAGCAGTAGTGCCCCTTATACACAATGCCCACATTATTACTGCCACTAATCACATAATACCCAGAGCAGTAGTGCCCCTTAAACACAATGCCCACAGTATTACCGCCACTAATCACATAATACCCAGAGCAGTAGTGCCCCTTATACACAATGCCCAGAGTATTACTGCCACTAATCACATAATACCCAGAGCAGTAGTGCCCCTTATACACAATGCCCACAGTATTACCACCACTAATCACATAATACCCAGAGCAGTAGTGCCCTTTATACACAATGCCCACAGTATTACCACCACTAATCACATAATACCCAGAGCAGTAGTGCCCTTTATACACAATGCCCACAGTATTACTGCCACTAATCACATAATACCCAGAGCAGTAGTGCCCCTTATACACAATGCCACAGTATTACTGCCACTAATCACATAATACCCAGAGCAGTAGTGCCCCTTATACACAATGCCCACAGTATTACCGCCACTAATTGCATAATACCCAGAGCAGTAGTGCCCCTTATACACAATGCCCACAGTACTACTGCCACTAATCACATAATACCCAGAGCAGTAGTGCCCCTTATACACAATGCCCAGAGTATTACTGCCACTAATCACATAATACCCAGAGCAGTAGTGCCCCTTATACACAATGCCACAGTAGTACTGCCACTAATCACATAATACCCAGAGCAGTAGTGCCCCTTATACACAATGCCCAGAGTATTTCTGCCACTATTCACATAATACCCAGATCAGCAGTGCCCCTAATACACAATGCCACTGTATTACCACCACTAATCACATAATACCCAGAGCAGTAGTGCCCCTTATACACAATGCCCACAGTACTACTGCCACTAATCACATAATACCCAGAGCAGTAGTGCCCTTATACACAATGCCCAGAGTTTTACTGCCACTAATCACATAATACCCAGAGCAGTAGTGCCCCTTATACACAATGCCCAGAGTATTACTGCCACTAATCACATAATACCCAGAGCAGTAGTGCCCCTTATACACAATGCCCACAGTATTACCACCACTAATCACATAATACCCAGAGCAGTAGTGCCCCTTATACACAATGCCAAAGTATTACCGCCACTAATCACATAATACCCAGAGCAGTAGTGCCCCTTATACACAATGCCACAGTAATACCGCCACTAATCACATAATACCCAGAGCAGTAGTGCCCTTTATACACAATGCCACAGTATTACCGCCACTAATCACATAATACCCAGAGCAGTAGTGCCCCTTATACACAATGCCCACAGTATTACCGCCACTAATCACATAATACCCAGAGCAGTAGTGCCCCTTATACACAATGCCCACAGTATTACTGCCACTAATCACATAATACCCAGAGCAGTAGTGCCCCTTATACACAATGCCACAGTATTACCGCCACTAATCACATAATACCCAGAGCAGTAGTGCCCCTTATACACAATGCCACAGTATTACCGCCACTAATCACATAATACCCAGAGCAGTAGTGCCCCTAATACACAATGCCCACAGTATTACTGCCACTAATCACATAATACCCAGAGCAGTAGTGCCCCTTATACACAATGCCCACAGTACTACTGCCACTAATCACATAATACCCAGAGCAGTAGTGCCCCTTATACACAATGCCACAGTATTACCACCACTAATCACATAATACCCAGAGCAGTAGTGCCCCTTATACACAATGCCCACAGTACTACTGCCACTAATCACATAATACCCAGAGCAGTAGTGCCCTTATACACAATGCCCAGAGTATTACTGCCACTAATCACATAATACCCAGAGCAGTAGTGCCCCTTATACACAATGCCCACAGTATTACTGCCACTAATCACATAATACCCAGAGCAGTAGTGCCCCTTATACACAATGCCACAGTAGTACTGCCACTAATCACATAATACCCAGAGCAGTAGTGCCCCTTATACACAATGCCCAGAGTATTTCTGCCACTATTCACATAATACCCAGATCAGTAGTGCCCCTTATACACAATGCCACAGTATTACCACCACTAATCACATAATACCCAGAGCAGTAGTGCCCCTTATACACAATGCCCACAGTACTACTGCCACTAATCACATAATACCCAGAGCAGTAGTGCCCTTATACACAATGCCCACAGTATTACCGCCACTAATCACATAATACCCAGAGCAGTAGTGCCCCTTATACACAATGCCAAAGTATTACCGCCACTAATCACATAATACCCAGAGCAGTAGTGCCCCTTATACACAATGCCACAGTAATACCGCCACTAATCACATAATACCCAGAGCAGTAGTGCCCTTTATACACAATGCCACATTATTACCGCCACTAATCACATAATACCCAGAGCAGTAGTGCCCCTTATACACAATGCCCACAGTATTACCGCCACTAATCACATAATACCCAGAGCAGTAGTGCCCCTTATACACAATGCCCACAGTATTACTGCCACTAATCACATAATACCCAGAGCAGTAGTGCCCCTTATACACAATGCCACAGTATTACCGCCACTAATCACATAATACCCAGAGCAGTAGTGCCCCTTATACACAATGCCACAGTATTACCGCCACTAATCACATAATACCCAGATCAGTAGTGCCCCTAATACACAATGCCCACAGTATTACTGCCACTAATCACATAATACCCAGAGCAGTAGTGCCCCTTATACACAATGCCACAGTATTACCACCACTAATCACATAATACCCAGAGCAGTAGTGCCCCTTATACACAATGCCCACAGTACTACTGCCACTAATCACATAATACCCAGAGCAGTAGTGCCCTTATACACAATGCCCAGAGTATTACTGCCACTAATCACATAATACCCAGAGCAGTAGTGCCCCTTATACACAATGCCCACAGTATTACTGCCACTAATCACATAATACCCAGAGCAGTAGTGCCCCTTATACACAATGCCACAGTAGTACTGCCACTAATCACATAATACCCAGAGCAGTAGTGCCCCTTATACACAATGCCACAGTATTACCACCACTAATCACATAATACCCAGAGCAGTAGTGCCCTTATACACTATGCCCAGAGTATTACTGCCACTAATCACATAATACCCAGAGCAGTAGTGCCCCTTATACACAATGCCGAGAGTATTACTGCCACTAATCACATAATACCCAGAGCAGTAGTGCCCCTTATACACAATGCCCACAGTATTACCGCCACTAATCACATAATACCCAGAGCAGTAGTGCCCCTTATACACAATGCCCACAGTATTACTGCCACTAATCACATAATACCCAGAGCAGTAGTGCCCCTTATACACAATGCCACAGTATTACCGCCACTAATCACATAATACCCAGAGCAGTAGTGCCCCTTATACACAATGCCACAGTAATACCGCCACTAATCACATAATACCCAGAGCAGTAGTGCCCTTTATACACAATGCCACAGTATTACCGCCACTAATCACATAATACCCAGAGCAGTAGTGCCCCTTTTACACAATGCCCACAGTATTACCGCCACTAATCACATAATACCCAGAGCAGTAGTGCCCCTTATACACAATGCCCACAGTATTACTGCCACTAATCACATAATACCCAGAGCAGTAGTGCCCCTTATACACAATGCCACAGTATTACCGCCACTAATCACATAATACCCAGAGCAGAAGTGCCCCTTATACACAATGCCACAGTATTACCGCCACTAATCACATAATACCCAGAGCAGTAGTGCCCCTTATACACAATGCCCACAGTATTACTGCCACTAATCACATAATACCCAGAGCAGTAGTGCCCCTTATACACAATGCCCACAGTATTACCGCCACTAATCGCATAATACCCAGAGCAGTAGTGGCCCTTATACACAATGCCCACAGTATTACCGCCACTAATCGCATAATACCCAGAGCAGTAGTGGCCCTTATACACAATGCCCACAGTATTACTGCCACTAATCACATAATACCCAGAGCAGTAGTGCCCCTTATACACAATGCCCACAGTACTACTGCCACTAATCACATAATACCAAGAGCAGTAGTGCCCCTTATACACAATGCCCACAGTATTACTGCCACTAATCACATAATACCAGAGCAGTAGTGCCCCTTATACACAATGCCACAGTAGTACTGCCACTAATCACATAATACCCAGAGCAGTAGTGCCCCTTATACACAATGCCCACAGTACTACTGCCACTAATCACATAATACCCAGAGCAGTAGTGCCCTTATACACAATGCCCAGAGTATTACTGTCACTAATCACATAATACCCAGAGCAGTAGTGCCCCTTATACACAATGCCCAGAGTATTACTGCCACTAATCACATAATACCTAGAGCAGTAGTGCCCCTTATATACAATGCCCACAGTATTACCGCCACTAATCACATAATACCCAGAGCAGTAGTGCCCCTTATACACAAAGCCACAGTATTACCGCCACTAATCACATAATACCCAGAGCAGTAGTGCCCCTTATACACAATGCCACAGTAATACCGCCACTAATCACATATTACCCAGAGCAGTAGTGCCCTTTATACACAATGCCACAGTATTACCGCCACTAATCACATAATACCCAGAGCAGTAGTGCCCCTTATACACAATGCCACAGCATTACCGCCACTAATCACATAATACCCAAAGCAGTAGTGCCCCTTATACACAATGCCACAGTATTACTGCCACTAATCACATAATACCCAGAGCAGTAGTGCCCCTTATACACAATGCCACAGTATTACTGCCACTAATCTCATAATACCCAGAGCAGTAGTGCCCTTTATACACAATGCCACAGTATTACCGCCACTAATCACATAATACCCAGAGCAGTAGTGCCCCTTATACACAATGCCCACAGTATTACCGCCACTAATCACATAATACCCAGAGCAGTAGTGCCCCTTATACACAATGCCACAGCATTACCGCCACTAATCACATAATACCCAAAGCAGTAGTGCCCCTTATACACAATGCCCACAGTATTACTGCCACTAATCACATAATACCCAGAGCAGTAGTGCCCCTTATACACAATGCCACAGTATTACCACCACTAATCACATAATACCCAGAGCAGTAGTGCCCCTTATACACAATGCCCACAGTACTACTGCCACTAATCACATAATACCCAGAGCAGTAGTGCCCTTATACACAATGCCCAGAGTATTACTGTCACTAATCACATAATACCCAGAGCAGTAGTGCCCCTTATACACAATGCCCAGAGTATTACTGCCACTAATCACATAATACCTAGAGCAGTAGTGCCCCTTATATACAATGCCCACAGTATTACCGCCACTAATCACATAATACCCAGAGCAGTAGTGCCCCTTATACACAAAGCCACAGTATTACCGCCACTAATCACATAATACCCAGAGCAGTAGTGCCCCTTATACACAATGCCACAGTAATACCGCCACTAATCACATATTACCCAGAGCAGTAGTGCCCTTTATACACAATGCCACAGTATTACCGCCACTAATCACATAATACCCAGAGCAGTAGTGCCCCTTATACACAATGCCACAGCATTACCGCCACTAATCACATAATACCCAAAGCAGTAGTGCCCCTTATACACAATGCCCACAGTATTACTGCCACTAATCACATAATACCCAGAGCAGTAGTGCCCCTTATACACAATGCCACAGTATTACTGCCACTAATCACATAATACCCAGAGCAGTAGTGCCCTTTATACACAATGCCACAGTATTACCGCCACTAATCACATAATACCCAGAGCAGTAGTGCCCCTTATACACAATGCCCACAGTATTACCGCCACTAATCACATAATACCCAGAGCAGTAGTGCCCCTTATACACAATGCCACAGCATTACCGCCACTAATCACATAATACCCAAAGCAGTAGTGCCCCTTATACACAATGCCCACAGTATTACTGCCACTAATCACATAATACCCAGAGCAGTAGTGCCCCTTATACACAATGCCACAGTATTACCGCCACTAATCACATAATACCCAGAGCAGTAGTGGCCCTTATACACAATGCCCACAGTATTACTGCCACTTATTACAAAATACCCAGAGCAGTAGTGCCCCTTATACACAATGCCCACAGTACTACTGCCACTAATCACATAATACCCAGAGCAGTAGTGCCCCTTATACACAATGCCCACAGTATTACTGCCACTAATCACATAATACCCAGAGCAGTAGTGCCCCTTATACACAATGCCACAGTAGTACTGCCACTAATCACATAATACCCAGAGCAGTAGTGCCCCTTATACACAATGCCCAGAGTATTTCTGCCACTATTCACATAATACCCAGATCAGTAGTGTCCCTTATACACAATGCCACAGTATTACCACCACTAATCACATAATACCCAGAGCAGTAGTGCCCCTTATACACAATGCCCACAGTACTACTGCCACTAATCACATAATACCCAGAGCAGTAGTGCCCTTATACACAATGCCCAGAGTATTACTGCCACTAATCACATAATACCCAGAGCAGTAGTGCCCCTTATACACAATGCCCAGAGTATTACTGCCACTAATCACATAATACCTAGAGCAGTAGTGCCCCTTATATACAATGCCCACAGTATTACCGCCACTAATCACATAATACCCAGAGCAGTAGTGCCCCTTATACACAAAGCCACAGTATTACCGCCACTAATCACATAATACCCAGAGCAGTAGTGCCCCTTATACACAATGCCACAGTAATACCGCCACTAATCACATATTACCCAGAGCAGTAGTGCCCTTTATACACAATGCCACAGTATTACCGCCACTAATCACATAATACCCAGAGCAGTAGTGCCCCTTATACACAATGCCACAGCATTACCGCCACTAATCACATAATACCCAAAGCAGTAGTGCCCCTTATACACAATGCCCACAGTATTACTGCCACTAATCACATAATACCCAGAGCAGTAGTGCCCCTTATACACAATGCCACAGTATTACCGCCACTAATCACATAATACCCAGAGCAGTAGTGCCCCTTATACACAATGCCACAGTATTACCGCCACTAATCACATAATACCCAGAGCAGTAGTGCCCCTTATACACAATGCCCACAGTATTACTGCCACTAATCACATAATACCCAGAGCAGTAGTACCCTTTATACACAATGCCACAGTATTCCCGCCACTAATCACATAATACCCAGAGCAGTAGTGCCCCTTATACACAATGCCACAGTATTACCGTCACTAATCACATAATACCCAGAGCAGTAGTGCCCCTTATACACACTGCCACAGTATTACCGCCACTAATCACATATTACCCAGAGCAGTAGTGCCCCTTATACACAATGCCACAGTATTACCGCCACTAATCACATAATACCCAGAGCAGTAGTGCTCCTTATACACAATGCCCACAGTATTACCGCCACTAATCACATAATACCCAGAGCAGTAGTGCCCCTTATACACAATGCCCACAGTATTACCGCCACTAATCACATAATACCCAGAGCAGTAGTGCCCCTTATACACAATGCCCACAGTATTTCCTCCACTAATCACATAATACCCAGAGCAGTAGTGCCCCTTATACACAATGCCACAGTATTACTGCCACTAATCACATAATACCCAGAGCAGTAGTGCCCCTTATACACAATGCCACAGCATTACCGCCACTAATCACATAATACCCAGAGCAGTAGTGCCCCTTATACACAATGCCACAGTATTACTGCCACTAATCACATAATACCCAGAGCAGTAGTGCCCCTTATACACAATGCCCAGAGTATTACTGCCACTAATCACATAATACCCAGAGCAGTAGTGCCCCTTATACACAATGCACACAGTATTACTGCCACTAATCAAATAATACCAGAGCAGTAGAGCTCCTTATACACAAAGCCCACAGTATTACCATCACTAATCACATAATACCCACAGCAGTAGTGTCCCTTATACACAATGCCCACAGTATTACTGCCACTAATCACATAATACCCAGAGCAGTAGTGCCCCTTATACACAATGCCACAGTATTACCGCCACTAATCACATAATACCCAGAGCAGTAGTGCCCCTTATACACAATGCCACAGTATTACTGTCACTAATCACATAATACCCAGAGCAGTAGTGCCCCTTATACACACTGCCACAGTATTACCGCCACTAATCACATATTACCCAGAGCAGTAGTGCCCCTTATACACAATGCCACAGTATTATTCCACTAATCACATAATACCCAGAGCAGTAGTGCTCCTTATACACAATGCCCACAGTATTACCGCCACTAATCACATAATACCCAGAGCAGTAGTGCCCCTTATACACAATGCCCACAGTATTACCGCCACTAATCACATAATACCCAGAGCAGTAGTGCCCCTTATACACAATGCCCACAGTATTTCCTCCACTAATCACATAATACCCAGAGCAGTAGTGCCCCTTATACACAATGCCACAGTATTACTGCCACAAATCACATAATACCCAGAGCAGTAGTGCCCCTTATACACAATGCCACAGCATTACCGCCACTAATCACATAATACCCAGAGCAGTAGTGCCCCTTATACACAATGCCACAGTATTACTGCCACTAATCACATAATACCCAGAGCAGTAGTGCCCCTTATACACAATGCCACAGTAGTACTGCCACTAATCACATAATACCCAGAGCAATTTTGCCCCTTATACACAATGCCCAGAGTATTAATGCCACTAATCACATAATACCCAGAGCAGTAGTGCCCCTTATACACAATGCACACAGTATTACTGCCACTAATCAAATAATACCAGAGCAGTAGAGCTCCTTATACACAAAGCCCACAGTATTACCATCACTAATCACATAATACCCACAGCAGTAGTGCCCCTTATACACAATGCCCACAGTATTACTGCCACTAATCACATAATACCCAGAGCAGTAGTGCCCCTTATACACAATGCCCACAGTATTTCCGCCACTAATCACATAATACCCAGAGCAGTAGTGCCCCTTATACACAATGCCACAGTATTACTGCCACTAATCACATAATACCAGAGCAGTAGTGCCCCTTATACACAATGCCCACAGTATTACCGCCACTAATCACATAATACCCAGAGCAGTAGTGCTCCTTATACACAATGCCACAGTATTACTACCACTAATCACATAATACTCAGAGCAGTAGTGCCCCTTATACACAATGCCCACAGTATTACCGCCACTAATCACATAATACCCAGAGCAGTAGTGCCCCTTATACACCATGCCACAGTATTACTGCCACTAATCACATAATACCCAGAGCAGTAGTGCCCCTTATACACAATGCCCACATTATTACTGCCACTAATCACATAATACCCAGAGCAGTAGTGCCCCTTAAACACAATGCCCACAGTATTACCGCCACTAATCACATAATACCCAGAGCAGTAGTGCCCCTTATACACAATGCCCAGAGTATTACTGCCACTAATCACATAATACCCAGAGCAGTAGTGCCCCTTATACACAATGCCCACAGTATTACCGCCACTAATCACATAATACCCAGAGCAGTAGTGCCCTTTATACACAATGCCCACAGTATTACCGCCACTAATCACATAATACCCAGAGCAGTAGTGTCCTTTATACACAATGCCCACAGTATTACTGCCACTAATCACATAATACCCAGAGCAGTAGTGCCCCTTATACACAATGCCACAGTATTACTGCCACTAATCACATAATACCCAGAGCAGTAGTGCCCCTTATACACAATGCCCACAGTATTACCGCCACTAATCACATAATACCACAGCAGTAGTGCCCCTTATACACAATGCCCACAGTATTACTGCCACTAATCACATAATACCCAGAGCAGTAGTGCCCCTTATACACAATGCCCACAATACTACTGCCACTAATCCCATAATACCCAGAGCAGTAGTGCCCCTTATACACAATGCCCACAGTATTTCCGCCACTAATCACATAATACCCAGAGCAGTAGTGCCCCTTATACACAATGCCACAGTATTACTGCTACTAATCACATAATACCCAGAGCAGTAGTGCCCCTTATACACAATGCCCACAGTATTACCGCCACTAATCACATAATACCCAGAGCAGTAGTGCCCCTTATACACAATGCCACAGTATTACTGCCACTAATCGCATAATACCCAGAGCAGTAGTGCCCCTTATACACAATGCCCACAGTATTACCGCCACTAATCACATAATACCCACAGCAGTAGTGCCTCTTATACACAATGCCCACAGTATTACTGCCACTAATCACATAATACCCAGAGCAGTAGTGCCCCTTATACACAATGCCCACAGTATTTCCGCCACTAATCACATAATACCCAGAGCAGTAGTGCCCCTTATACACAATGCCACAGTATTACTGCCACTAATCACATAATACCCAGAGCAGTAGTGCCCCTTATACACAATGCCCACAGTATTACCGCCACTAATCACATAATACCCAGAGCAGTAGTGCCCTTTATACACAATGCCCACAGTATTACTTCCACTAATCACATAATACCCAGAGCAGTAGTGCCCCTTATACACAATGCCACAGTATTACTGCCACTAATCACATAATACCCAGAGCAGTAGTGCCCCTTATACACAATGCCCACAGTATTACCGCCACTAATCACATAATACCACAGCAGTAGTGCCCCTTATACACAATGCCCACAGTATTACTGCCACTAATCACATAATACCCAGAGCAGTAGTGCCCCTTATACACAATGCCCACAATACTACTGTCACTAATCACATAATACCCAGAGCAGTAGTGCCCCTTATATACAATGCCCACAGTATTACTGCCACTAATCACATAATACCCAGAGCAGTAGTGCCCCTTATACACAATGCCCACAATACTACTGCCACTAATCACATAATACCCAGAGCAGTAGTGCCCCTTATACACAATGCCACAGTATTACCGCCACTAATCACATAATACCCTGAGCAGTAGTGCCCCTTATACACAATGCCCAGAATATTTCTACCACTATTCACATAATACCCAGATCAGTAGTGCCCCTTATACACAATGCCACAGTATTACCACCACTAATCACATAATACCCAGAGCAGTAGTGCCCCTTATACACAATGCCCACAGTACTACCGCCACTAATCACATAATACCCAGAGCAGTAGTGCCCTTATACACAATGCCCAGAGTATTACTGCCACTAATCACATAATACCCAGAGCAGTAGTGCCCCTTATACACAATGCCCAGAGTATTACTGCCACTAATCACATAATATCCAGAGCAGTAGTGCCCCTTATACACAATGCCCACAGTATTACCGCCACTAATCACATAATACCCAGAGCAGTAGTGCCCCTTATACACAATGCCAAAGTATTACCGCCACTAATCACATAATACCCAGAGCAGTAGTGCCCCTTATACACAATGCCACAGTATTACCGCCACTAATCACATAATACCCAGAGCAGTAGTGCTCCTTATACACAATGCCCACAGTATTACCGCCACTAATCACATAATACCCAGAGCAGTAGTGCCCCTTATACACAATGCCCACAGTATTACCGCCACTAATCACATAATACCCAGAGCAGTAGTGCCCCTTATACACAATGCCCACAGTATTTCCTCCACTAATCACATAATACCCAGAGCAGTAGTGCCCCTTATACACAATGCCACAGCATTACCGCCACTAATCACATAATACCCAGAGCAGTAGTGCCCCTTATACACAATGCCACAGTATTACTGCCACTAATCACATAATACCCAGAGCAGTAGTGCCCCTTATACACAATGCCACAGTAGTACTGCCACTAATCACATAATACCCAGAGCAATTTTGCCCCTTATACACAATGCCCAGAGTATTACTGCCACTAATCACATAATACCCAGAGCAGTAGTGCCCCTTATACACAATGCACACAGTATTACTGCCACTAATCAAATAATACCAGAGCAGTAGAGCTCCTTATACACAAAGCCCACAGTATTACCATCACTAATCACATAATACCCACAGCAGTAGTGCCCCTTATACACAATGCCCACAGTATTACTGCCACTAATCACATAATACCCAGAGCAGTAGTGCCCCTTATACACAATGCCCACAGTATTTCCGCCACTAATCACATAATACCCAGAGCAGTAGTGCCCCTTATACACAATGCCACAGTATTACTGCCACTAATCACATAATACCAGAGCAGTAGTGCCCCTTATACACAATGCCCACAGTATTACCGCCACTAATCACATAATACCCAGAGCAGTAGTGCTCCTTATACACAATGCCACAGTATTACTGCCACTAATCACATAATACCCAGAGCAGTAGTGCCCCTTATACACCATGCCACAGTATTACTGCCACTAATCACATAATACCCAGAGCAGTAGTGCCCCTTATACACAATGCCCACATTATTACTGCCACTAATCACATAATACCCAGAGCAGTAGTGCCCCTTAAACACAATGCCCACAGTATTACCGCCACTAATCACATAATACCCAGAGCAGTAGTGCCCCTTATACACAATGCCCAGAGTATTACTGCCACTAATCACATAATACCCAGAGCAGTAGTGCCCCTTATACACAATGCCCACAGTATTACCGCCACTAATCACATAATACCCAGAGCAGTAGTGCCCCTTATACACAATGCCCACAGTATTACTGCCACTAATCACATAATACCCAGAGCAGTAGTGCCCCTTATACACAATGCCCAGAGTATTACTGCCACTAATCACATAATACCCAGAGCAGTAGTGCCCCTTATACACAATGCCCACAGTATTACCGCCACTAATCACATAATACCCAGAGCAGTAGTGCCCCTTATACACAATGCCACAGTATTACTGCCACTAATCACATAATACCCAGAGCAGTAGTGCCCCTTATACACAATGCCCACAGTATTACCGCCACTAATCACATAATACCACAGCAGTAGTGCCCCTTATACACAATGCCCACAGTATTACTGCCACTAATCACATAATACCCAGAGCAGTAGTGCCCCTTATACACAATGCCCACAATACTACTGCCACTAATCACATAATACCCAGAGCAGTAGTGCCCCTTATACACAATGCCCACAGTATTACTGCCACTAATCACATAATACCAAGAGCAGTAGTGCCCCTTGTACACAATGCCCACAATACTACTGCCACTAATCCCATAATACCCAGAGCAGTAGTGCCCCTTATACACAATGCCCACAGTATTTCCGCCACTAATCACATAATACCCAGAGCAGTAGTGCCCCTTATACACAATGCCACAGTATTACTGCTACTAATCACATAATACCCAGAGCAGTAGTGCCCCTTATACACAATGCCACAGTATTACTGCCACTAATCACATAATACCCAGAGCAGTAGTGCCCCTTATACACAATGCCCACAGTATTACTGCCACTAATCACATAATACCCAGAGCAGTAGTGCCCCTTATACACAATGCCACAGCATTACTGCCACTAATCACATAATACCCAGAGCAGTAGTGCCCCTTATACACAATGCCCACAGTATTACCGCCACTAATCACATAATACCCACAGCAGTAGTGCCCCTTATACACAATGCCCACAGTATTACTGCCACTAATCACATAATACCCAGAGCAGTAGTGCCCCTTATACACAATGCCCACAGTATTTCCGCCACTAATCACATAATACCCAGAGCAGTAGTGCCCCTTATACACAATGCCACAGTATTACTGCCACTAATCACATAATACCCAGAGCAGTAGTGCCCCTTATACACAATGCCACAGTATTACTGCCACTAATCACAATACCCAGAGCAGTAGTGCCCCTTATACACAAATCCCACAGTATTACCGCCACTAATCACATAATACCCAGAGCAGTAGTGCCCCTTATACACAATGCCACAGTATTACTGCCACTAATCACATAATTCCCAGAGCAGTAGTGCCCCTTATACACAATGCCCACATTATTACTGCCACTAATCACATAATACCCAGAGCAGTAGTGCCCCTTAAACACAATGCCCACAGTATTACCACCACTAATCACATAATACCCAGAGCAGTAGTGCCCCTTATACACAATGCCCAGAGTATTACTGCCACTAATCACATAATACCCAGAGCAGTAGTGCCCCTTATACACAATGCCCAGAGTATTACTGCCACTAATCACATAATACCCAGAGCAGTAGTGCCCTTTATACACAATGCCCACAGTATTACTGCCACTAATCACATAATACCCAGAGCAGTAGTGCCCCTTATACACAATGCCACAGTATTACTGCCACTAATCACATAATACCCAGAGCAGTAGTGCCCCTTATACACAATGCCCACAGTATTACCTCCACTAATCACATAATACCACAGCAGTAGTGCCCCTTATACACAATGCCCACAGTATTACTGCCACTAATCACATAATACCCAGAGCAGTAGTGCCCCTTATACACAATGCCCACAATACTACTGTCACTAATCACATAATACCCAGAGCAGTAGTGCCCCTTATACACAATGCCCACAGTATTACTGCCACTAATCACATAATACCCAGAGCAGTAGTGCCCCTTATACACAATGCCCACAATACTACTGCCACTAATCACATAATACCCAGAGCAGTAGTGCCCCTTATACACAATGCCCACAGTATTACCGCCACTAATCGCATAATACCCAGAGCAGTAGTGGCCCTTATACACAATGCCCACAGTACTACTGCCACTAATCACATAATACCCAGAGCAGTAGTGCCCCTTATACACAATGCCCACAGTATTTCTGCCACTATTCACATAATACCCAGATCAGTAGTGCCCCTTATACACAATGCCACAGTATTACCACCACTAATCACATAATACCCAGAGCAGTAGTGCCCCTTATACACAATGCCCACAGTATTACCGCCACTAATCACATAATACCCACAGCAGTAGTGCCCCTTATACACAATGCCCACAGTATTACTGCCACTAATCACATAATACCCAGAGCAGTAGTGCCCCTTATACACAATGCCCACAGTATTTCCGCCACTAATCACATAATACCCAGAGCAGTAGTGCCCCTTATACACAATGCCACAGTATTACTGCCACTAATCACATAATACCCAGAGCAGTAGTGCCCCTTATACACAATGCCACAGTATTACTGCCACTAATCACATAATACCCAGAGCAGTAGTGCCCCTTATACACAAATCCCACAGTATTACCGCCACTAATCACATAATACCCAGAACAGTAGTGCCCCTTATACACAATGCCACAGTATTACTGCCACTAATCACATAATTCCCAGAGCAGTAGTGCCCCTTATACACAATGCCCACATTATTACTGCCACTAATCACATAATACCCAGAGCAGTAGTGCCCCTTAAACACAATGCCCACAGTATTACCACCACTAATCACATAATACCCAGAGCAGTAGTGCCCCTTATACACAATGCCACAGTATTACTGCCACTAATCTCATAATACCCAGAGCAGTAGTGCCCTTTATACACAATGCCACAGTATTACCGCCACTAATCACATAATACCCAGAGCAGTAGTGCCCCTTATACACAATGCCCACAGTATTACCGCCACTAATCACATAATACCCAGAGCAGTAGTGCCCCTTATACACAATGCCACAGCATTACCGCCACTAATCACATAATACCCAAAGCAGTAGTGCCCCTTATACACAATGCCCACAGTATTACTGCCACTAATCACATAATACCCAGAGCAGTAGTGCCCCTTATACACAATGCCACAGTATTACCACCACTAATCACATAATACCCAGAGCAGTAGTGCCCCTTATACACAATGCCCACAGTACTACTGCCACTAATCACATAATACCCAGAGCAGTAGTGCCCTTATACACAATGCCCAGAGTATTACTGTCACTAATCACATAATACCCAGAGCAGTAGTGCCCCTTATACACAATGCCCAGAGTATTACTGCCACTAATCACATAATACCTAGAGCAGTAGTGCCCCTTATATACAATGCCCACAGTATTACCGCCACTAATCACATAATACCCAGAGCAGTAGTGCCTCTTATACACAATGCCACAGTATTACTGCCACT
The DNA here is from genome assembly GCF_028390025.1 of Pseudophryne corroboree. Taxonomy (NCBI): domain Eukaryota; kingdom Metazoa; phylum Chordata; class Amphibia; order Anura; family Myobatrachidae; genus Pseudophryne; species Pseudophryne corroboree. The sequence goes on from NC_086444.1 coordinate 712,273, forward strand.
AATCACATAATACCCAGAGCAGTAGTGCCCTTTATACACAATGCCACAGTATTACCGCCACTAATCACATAATACCCAGAGCAGTAGTGCCCCTTATACACAATGCCCACAGTATTACCGCCACTAATCACATAATACCCAGAGCAGTAGTGCCCCTTATACACAATGCCACAGCATTACCGCCACTAATCACATAATACCCAAAGCAGTAGTGCCCCTTATACACAATGCCCACAGTATTACTGCCACTAATCACATAATACCCAGAGCAGTAGTGCCCCTTATACACAATGCCACAGTATTACCGCCACTAATCACATAATACCCAGAGCAGTAGTGGCCCTTATACACAATGCCCACAGTATTACTGCCACTTATTACAAAATACCCAGAGCAGTAGTGCCCCTTATACACAATGCCCACAGTACTACTGCCACTAATCACATAATACCCAGAGCAGTAGTGCCCCTTATACACAATGCCCACAGTATTACTGCCACTAATCACATAATACCCAGAGCCGTAGTGCCCCTTATACACAATGCCACAGTAGTACTGCCACTAATCACATAATACCCAGAGCAGTAGTGCCCCTTATACACAATGCCCAGAGTATTTCTGCCACTATTCACATAATACCCAGATCAGTAGTGTCCCTTATACACAATGCCACAGTATTACCACCACTAATCACATAATACCCAGAGCAGTAGTGCCCCTTATACACAATGCCAACAGTACTACTGCCACTAATCACATAATACCCAGAGCAGTAGTGCCCTTATACACAATGCCCAGAGTATTACTGCCACTAATCACATAATACCCAGAGCAGTAGTGCCCCTTATACACAATGCCCAGAGTATTACTGCCACTAATCACATAATACCTAGAGCAGTAGTGCCCCTTATATACAATGCCCACAGTATTACCGCCACTAATCACATAATACCCAGAGCAGTAGTGCCCCTTATACACAAAGCCACAGTATTACCGCCACTAATCACATAATACCCAGAGCAGTAGTGCCCCTTATACACAATGCCACAGTAATACCGCCACTAATCACATATTACCCAGAGCAGTAGTGCCCTTTATACACAATGCCACAGTATTACCGCCACTAATCACATAATACCCAGAGCAGTAGTGCCCCTTATACACAATGCCACAGCATTACCGCCACTAATCACATAATACCCAAAGCAGTAGTGCCCCTTATACACAATGCCCACAGTATTACTGCCACTAATCACATAATACCCAGAGCAGTAGTGCCCCTTATACACAATGCCACAGTATTACCGCCACTAATCACATAATACCCAGAGCAGTAGTGCCCCTTATACACAATGCCACAGTATTACCGCCACTAATCACATAATACCCAGAGCAGTAGTGCCCCTTATACACAATGCCCACAGTATTACTGCCACTAATCACATAATACCCAGAGCAGTAGTACCCTTTATACACAATGCCACAGTATTCCCGCCACTAATCACATAATACCCAGAGCAGTAGTGCCCCTTATACACAATGCCACAGTATTACCGTCACTAATCACATAATACCCAGAGCAGTAGTGCCCCTTATACACACTGCCACAGTATTACCGCCACTAATCACATATTACCCAGAGCAGTAGTGCCCCTTATACACAATGCCACAGTATTACCGCCACTAATCACATAATACCCAGAGCAGTAGTGCTCCTTATACACAATGCCCACAGTATTACCGCCACTAATCACATAATACCCAGAGCAGTAGTGCCCCTTATACACAATGCCCACAGTATTACCGCCACTAATCACATAATACCCAGAGCAGTAGTGCCCCTTATACACAATGCCCACAGTATTTCCTCCACTAATCACATAATACCCAGAGCAGTAGTGCCCCTTATACACAATGCCACAGTATTACTGCCACTAATCACATAATACCCAGAGCAGTAGTGCCCCTTATACACAATGCCACAGCATTACCGCCACTAATCACATAATACCCAGAGCAGTAGTGCCCCTTATACACAATGCCACAGTATTACTGCCACTAATCACATAATACCCAGAGCAGTAGTGCCCCTTATACACAATGCCCAGAGTATTACTGCCACTAATCACATAATACCCAGAGCAGTAGTGCCCCTTATACACAATGCACACAGTATTACTGCCACTAATCAAATAATACCAGAGCAGTAGAGCTCCTTATACACAAAGCCCACAGTATTACCATCACTAATCACATAATACCCACAGCAGTAGTGTCCCTTATACACAATGCCCACAGTATTACTGCCACTAATCACATAATACCCAGAGCAGTAGTGCCCCTTATACACAATGCCACAGTATTACCGCCACTAATCACATAATACCCAGAGCAGTAGTGCCCCTTATACACAATGCCACAGTATTACTGTCACTAATCACATAATACCCAGAGCAGTAGTGCCCCTTATACACACTGCCACAGTATTACCGCCACTAATCACATATTACCCAGAGCAGTAGTGCCCCTTATACACAATGCCACAGTATTATTCCACTAATCACATAATACCCAGAGCAGTAGTGCTCCTTATACACAATGCCCACAGTATTACCGCCACTAATCACATAATACCCAGAGCAGTAGTGCCCCTTATACACAATGCCCACAGTATTACCGCCACTAATCACATAATACCCAGAGCAGTAGTGCCCCTTATACACAATGCCCACAGTATTTCCTCCACTAATCACATAATACCCAGAGCAGTAGTGCCCCTTATACACAATGCCACAGTATTACTGCCACAAATCACATAATACCCAGAGCAGTAGTGCCCCTTATACACAATGCCACAGCATTACCGCCACTAATCACATAATACCCAGAGCAGTAGTGCCCCTTATACACAATGCCACAGTATTACTGCCACTAATCACATAATACCCAGAGCAGTAGTGCCCCTTATACACAATGCCACAGTAGTACTGCCACTAATCACATAATACCCAGAGCAATTTTGCCCCTTATACACAATGCCCAGAGTATTAATGCCACTAATCACATAATACCCAGAGCAGTAGTGCCCCTTATACACAATGCACACAGTATTACTGCCACTAATCAAATAATACCAGAGCAGTAGAGCTCCTTATACACAAAGCCCACAGTATTACCATCACTAATCACATAATACCCACAGCAGTAGTGCCCCTTATACACAATGCCCACAGTATTACTGCCACTAATCACATAATACCCAGAGCAGTAGTGCCCCTTATACACAATGCCCACAGTATTTCCGCCACTAATCACATAATACCCAGAGCAGTAGTGCCCCTTATACACAATGCCACAGTATTACTGCCACTAATCACATAATACCAGAGCAGTAGTGCCCCTTATACACAATGCCCACAGTATTACCGCCACTAATCACATAATACCCAGAGCAGTAGTGCTCCTTATACACAATGCCACAGTATTACTACCACTAATCACATAATACTCAGAGCAGTAGTGCCCCTTATACACAATGCCCACAGTATTACCGCCACTAATCACATAATACCCAGAGCAGTAGTGCCCCTTATACACCATGCCACAGTATTACTGCCACTAATCACATAATACCCAGAGCAGTAGTGCCCCTTATACACAATGCCCACATTATTACTGCCACTAATCACATAATACCCAGAGCAGTAGTGCCCCTTAAACACAATGCCCACAGTATTACCGCCACTAATCACATAATACCCAGAGCAGTAGTGCCCCTTATACACAATGCCCAGAGTATTACTGCCACTAATCACATAATACCCAGAGCAGTAGTGCCCCTTATACACAATGCCCACAGTATTACCGCCACTAATCACATAATACCCAGAGCAGTAGTGCCCTTTATACACAATGCCCACAGTATTACCGCCACTAATCACATAATACCCAGAGCAGTAGTGTCCTTTATACACAATGCCCACAGTATTACTGCCACTAATCACATAATACCCAGAGCAGTAGTGCCCCTTATACACAATGCCACAGTATTACTGCCACTAATCACATAATACCCAGAGCAGTAGTGCCCCTTATACACAATGCCCACAGTATTACCGCCACTAATCACATAATACCACAGCAGTAGTGCCCCTTATACACAATGCCCACAGTATTACTGCCACTAATCACATAATACCCAGAGCAGTAGTGCCCCTTATACACAATGCCCACAATACTACTGCCACTAATCCCATAATACCCAGAGCAGTAGTGCCCCTTATACACAATGCCCACAGTATTTCCGCCACTAATCACATAATACCCAGAGCAGTAGTGCCCCTTATACACAATGCCACAGTATTACTGCTACTAATCACATAATACCCAGAGCAGTAGTGCCCCTTATACACAATGCCACAGTATTACTGCCACTAATCACATAATACCCAGAGCAGTAGTGCCCCTTATACACAATGCCCACAGTATTACCGCCACTAATCACATAATACCCAGAGCAGTAGTGCCCCTTATACACAATGCCACAGTATTACTGCCACTAATCACATAATACCCAGAGCAGTAGTGCCCCTTATACACAATGCCCACAGTATTACCGCCACTAATCACATAATACCCACAGCAGTAGTGCCTCTTATACACAATGCCCACAGTATTACTGCCACTAATCACATAATACCCAGAGCAGTAGTGCCCCTTATACACAATGCCCACAGTATTTCCGCCACTAATCACATAATACCCAGAGCAGTAGTGCCCCTTATACACAATGCCACAGTATTACTGCCACTAATCACATAATACCCAGAGCAGTAGTGCCCCTTATACACAATGCCCACAGTATTACCGCCACTAATCACATAATACCCAGAGCAGTAGTGCCCTTTATACACAATGCCCACAGTATTACTTCCACTAATCACATAATACCCAGAGCAGTAGTGCCCCTTATACACAATGCCACAGTATTACTGCCACTAATCACATAATACCCAGAGCAGTAGTGCCCCTTATACACAATGCCCACAGTATTACCGCCACTAATCACATAATACCACAGCAGTAGTGCCCCTTATACACAATGCCCACAGTATTACTGCCACTAATCACATAATACCCAGAGCAGTAGTGCCCCTTATACACAATGCCCACAATACTACTGTCACTAATCACATAATACCCAGAGCAGTAGTGCCCCTTATATACAATGCCCACAGTATTACTGCCACTAATCACATAATACCCAGAGCAGTAGTGCCCCTTATACACAATGCCCACAATACTACTGCCACTAATCACATAATACCCAGAGCAGTAGTGCCCCTTATACACAATGCCACAGTATTACCGCCACTAATCACATAATACCCTGAGCAGTAGTGCCCCTTATACACAATGCCCAGAATATTTCTACCACTATTCACATAATACCCAGATCAGTAGTGCCCCTTATACACAATGCCACAGTATTACCACCACTAATCACATAATACCCAGAGCAGTAGTGCCCCTTATACACAATGCCCACAGTACTACCGCCACTAATCACATAATACCCAGAGCAGTAGTGCCCTTATACACAATGCCCAGAGTATTACTGCCACTAATCACATAATACCCAGAGCAGTAGTGCCCCTTATACACAATGCCCAGAGTATTACTGCCACTAATCACATAATATCCAGAGCAGTAGTGCCCCTTATACACAATGCCCACAGTATTACCGCCACTAATCACATAATACCCAGAGCAGTAGTGCCCCTTATACACAATGCCAAAGTATTACCGCCACTAATCACATAATACCCAGAGCAGTAGTGCCCCTTATACACAATGCCACAGTATTACCGCCACTAATCACATAATACCCAGAGCAGTAGTGCTCCTTATACACAATGCCCACAGTATTACCGCCACTAATCACATAATACCCAGAGCAGTAGTGCCCCTTATACACAATGCCCACAGTATTACCGCCACTAATCACATAATACCCAGAGCAGTAGTGCCCCTTATACACAATGCCCACAGTATTTCCTCCACTAATCACATAATACCCAGAGCAGTAGTGCCCCTTATACACAATGCCACAGCATTACCGCCACTAATCACATAATACCCAGAGCAGTAGTGCCCCTTATACACAATGCCACAGTATTACTGCCACTAATCACATAATACCCAGAGCAGTAGTGCCCCTTATACACAATGCCACAGTAGTACTGCCACTAATCACATAATACCCAGAGCAATTTTGCCCCTTATACACAATGCCCAGAGTATTACTGCCACTAATCACATAATACCCAGAGCAGTAGTGCCCCTTATACACAATGCACACAGTATTACTGCCACTAATCAAATAATACCAGAGCAGTAGAGCTCCTTATACACAAAGCCCACAGTATTACCATCACTAATCACATAATACCCACAGCAGTAGTGCCCCTTATACACAATGCCCACAGTATTACTGCCACTAATCACATAATACCCAGAGCAGTAGTGCCCCTTATACACAATGCCCACAGTATTTCCGCCACTAATCACATAATACCCAGAGCAGTAGTGCCCCTTATACACAATGCCACAGTATTACTGCCACTAATCACATAATACCAGAGCAGTAGTGCCCCTTATACACAATGCCCACAGTATTACCGCCACTAATCACATAATACCCAGAGCAGTAGTGCTCCTTATACACAATGCCACAGTATTACTGCCACTAATCACATAATACTCAGAGCAGTAGTGCCCCTTATACACAATGCCCACAGTATTACCGCCACTAATCACATAATACCCAGAGCAGTAGTGCCCCTTATACACCATGCCACAGTATTACTGCCACTAATCACATAATACCCAGAGCAGTAGTGCCCCTTATACACAATGCCCACATTATTACTGCCACTAATCACATAATACCCAGAGCAGTAGTGCCCCTTAAACACAATGCCCACAGTATTACCGCCACTAATCACATAATACCCAGAGCAGTAGTGCCCCTTATACACAATGCCCAGAGTATTACTGCCACTAATCACATAATACCCAGAGCAGTAGTGCCCCTTATACACAATGCCCACAGTATTACCGCCACTAATCACATAATACCCAGAGCAGTAGTGCCCCTTATACACAATGCCCACAGTATTACTGCCACTAATCACATAATACCCAGAGCAGTAGTGCCCCTTATACACAATGCCCAGAGTATTACTGCCACTAATCACATAATACCCAGAGCAGTAGTGCCCCTTATACACAATGCCCACAGTATTACCGCCACTAATCACATAATACCCAGAGCAGTAGTGCCCCTTATACACAATGCCACAGTATTACTGCCACTAATCACATAATACCCAGAGCAGTAGTGCCCCTTATACACAATGCCCACAGTATTACCGCCACTAATCACATAATACCACAGCAGTAGTGCCCCTTATACACAATGCCCACAGTATTACTGCCACTAATCACATAATACCCAGAGCAGTAGTGCCCCTTATACACAATGCCCACAATACTACTGCCACTAATCACATAATACCCAGAGCAGTAGTGCCCCTTATACACAATGCCCACAGTATTACTGCCACTAATCACATAATACCAAGAGCAGTAGTGCCCCTTGTACACAATGCCCACAATACTACTGCCACTAATCCCATAATACCCAGAGCAGTAGTGCCCCTTATACACAATGCCCACAGTATTTCCGCCACTAATCACATAATACCCAGAGCAGTAGTGCCCCTTATACACAATGCCACAGTATTACTGCTACTAATCACATAATACCCAGAGCAGTAGTGCCCCTTATACACAATGCCACAGTATTACTGCCACTAATCACATAATACCCAGAGCAGTAGTGCCCCTTATACACAATGCCCACAGTATTACTGCCACTAATCACATAATACCCAGAGCAGTAGTGCCCCTTATACACAATGCCACAGCATTACTGCCACTAATCACATAATACCCAGAGCAGTAGTGCCCCTTATACACAATGCCCACAGTATTACCGCCACTAATCACATAATACCCACAGCAGTAGTGCCCCTTATACACAATGCCCACAGTATTACTGCCACTAATCACATAATACCCAGAGCAGTAGTGCCCCTTATACACAATGCCCACAGTATTTCCGCCACTAATCACATAATACCCAGAGCAGTAGTGCCCCTTATACACAATGCCACAGTATTACTGCCACTAATCACATAATACCCAGAGCAGTAGTGCCCCTTATACACAATGCCACAGTATTACTGCCACTAATCACATAATACCCAGAGCAGTAGTGCCCCTTATACACAAATCCCACAGTATTACCGCCACTAATCACATAATACCCAGAGCAGTAGTGCCCCTTATACACAATGCCACAGTATTACTGCCACTAATCACATAATTCCCAGAGCAGTAGTGCCCCTTATACACAATGCCCACATTATTACTGCCACTAATCACATAATACCCAGAGCAGTAGTGCCCCTTAAACACAATGCCCACAGTATTACCACCACTAATCACATAATACCCAGAGCAGTAGTGCCCCTTATACACAATGCCCAGAGTATTACTGCCACTAATCACATAATACCCAGAGCAGTAGTGCCCCTTATACACAATGCCACAGTATTACTGCCACTAATCACATAATACCCAGAGCAGTAGTGCCCCTTATACACAATGCCCACAGTATTACCTCCACTAATCACATAATACCACAGCAGTAGTGCCCCTTATACACAATGCCCACAGTATTACTGCCACTAATCACATAATACCCAGAGCAGTAGTGCCCCTTATACACAATGCCCACAATACTACTGTCACTAATCACATAATACCCAGAGCAGTAGTGCCCCTTATACACAATGCCCACAGTATTACTGCCACTAATCACATAATACCCAGAGCAGTAGTGCCCCTTATACACAATGCCCACAATACTACTGCCACTAATCACATAATACCCAGAGCAGTAGTGCCCCTTATACACAATGCCCACAGTATTACCGCCACTAATCGCATAATACCCAGAGCAGTAGTGGCCCTTATACACAATGCCCACAGTACTACTGCCACTAATCACATAATACCCAGAGCAGTAGTGCCCCTTATACACAATGCCCACAGTATTTCTGCCACTATTCACATAATACCCAGATCAGTAGTGCCCCTTATACACAATGCCACAGTATTACCACCACTAATCACATAATACCCAGAGCAGTAGTGCCCCTTATACACAATGCCCACAGTATTACCGCCACTAATCACATAATACCCACAGCAGTAGTGCCCCTTATACACAATGCCCACAGTATTACTGCCACTAATCACATAATACCCAGAGCAGTAGTGCCCCTTATACACAATGCCCACAGTATTTCCGCCACTAATCACATAATACCCAGAGCAGTAGTGCCCCTTATACACAATGCCACAGTATTACTGCCACTAATCACATAATACCCAGAGCAGTAGTGCCCCTTATACACAATGCCACAGTATTACTGCCACTAATCACATAATACCCAGAGCAGTAGTGCCCCTTATACACAAATCCCACAGTATTACCGCCACTAATCACATAATACCCAGAACAGTAGTGCCCCTTATACACAATGCCACAGTATTACTGCCACTAATCACATAATTCCCAGAGCAGTAGTGCCCCTTATACACAATGCCCACATTATTACTGCCACTAATCACATAATACCCAGAGCAGTAGTGCCCCTTAAACACAATGCCCACAGTATTACCACCACTAATCACATAATACCCAGAGCAGTAGTGCCCCTTATACACAATGCCCAGAGTATTACTGCCACTAATCACATAATACCCAGAGCAGTAGTGCCCCTTATACACAATGCCCACAGTATTATCGCCACTAATCACATAATACCCAGAGCAGTAGTGCCCTTTATACACAATGCCCACAGTATTACTGCCACTAATCACATAATACCCAGAGCAGTAGTGCCCCTTATACACAATGCCACAGTATTACTGCCACTAATCACATAATACCCAGAGCAGTAGTGCCCCTTATACACAATGCCCACAGTATTACCTCCACTAATCACATAATACCACAGCAGTAGTGCCCCTTATACACAATGCCCACAGTATTACTGCCACTAATCACATAATACCCAGAGCAGTAGTGCCCCTTATACACAATGCCCACAATACTACTGTCACTAATCACATAATACCCAGAGCAGTAGTGCCCCTTATACACAATGCCCACAGTATTACTGCCACTAATCACATAATACCCAGAGCAGTAGTGCCCCTTATACACAATGCCCACAATACTACTGCCACTAATCACATAATACCCAGAGCAGTAGTGCCCCTTATACACAATGCCCACAGTATTACCGCCACTAATCGCATAATACCCAGAGCAGTAGTGGCCCTTATACACAATGCCCACAGTACTACTGCCACTAATCACATAATACCCAGAGCAGTAGTGCCCCTTATACACAATGCCCACAGTATTTCTGCCACTATTCACATAATACCCAGATCAGTAGTGCCCCTTATACACAATGCCACAGTATTACCACCACTAATCACATAATACCCAGAGCAGTAGTGCCCCTTATACACAATGCCCACAGTACTACTGCCACTAATCACATAATACCCAGAGCAGTAGTGCCCTTATACACAATGCCCAGAGTATTACTGCCACTAATCACATAATACCCAGAGCAGTAGTGCCCCTTATACACAATGCCCAGAGTATTACTGCCACTAATGACATAATACCCAGAGCAGTAGTGCCCCTTATACACAATGCCCACAGTATTACCGCCACTAATCACATAATACCCAGAGCAGTAGTGCCCCTTATACACAATGCCAAAGTATTACCGCCACTAATCACATAATACCCAGAGCAGTAGTGCCCCATATACACAATGCCACAGTAATACCGCCACTAATCATATAATACCCAGAGCAGTAGTGCCCTTTATACACAATGCCACAGTATTACCGCCACTAATCACAAAATGCCCAGAGCAGTAGTGCCCCTTATACACAATGCTCACAGTATTACCGCCACTAATCACATAATACCCAGAGCAGTAGTGCCCCTTATACACAATGCCACAGTATTACTGCCACTAATCACATAATACCCAGAGCAGTAGTGCCCCTTATACACAATGCCCACAGTATTACTGCCACTAATCACATAATACCCAGAGCAGTAGTGCCCCTTATACACAATGCCACAGTATTACCACCACTAATCACATAATACCCAGAGCAGTAGTGCCCCTTATACACAATGCCACAGTATTACCGCCACTAATCGCATAATACCCAGAGCAGTAGTGGCCCTTATACACAATGCCCACAGTATTACCGCCACTAATCGCATAATACCCAGAGCAGTAGTGGCCCTTATACACAATGCCCACAGTATTACTGCCACTAATCACATAATACCCAGAGCAGTAGTGCCCCTTATACACAATGCCCACAGTACTACTGCCACTAATCACATAATACCCAGAGCAGTAGTGCCCCTTATGCACAATGCCCACAGTACTACTGCCACTAATCACATAATACCCAGAGCAGTAGTGCCCTTTATACACAATGCCACAGTATTACCGCCACTAATCACATAATACCCAGAGCAGTAGTGCCCCTTATACACAATGCCCACAGTATTACTGCCACTAATCACATAATACCCAGAGCAGTAGTGCCCCTTATACACAATGCCCAGAGTAATTCTGCCACTATTCACATAATACCCAGATCAGTAGTGCCCCTTATACACAATGCCACAGTATTACCACCACTAATCACATAATACCCAGAGCAGTAGTGCCCCTTATACACAATGCCCACAGTACTACTGCCACTAATCACATAATACCCAGAGCAGTAGTGCCCTTATACACAATGCCCAGAGTATTACTGCCACTAATCACATAATACCCAGAGCAGTAGTGCCCCTTATACTCAATGCCCAGAGTATTACTGCCACTAATCACATAATACCCAGAGCAGTAGTGCCCCTTATACACAATGCCCACAGTATTACCGCCACTAATCACATAATACCCAGAGCAGTAGTGCCCCTTATACACAATGCCACAGTATTACCGCCACTAATCACATAATACCCAGAGCAGTAGTGCCCCTTATACACAATGCCACAGTAATACCGCTACTAATCACATATTACCCAGAGCAGTAGTGCCCTTTATACACAATGCCACAGTATTACCGCCACTAATCACATAATACCCAGAGCAGTAGTGCCCCTTATACACAATGCCCACAGTATTACCGCCACTAATCACATAATACCCAGAGCAGTAGTGCCCCTTATACACAATGCCACAGCATTACCGCCACTAATCACATAATACCCAAAGCAGTAGTGCCCCTTATACACAATGCCCACAGTATTACTGCCACTAATCACATAATACCCAGAGCAGTAGTGCCCCTTATGCACAATGCCCACAGTACTACTGCCACTAATCACATAATACCCAGAGCAGTAGTGCCCTTTATACACAATGCCACAGTATTACCGCCACTAATCACATAATACCCAGAGCAGTAGTGCCCCTTATACACAATGCCCACAGTATTACCGCCACTAATCACATAATACCCAGAGCAGTAGTGCCCCTTATACACAATGCCACAGCATTACCGCCACTAATCACATAATACCCAAAGCAGTAGTGCCCCTTATACACAATGCCCACAGTATTACTGCCACTAATCACATAATACCCAGAGCAGTAGTGCCCCTTATACACAATGCCACAGTATTACCGCCACTAATCACATAATACCCAGAGCAGTAGTGCCCCTTATACACAATGCCACAGTATTACCGCCACTAATCACATAATACCCAGAGCAGTAGTGCCCCTTATACACAATGCCCACAGTATTACTGCCACTAATCACATAATACCCAGAGCAGTAGTGCCCTTTATACACAATGCCACAGTATTACCGTCACTAATCACATAATACCCAGAGCAGTAGTGCCCCTTATACACAATGCCACAGTATTACCGTCACTAATCACACAATACCCAGAGCAGTAGTGCCCCTTATACACACTGCCACAGTATTACCGCCACTAATCACATAATACCCAGAGCAGTAGTGCCCCTTATACACAATGCCACAGTATTACCGCCACTAATCACATAATACCCAGAGCAGTAGTGCTCCTTATACACAATGCCCACAGTATTACCGCCACTAATCACATAATACCCAGAGCAGTAGTGCCCCTTATACACAATGCCCACAGTATTACCGCCACTAATCACATAATACCCAGAGCAGTAGTGCCCCTTATACACAATGCCCACAGTATTTCCTCCACTAATCACATAATACCCAAAGCAGTAGTGCCCCTTATACACAATGCCACAGTATTACTGCCACTAATCACATAATACCCAGAGCAGTAGTGCCCCTTATACACAATGCCACAGCATTACCGCCACTAATCACATAATACCCAGAGCAGTAGTGCCCCTTATACACAATGCCACAGTATTACTGCCACTAATCACATAATACCCAGAGCAGTAGTGCCCCTTATACACAATGCACACAGTATTACTGCCACTAATCAAATAATACCAGAGCAGTAGAGCTCCTTATACACAAAGCCCACAGTATTACCATCACTAATCACATAATACCCACAGCAGTAGTGCCCCTTATACACAATGCCCACAGTATTACTGCCACTAATCACATAATACCCAGAGCAGTAGTGCCCCTTATACACAATGCCCACAGTATTTCCGCCACTAATCACATAATACCCAGAGCAGTAGTGCCCCTTATACACAATGCCCACAGTATTACTGCCACTAATCACATAATACCAGAGCAGTAGTGCCCCTTATACACAATGCCCACAGTATTACCGCCACTAATCACATAATACCCAGAGCAGTAGTGCTCCTTATACACAATGCCACAGTATTACTACCACTAATCACATAATACTCAGAGCAGTAGTGCCCCTTATACACAATGCCCACAGTATTACCGCCACTAATCACATAATACCCAGAGCAGTAGTGCCCCTTATACACCATGCCACAGTATTACTGCCACTAATCACATAATACCCAGAGCAGTAGTGCCCCTTATACACAATGCCCACATTATTACTGCCACTAATCACATAATACCCAGAGCAGTAGTGCCCCTTAAACACAATGCCCACAGTATTACCGCCACTAATCACATAATACCCAGAGCAGTAGTGCCCCTTATACACAATGCCCAGAGTATTACTGCCACTAATCACATAATACCCAGAGCAGTAGTGCCCCTTATACACAATGCCCACAGTATTACCGCCACTAATCACATAATACCCAGAGCAGTAGTGCCCTTTATACACAATGCCCACAGTATTACCGCCACTAATCACATAATACCCAGAGCAGTAGTGTCCTTTATACACAATGCCCACAGTATTACTGCCACTAATCACATAATACCCAGAGCAGTAGTGCCCCTTATACACAATGCCACAGTATTACTGCCACTAATCACATAATACCCAGAGCAGTAGTGCCCCTTATACACAATGCCCACAGTATTACCGCCACTAATCACATAATACCACAGCAGTAGTGCCCCTTATACACAATGCCCACAGTATTACTGCCACTAATCACATAATACCCAGAGCAGTAGTGCCCCTTATACACAATGCCCACAATACTACTGCCACTAATCCCATAATACCCAGAGCAGTAGTGCCCCTTATACACAATGCCCACAGTATTTCCGCCACTAATCACATAATACCCAGAGCAGTAGTGCCCCTTATACACAATGCCACAGTATTACTGCTACTAATCACATAATACCCAGAGCAGTAGTGCCCCTTATACACAATGCCACAGTATTACTGCCACTAATCACATAATACCCAGAGCAGTAGTGCCCCTTATACACAATGCCCACAGTATTACCGCCACTAATCACATAATACCCAGAGCAGTAGTGCCCCTTATACACAATGCCACAGTATTACTGCCACTAATCACATAATACCCAGAGCAGTAGTGCCCCTTATACACAATGCCCACAGTATTACCGCCACTAATCACATAATACCCACAGCAGTAGTGCCTCTTATACACAATGCCCACAGTATTACTGCCACTAATCACATAATACCCAGAGCAGTAGTGCCCCTTATACACAATGCCCACAGTATTTCCGCCTCTAATCACATAATACCCAGAGCAGTAGTGCCCCTTATACACAATGCCACAGTATTACTGCCACTAATCACATAATACCCAGAGCAGTAGTGCCCCTTATACACAATGCCCACAGTATTACCGCCACTAATCACATAATACCCAGAGCAGTAGTGCCCTTTATACACAATGCCCACAGTATTACTTCCACTAATCACATAATACCCAGAGCAGTAGTGCCCCTTATACACAATGCCACAGTATTACTGCCACTAATCACATAATACCCAGAGCAGTAGTGCCCCTTATACACAATGCCCACAGTATTACCGCCACTAATCACATAATACCACAGCAGTAGTGCCCCTTATACACAATGCCCACAGTATTACTGCCACTAATCACATAATACCCAGAGCAGTAGTGCCCCTTATACACAATGCCCACAATACTACTGTCACTAATCACATAATACCCAGAGCAGTAGTGCCCCTTATATACAATGCCCACAGTATTACTGCCACTAATCACATAATACCCAGAGCAGTAGTGCCCCTTATACACAATGCCCACAATACTACTGCCACTAATCACATAATACCCAGAGCAGTAGTGCCCCTTATACACAATGCCACAGTATTACCGCCACTAATCACATAATACCCTGAGCAGTAGTGCCCCTTATACACAATGCCCAGAATATTTCTACCACTATTCACATAATACCCAGATCAGTAGTGCCCCTTATACACAATGCCACAGTATTACCACCACTAATCACATAATACCCAGAGCAGTAGTGCCCCTTATACACAATGCCCACAGTACTACCGCCACTAATCACATAATACCCAGAGCAGTAGTGCCCTTATACACAATGCCCAGAGTATTACTGCCACTAATCACATAATACCCAGAGCAGTAGTGCCCCTTATACACAATGCCCAGAGTATTACTGCCACTAATCACATAATATCCAGAGCAGTAGTGCCCCTTATACACAATGCCCACAGTATTACCGCCACTAATCACATAATACCCAGAGCAGTAGTGCCCCTTATACACAATGCCAAAGTATTACCGCCACTAATCACATAATACCCAGAGCAGTAGTGCCCCTTATACACAATGCCACAGTATTACCGCCACTAATCACATAATACCCAGAGCAGTAGTGCTCCTTATACACAATGCCCACAGTATTACCGCCACTAATCACATAATACCCAGAGCAGTAGTGCCCCTTATACACAATGCCCACAGTATTACCGCCACTAATCACATAATACCCAGAGCAGTAGTGCCCCTTATACACAATGCCCACAGTATTTCCTCCACTAATCACATAATACCCAGAGCAGTAGTGCCCCTTATACACAATGCCACAGCATTACCGCCACTAATCACATAATACCCAGAGCAGTAGTGCCCCTTATACACAATGCCACAGTATTACTGCCACTAATCACATAATACCCAGAGCAGTAGTGCCCCTTATACACAATGCCACAGTAGTACTGCCACTAATCACATAATACCCAGAGCAATTTTGCCCCTTATACACAATGCCCAGAGTATTACTGCCACTAATCACATAATACCCAGAGCAGTAGTGCCCCTTATACACAATGCACACAGTATTACTGCCACTAATCAAATAATACCAGAGCAGTAGAGCTCCTTATACACAAAGCCCACAGTATTACCATCACTAATCACATAATACCCACAGCAGTAGTGCCCCTTATACACAATGCCCACAGTATTACTGCCACTAATCACATAATACCCAGAGCAGTAGTGCCCCTTATACACAATGCCCACAGTATTTCCGCCACTAATCACATAATACCCAGAGCAGTAGTGCCCCTTATACACAATGCCACAGTATTACTGCCACTAATCACATAATACCAGAGCAGTAGTGCCCCTTATACACAATGCCCACAGTATTACCGCCACTAATCACATAATACCCAGAGCAGTAGTGCTCCTTATACACAATGCCACAGTATTACTGCCACTAATCACATAATACTCAGAGCAGTAGTGCCCCTTATACACAATGCCCACAGTATTACCGCCACTAATCACATAATACCCAGAGCAGTAGTGCCCCTTATACACCATGCCACAGTATTACTGCCACTAATCACATAATACCCAGAGCAGTAGTGCCCCTTATACACAATGCCCACATTATTACTGCCACTAATCACATAATACCCAGAGCAGTAGTGCCCCTTAAACACAATGCCCACAGTATTACCGCCACTAATCACATAATACCCAGAGCAGTAGTGCCCCTTATACACAATGCCCAGAGTATTACTGCCACTAATCACATAATACCCAGAGCAGTAGTGCCCCTTATACACAATGCCCACAGTATTACCGCCACTAATCACATAATACCCAGAGCAGTAGTGCCCCTTATACACAATGCCCACAGTATTACTGCCACTAATCACATAATACCCAGAGCAGTAGTGCCCCTTATACACAATGCCCAGAGTATTACTGCCACTAATCACATAATACCCAGAGCAGTAGTGCCCCTTATACACAATGCCCACAGTATTACCGCCACTAATCACATAATACCCAGAGCAGTAGTGCCCCTTATACACAATGCCACAGTATTACTGCCACTAATCACATAATACCCAGAGCAGTAGTGCCCCTTATACACAATGCCCACAGTATTACCGCCACTAATCACATAATACCACAGCAGTAGTGCCCCTTATACACAATGCCCACAGTATTACTGCCACTAATCACATAATACCCAGAGCAGTAGTGCCCCTTATACACAATGCCCACAATACTACTGCCACTAATCACATAATACCCAGAGCAGTAGTGCCCCTTATACACAATGCCCACAGTATTACTGCCACTAATCACATAATACCAAGAGCAGTAGTGCCCCTTGTACACAATGCCCACAATACTACTGCCACTAATCCCATAATACCCAGAGCAGTAGTGCCCCTTATACACAATGCCCACAGTATTTCCGCCACTAATCACATAATACCCAGAGCAGTAGTGCCCCTTATACACAATGCCACAGTATTACTGCTACTAATCACATAATACCCAGAGCAGTAGTGCCCCTTATACACAATGCCACAGTATTACTGCCACTAATCACATAATACCCAGAGCAGTAGTGCCCCTTATACACAATGCCCACAGTATTACTGCCACTAATCACATAATACCCAGAGCAGTAGTGCCCCTTATACACAATGCCACAGCATTACTGCCACTAATCACATAATACCCAGAGCAGTAGTGCCCCTTATACACAAAGCCCACAGTATTACCGCCACTAATCACATAATACCCACAGCAGTAGTGCCCCTTATACACAATGCCCACAGTATTACTGCCACTAATCACATAATACCCAGAGCAGTAGTGCCCCTTATACACAATGCCCACAGTATTTCCGCCACTAATCACATAATACCCAGAGCAGTAGTGCCCCTTATACACAATGCCACAGTATTACTGCCACTAATCACATAATACCCAGAGCAGTAGTGCCCCTTATACACAATGCCACAGTATTACTGCCACTAATCACATAATACCCAGAGCAGTAGTGCCCCTTATACACAAATCCCACAGTATTACCGCCACTAATCACATAATACCCAGAGCAGTAGTGCCCCTTATACACAATGCCACAGTATTACTGCCACTAATCACATAATACCCACAGCAGTAGTGCCCCTTATACACAAATCCCACAGTATTACCGCCACTAATCACATAATACCCAGAACAGTAGTGCCCCTTATACACAATGCCACAGTATTACTGCCACTAATCACATAATTCCCAGAGCAGTAGTGCCCCTTATACACAATGCCCACATTATTACTGCCACTAATCACATAATACCCAGAGCAGTAGTGCCCCTTAAACACAATGCCCACAGTATTACCACCACTAATCACATAATACCCAGAGCAGTAGTGCCCCTTATACACAATGCCCAGAGTATTACTGCCACTAATCACATAATACCCAGAGCAGTAGTGCCCCTTATACACAATGCCCACAGTATTATCGCCACTAATCACATAATACCCAGAGCAGTAGTGCCCTTTATACACAATGCCCACAGTATTACTGCCACTAATCACATAATACCCAGAGCAGTAGTGCCCCTTATACACAATGCCACAGTATTACTGCCACTAATCACATAATACCCAGAACAGTAGTGCCCCTTATACACAATGCCCACAGTATTACCTCCACTAATCACATAATACCACAGCAGTAGTGCCCCTTATACACAATGCCCACAGTATTACTGCCACTAATCACATAATACCCAGAGCAGTAGTGCCCCTTATACACAATGCCCACAATACTACTGTCACTAATCACATAATACCCAGAGCAGTAGTGCCCCTTATACACAATGCCCACAGTATTACTGCCACTAATCACATAATACCCAGAGCAGTAGTGCCCCTTATACACAATGCCCACAATACTACTGCCACTAATCACATAATACCCAGAGCAGTAGTGCCCCTTATACACAATGCCCACAGTATTACCGCCACTAATCGCATAATACCCAGAGCAGTAATGGCCCTTATACACAATGCCCACAGTACTACTGCCACTAATCACATAATACCCAGAGCAGTAGTGCCCCTTATACACAATGCCCACAGTATTTCTGCCACTATTCACATAATACCCAGATCAGTAGTGCCCCTTATACACAATGCCACAGTATTACCACCACTAATCACATAATACCCAGAGCAGTAGTGCCCCTTATACACAATGCCCACAGTACTACTGCCACTAATCACATAATACCCAGAGCAGTAGTGCCCTTATACACAATGCCCAGAGTATTACTGCCACTAATCACATAATACCCAGAGCAGTAGTGCCCCTTATACACAATGCCCAGAGTATTACTGCCACTAATGACATAATACCCAGAGCAGTAGTGCCCCTTATACACAATGCCCACAGTATTACCGCCACTAATCACATAATACCCAGAGCAGTAGTGCCCCTTATACACAATGCCAAAGTATTACCGCCACTAATCACATAATACCCAGAGCAGTAGTGCCCCATATACACAATGCCACAGTAATACCGCCACTAATCATATAATACCCAGAGCAGTAGTGCCCTTTATACACAATGCCACAGTATTACCGCCACTAATCACAAAATGCCCAGAGCAGTAGTGCCCCTTATACACAATGCTCACAGTATTACCGCCACTAATCACATAATACCCAGAGCAGTAGTGCCCCTTATACACAATGCCACAGTATTACTGCCACTAATCACATAATACCCAGAGCAGTAGTGCCCCTTATACACAATGCCCACAGTATTACTGCCACTAATCACATAATACCCAGAGCAGTAGTGCCCCTTATACACAATGCCACAGTATTACCACCACTAATCACATAATACCCAGAGCAGTAGTGCCCCTTATACACAATGCCACAGTATTACCGCCACTAATCGCATAATACCCAGAGCAGTAGTGGCCCTTATACACGATGCCCACAGTATTACCGCCACTAATCGCATAATACCCAGAGCAGTAGTGGCCCTTATACACAATGCCCACAGTATTACTGCCACTAATCACATAATACCCAGAGCAGTAGTGCCCCTTATACACAATGCCCACAGTACTACTGCCACTAATCACATAATACCCAGAGCAGTAGTGCCCCTTATGCACAATGCCCACAGTACTACTGCCACTAATCACATAATACCCAGAGCAGTAGTGCCCTTTATACACAATGCCACAGTATTACCGCCACTAATCACATAATACCCAGAGCAGTAGTGCCCCTTATACACAATGCCCACAGTATTACTGCCACTAATCACATAATACCCAGAGCAGTAGTGCCCCTTATACACAATGCCCAGAGTAATTCTGCCACTATTCACATAATACCCAGATCAGTAGTGCCCCTTATACACAATGCCACAGTATTACCACCACTAATCACATAATACCCAGAGCAGTAGTGCCCCTTATACACAATGCCCACAGTACTACTGCCACTAATCACATAATACCCAGAGCAGTAGTGCCCTTATACACAATGCCCAGAGTATTACTGCCACTAATCACATAATACCCAGAGCAGTAGTGCCCCTTATACTCAATGCCCAGAGTATTACTGCCACTAATCACATAATACCCAGAGCAGTAGTGCCCCTTATACACAATGCCCACAGTATTACCGCCACTAATCACATAATACCCAGAGCAGTAGTGCCCCTTATACACAATGCCACAGTATTACCGCCACTAATCACATAATACCCAGAGCAGTAGTGCCCCTTATACACAATGCCACAGTAATACCGCTACTAATCACATATTACCCAGAGCAGTAGTGCCCTTTATACACAATGCCACAGTATTACCGCCACTAATCACATAATACCCAGAGCAGTAGTGCCCCTTATACACAATGCCCACAGTATTAACGCCACTAATCACATAATACCCAGAGCAGTAGTGCCCCTTATACACAATGCCACAGCATTACCGCCACTAATCACATAATACCCAAAGCAGTAGTGCCCCTTATACACAATGCCCACAGTATTACTGCCACTAATCACATAATACCCAGAGCAGTAGTGCCCCTTATGCACAATGCCCACAGTACTACTGCCACTAATCACATAATACCCAGAGCAGTAGTGCCCTTTATACACAATGCCACAGTATTACCGCCACTAATCACATAATACCCAGAGCAGTAGTGCCCCTTATACACAATGCCCACAGTATTACCGCCACTAATCACATAATACCCAGAGCAGTAGTGCCCCTTATACACAATGCCACAGCATTACCGCCACTAATCACATAATACCCAAAGCAGTAGTGCCCCTTATACACAATGCCCACAGTATTACTGCCACTAATCACATAATACCCAGAGCAGTAGTGCCCCTTATACACAATGCCACAGTATTACCGCCACTAATCACATAATACCCAGAGCAGTAGTGCCCCTTATACACAATGCCCACAGTACTACTGCCACTAATCACATAATACCCAGAGCAGTAGTGCCCTTATACACAATGCCCAGAGTATTACTGCCACTAATCACATAATACCCAGAGCAGTAGTGCCCCTTATACTCAATGCCCAGAGTATTACTGCCACTAATCACATAATACCCAGAGCAGTAGTGCCCCTTATACACAATGCCACAGTATTACCGCCACTAATCACATAATACCCAGAGCAGTAGTGCCCCTTATACACAATGCCCACAGTATTACCGCCACTAATCACATAATACCCAGAGCAGTAGTGCCCCTTATACACAATGCCACAGCATTACCGCCACTAATCACATAATACCCAAAGCAGTAGTGCCCCTTATACACAATGCCCACAGTATTACTGCCACTAATCACATAATACCCAGAGCAGTAGTGCCCCTTATGCACAATGCCCACAGTACTACTGCCACTAATCACATAATACCCAGAGCAGTAGTGCCCTTTATACACAATGCCACAGTATTACCGCCACTAATCACATAATACCCAGAGCAGTAGTGCCCCTTATACACAATGCCCACAGTATTACCGCCACTAATCACATAATACCCAGAGCAGTAGTGCCCCTTATACACAATGCCACAGCATTACCGCCACTAATCACATAATACCCAAAGCAGTAGTGCCCCTTATACACAATGCCCACAGTATTACTGCCACTAATCACATAATACCCAGAGCAGTAGTGCCCCTTATACACAATGCCACAGTATTACCGCCACTAATCACATAATACCCAGAGCAGTAGTGCCCCTTATACACAATGCCACAGTATTACCGCCACTAATCACATAATACCCAGAGCAGTAGTGCCCCTTATACACAATGCCCACAGTATTACTGCCACTAATCACATAATACCCAGAGCAGTAGTGCCCTTTATACACAATGCCACAGTATTACCGTCACTAATCACATAATACCCAGAGCAGTAGTGCCCCTTATACACAATGCCACAGTATTACCGTCACTAATCACACAATACCCAGAGCAGTAGTGCCCCTTATACACACTGCCACAGTATTACCGCCACTAATCACATAATACCCAGAGCAGTAGTGCCCCTTATACACAATGCCACAGTATTACCGCCACTAATCACATAATACCCAGAGCAGTAGTGCTCCTTATACACAATGCCCACAGTATTACCGCCACTAATCACATAATACCCAGAGCAGTAGTGCCCCTTATACACAATGCCCACAGTATTACCGCCACTAATCACATAATACCCAGAGCAGTAGTGCCCCTTATACACAATGCCCACAGTATTTCCTCCACTAATCACATAATACCCAAAGCAGTAGTGCCCCTTATACACAATGCCACAGTATTACTGCCACTAATCACATAATACCCAGAGCAGTAGTGCCCCTTATACACAATGCCACAGCATTACCGCCACTAATCACATAATACCCAGAGCAGTAGTGCCCCTTATACACAATGCCACAGTATTACTGCCACTAATCACATAATACCCAGAGCAGTAGTGCCCCTTATACACAATGCACACAGTATTACTGCCACTAATCAAATAATACCAGAGCAGTAGAGCTCCTTATACACAAAGCCCACAGTATTACCATCACTAATCACATAATACCCACAGCAGTAGTGCCCCTTATACACAATGCCCACAGTATTACTGCCACTAATCACATAATACCCAGAGCAGTAGTGCCCCTTATACACAATGCCCACAGTATTTCCGCCACTAATCACATAATACCCAGAGCAGTAGTGCCCCTTATACACAATGCCCACAGTATTACTGCCACTAATCACATAATACCAGAGCAGTAGTGCCCCTTATACACAATGCCCACAGTATTACCGCCACTAATCACATAATACCCAGAGCAGTAGTGCTCCTTATACACAATGCCACAGTATTACTGCCACTAATCACATAATACCCACAGCAGTAGTGCCCCTTATACACAATGCCCACAGTATTACCGCCACTAATCACATAATACCTACAGCAGTAGTGCCCCTTATACACCATGCCACAGTATTACTGCCACTAATCACATAATACCCAGAGCAGTAGTGCCCCTTATACACAATGCCCACATTATTACTGCCACTAATCACATAATACCCAGAGCAGTAGTGCCCCTTAAACACAATGCCCACAGTATTACCGCCACTAATCACATAATACCCAGAGCAGTAGTGCCCCTTATACACAATGCCCAGAGTATTACTGCCACTAATCACATAATACCCAGAGCAGTAGTGCCCCTTATACACAATGCCCACAGTATTACCGCCACTAATCACATAATACCAAGAGCAGTAGTGCCCTTTATACACAATGCCCACAGTATTACCGCCACTAATCACATAATACCCAGAGCAGTAGTGCCCTTTATACACAATGTCCACAGTATTACTGCCACTAATCACATAATACCCAGAGCAGTAGTGCCCTTTATACACAATGCCTACAGTAGTACTGCCACTAATCACATAATACCCAGAGCAGTAGTGCCCCTTATACACAATGCCCAGAGTATTACTGCCACTAATCACATAATACCCAGAGCAGTAGAGCCCCTTATACACAATGTCCACAGTATTACTGCCACTAATCACATAATACCCAGAGCAGTAGTGCCCCTTATGCACAATGCCACAGTATTACTGCCATTAATCACATAATACCCAGAGCAGTAGTGCCCCTTATACACAATGCCCACAGTATTACCGCCACTAATCACATAATACCAGAGCAGTAGTGCCCCTTATACACAATGCCCACAGTATTACTGCCACTAATCACATAATACCCAGAGCAGTAGTGCCCCTTATACACAATGCCTACAGTACTACTGCCACTAATCACATAATACCCAGAGCAGTAGTGCCCCTTATACACAATGCCCACAGTATTACCGCCACTAATTGCATAATACCCAGAGCAGTAGTGGCCCTTATACACAATGCCCACAGTATTACTGCCACTAATCACATAATACCCAGAGCAGAAGTGCCCCTTATACACAATGCCCACAGTATTACTGACACTAATCACATAATACCCAGAGCAGTAGTGCCCTTATACATAATGCCCAGAGTATTACTGCCACTAATCACATAATACCCAGAGCAGTAGTGCCCCTTATACACAATGCCCAGAGTATTGCTGCCACTAATCACATAATACCCAGAGCAGTAGTGCCCCTTATACACAATGCCACAGTATTACCGCCACTAATCACATAATACCCAGAGCAGTAGTGCCCCTTATACACAATGCCACAGTATTACCGCCACTAATCACATAATACCCAGAGCAGTAGTGCCCCTTATACACAATGCCCACAGTATTACTGCCACTAATCACATAATACCCAGAGCAGTAGTGCCCTTTATACACAATGCCACAGTATTACCGCCACTAATCACATAATACCCAGAGCAGTAGTGCCCCTTATACACAATGCCACAGTATTACCGTCACTAATCACATAATACCCAGAGCAGTAGTGCCCCTTATACACACTGCCACAGTATTACCGCCACTAATCACATAATACCCAGAGCAGTAGTGCCCCTTATACACAATGCCACAGTATTACCGCCACTAATCACATAATACCCAGAGCAGTAGTGCTCCTTATACACAATGCCCACAGTATTACCGCCACTAATCACATAATACCCAGAGCAGTAGTGCCCCTTATACACAATGCCCACAGTATTACCGCCACTAATCACATAATACCCAGAGCAGTAGTGCCCCTTATACACAATGCCCACAGTATTTCCTCCACTAATCACATAATACCCAGAGCAGTAGTGCCCCTTATACACAATGCCACAGTATTACTGCCACTAATCACATAATACCCAGAGCAGTAGTGCCCCTTATACACAATGCCACAGCATTACCGCCACTAATCACATAATAACCAGAGCAGTAGTGCCCCTTATACACAATGCCACAGTATTACTGCCACTAATCACATAATACCCAGAGCAGTAGTGCCCCTTATACACAATGCCACAGCAGTACTGCCACTAATCACATAATACCCAGAGCAATTTTGCCCCTTATACACAATGCCCAGAGTATTACTGCCACTAATCACATAATACCCAGAGCAGTAGTGCCCCTTATACACAATGCACACAGTATTACTGCCACTAATCAAATAATACCAGAGCAGTAGAGCTCCTTATACACAAAGCCCACAGTATTACCATCACTAATCAAATAATACCCACAGCAGTAGTGCCCCTTATACACAATGCCCACAGTATTACTGCCACTAATCACATAATACCCAGAGCAGTAGTGCCCCTTATACACAATGCCCACAGTATTTCCGCCACTAATCACATAATACCCAGAGCAGTAGTGCCCCTTATACACAATGCCCACAGTATTTCCGCCACTAATCACATAATACCCAGAGCAGTAGTGCCCCTTATACACAATGCCCACAGTATTACTGCCACTAATCACATAATACCAGAGCAGTAGTGCCCCTTATACACAATGCCCACAGTATTACCGCCACTAATCACATAATACCTACAGCATTAGTGCCCCTTATACACCATGCCCACAGTATTACTGCCACTAATCACATAATACCCAGAGCAGTAGTGCCCCTTATACACAATGCCCACATTATTACTGCCACTAATCACATAATACCCAGAGCAGTAGTGCCCCTTAAACACAATGCCCACAGTATTACCGCCACTAATCACATAATACCCAGAGCAGTAGTGCTCCTTATACACAATGCCCAGAGTATTACTGCCACTAATCACATAATACCCAGAGCAGTAGTGCCCCTTATACACAATGCCCACAGTATTACCGCCACTAATCACATAATACCAAGAGCAGTAGTGCCCTTTATACACAATGCCCACAGTATTACCGCCACTAATCACATAATACCCAGAGCAGTAGTGCCCTTTATACACAATGTCCACAGTATTACTGCCACTAATCACATAATACCCAGAGCAGTAGTGCCCCTTATACACAATGCCACAGTAGTACTGCCACTAATCACATAATACCCAGAGCAGTAGTGCCCCTTATACACAATGCCCAGAGTATTACTGCCACTAATCACATAATACCCAGAGCAGTAGAGCCCCTTATGCACAATGCCACAGTATTACTGCCATTAATCACATAATACCCAGAGCAGTAGTGCCCCTTGTACACAATGCCCACAGTATTACCGCCACTAATCACATAATACCAGAGCAGTAGTGCCCCTTATACACAATGCCCACAGTATTACTGCCACTAATCACATAATACCCAGAGCAGTAGTGCCCTTTATACACAATGCCTACAGTACTACTGAAACTAATCACATAATACCCAGAGCAGTAGTTCCCCTTATACACAATGCCCACAGTATTACCGCCACTAATCGCATAATACCCAGAGCAGTAGTGGCCCTTATACACAATGCCCACAGTATTACTGCCACTAATCACATAATACCCAGAGCAGTAGTGCCCCTTATACACAATGCCCACAGTACTACTGCCACTAATCACATAATACCCAGAGCAGTAGTGCCCCTTATACACAATGCCCACAGTATTACTGCCACTAATCACATAATACCCAGAGCAGTGGTGCCCCTTATACACAATGCCACAGTAGTACTGCCACTAATCACATAATACCCAGAGCAGTAGTGCCCCTTATACACAATGCCACAGCATTACCGCCACTAATCACATAATACCCAGAGCAGTAGTGCCCCTTATACACAATGCCACAGTATTACTGCCACTAATCACATAATACCCAGAGCAGTAGTGCCCCTTATACACAATGCACACAGTATTACTGCCACTAATCAAATAATACCAGAGCAGTAGAGCTCCTTATACACAAAGCCCACAGTATTACCATCACTAATCACATAATACCCACAGCAGTAGTGCCCCTTATACACAATGCCCACAGTATTACTGCCACTAATCACATAATACCCAGAGCAGTAGTGCCCCTTATACACAATGCCCACAGTATTTCCGCCACTAATCACATAATACCCAGAGCAGTAGTGCCCCTTATACACAATGCCCACAGTATTACTGCCACTAATCACATAATACCAGAGCAGTAGTGCCCCTTATACACAATGCCCACAGTATTACCGCCACTAATCACATAATACCCAGAGCAGTAGTGCTCCTTATACACAATGCCACAGTATTACTGCCACTAATCACATAATACCCACAGCAGTAGTGCCCCTTATACACAATGCCCACAGTATTACCGCCACTAATCACATAATACCTACAGCAGTAGTGCCCCTTATACACCATGCCACAGTATTACTGCCACTAATCACATAATACCCAGAGCAGTAGTGCCCCTTATACACAATGCCCACATTATTACTGCCACTAATCACATAATACCCAGAGCAGTAGTGCCCCTTAAACACAATGCCCACAGTATTACCGCCACTAATCACATAATACCCAGAGCAGTAGTGCCCCTTATACACAATGCCCAGAGTATTACTGCCACTAATCACATAATACCCAGAGCAGTAGTGCCCCTTATACACAATGCCCACAGTATTACCGCCACTAATCACATAATACCAAGAGCAGTAGTGCCCTTTATACACAATGCCCACAGTATTACCGCCACTAATCACATAATACCCAGAGCAGTAGTGCCCTTTATACACAATGTCCACAGTATTACTGCCACTAATCACATAATACCCAGAGCAGTAGTGCCCTTTATACACAATGCCTACAGTAGTACTGCCACTAATCACATAATACCCAGAGCAGTAGTGCCCCTTATACACAATGCCCAGAGTATTACTGCCACTAATCACATAATACCCAGAGCAGTAGAGCCCCTTATACACAATGTCCACAGTATTACTGCCACTAATCACATAATACCCAGAGCAGTAGTGCCCCTTATGCACAATGCCACAGTATTACTGCCATTAATCACATAATACCCAGAGCAGTAGTGCCCCTTATACACAATGCCCACAGTATTACCGCCACTAATCACATAATACCAGAGCAGTAGTGCCCCTTATACACAATGCCCACAGTATTACTGCCACTAATCACATAATACCCAGAGCAGTAGTGCCCCTTATACACAATGCCTACAGTACTACTGCCACTAATCACATAATACCCAGAGCAGTAGTGCCCCTTATACACAATGCCCACAGTATTACCGCCACTAATTGCATAATACCCAGAGCAGTAGTGGCCCTTATACACAATGCCCACAGTATTACTGCCACTAATCACATAATACCCAGAGCAGAAGTGCCCCTTATACACAATGCCCACAGTATTACTGACACTAATCACATAATACCCAGAGCAGTAGTGCCCTTATACATAATGCCCAGAGTATTACTGCCACTAATCACATAATACCCAGAGCAGTAGTGCCCCTTATACACAATGCCCAGAGTATTGCTGCCACTAATCACATAATACCCAGAGCAGTAGTGCCCCTTATACACAATGCCACAGTATTACCGCCACTAATCACATAATACCCAGAGCAGTAGTGCCCCTTATACACAATGCCACAGTATTACCGCCACTAATCACATAATACCCAGAGCAGTAGTGCCCCTTATACACAATGCCCACAGTATTACTGCCACTAATCACATAATACCCAGAGCAGTAGTGCCCTTTATACACAATGCCACAGTATTACCGCCACTAATCACATAATACCCAGAGCAGTAGTGCCCCTTATACACAATGCCACAGTATTACCGTCACTAATCACATAATACCCAGAGCAGTAGTGCCCCTTATACACACTGCCACAGTATTACCGCCACTAATCACATAATACCCAGAGCAGTAGTGCCCCTTATACACAATGCCACAGTATTACCGCCACTAATCACATAATACCCAGAGCAGTAGTGCTCCTTATACACAATGCCCACAGTATTACCGCCACTAATCACATAATACCCAGAGCAGTAGTGCCCCTTATACACAATGCCCACAGTATTACCGCCACTAATCACATAATACCCAGAGCAGTAGTGCCCCTTATACACAATGCCCACAGTATTTCCTCCACTAATCACATAATACCCAGAGCAGTAGTGCCCCTTATACACAATGCCACAGTATTACTGCCACTAATCACATAATACCCAGAGCAGTAGTGCCCCTTATACACAATGCCACAGCATTACCGCCACTAATCACATAATAACCAGAGCAGTAGTGCCCCTTATACACAATGCCACAGTATTACTGCCACTAATCACATAATACCCAGAGCAGTAGTGCCCCTTATACACAATGCCACAGCAGTACTGCCACTAATCACATAATACCCAGAGCAATTTTGCCCCTTATACACAATGCCCAGAGTATTACTGCCACTAATCACATAATACCCAGAGCAGTAGTGCCCCTTATACACAATGCACACAGTATTACTGCCACTAATCAAATAATACCAGAGCAGTAGAGCTCCTTATACACAAAGCCCACAGTATTACCATCACTAATCAAATAATACCCACAGCAGTAGTGCCCCTTATACACAATGCCCACAGTATTACTGCCACTAATCACATAATACCCAGAGCAGTAGTGCCCCTTATACACAATGCCCACAGTATTTCCGCCACTAATCACATAATACCCAGAGCAGTAGTGCCCCTTATACACAATGCCCACAGTATTTCCGCCACTAATCACATAATACCCAGAGCAGTAGTGCCCCTTATACACAATGCCCACAGTATTACTGCCACTAATCACATAATACCAGAGCAGTAGTGCCCCTTATACACAATGCCCACAGTATTACCGCCACTAATCACATAATACCTACAGCATTAGTGCCCCTTATACACCATGCCCACAGTATTACTGCCACTAATCACATAATACCCAGAGCAGTAGTGCCCCTTATACACAATGCCCACATTATTACTGCCACTAATCACATAATACCCAGAGCAGTAGTGCCCCTTAAACACAATGCCCACAGTATTACCGCCACTAATCACATAATACCCAGAGCAGTAGTGCTCCTTATACACAATGCCCAGAGTATTACTGCCACTAATCACATAATACCCAGAGCAGTAGTGCCCCTTATACACAATGCCCACAGTATTACCGCCACTAATCACATAATACCAAGAGCAGTAGTGCCCTTTATACACAATGCCCACAGTATTACCGCCACTAATCACATAATACCCAGAGCAGTAGTGCCCTTTATACACAATGTCCACAGTATTACTGCCACTAATCACATAATACCCAGAGCAGTAGTGCCCCTTATACACAATGCCACAGTAGTACTGCCACTAATCACATAATACCCAGAGCAGTAGTGCCCCTTATACACAATGCCCAGAGTATTACTGCCACTAATCACATAATACCCAGAGCAGTAGAGCCCCTTATGCACAATGCCACAGTATTACTGCCATTAATCACATAATACCCAGAGCAGTAGTGCCCCTTGTACACAATGCCCACAGTATTACCGCCACTAATCACATAATACCAGAGCAGTAGTGCCCCTTATACACAATGCCCACAGTATTACTGCCACTAATCACATAATACCCAGAGCAGTAGTGCCCTTTATACACAATGCCTACAGTACTACTGAAACTAATCACATAATACCCAGAGCAGTAGTTCCCCTTATACACAATGCCCACAGTATTACCGCCACTAATCGCATAATACCCAGAGCAGTAGTGGCCCTTATACACAATGCCCACAGTATTACTGCCACTAATCACATAATACCCAGAGCAGTAGTGCCCCTTATACACAATGCCCACAGTACTACTGCCACTAATCACATAATACCCAGAGCAGTAGTGCCCCTTATACACAATGCCCACAGTATTACTGCCACTAATCACATAATACCCAGAGCAGTGGTGCCCCTTATACACAATGCCACAGTAGTACTGCCACTAATCACATAATACCCAGAGCAGTAGTGCCCCTTATACACAATGCCCAGAGTATTACTGCCACTAATCACATAATACCCAGATCAGTAGTGCCCCTTATACACAATGCCACAGTATTACCGCCACTAATCACATAATACCCAGAGCAGAAGTGCCCCTTATACACAATGCCCACAGTATTACTGACACTAATCACATAATACCCAGAGCAGTAGTGCCCCTTATACACAATGCCCAGAGTATTGCTGCCACTAATCACATAATACCCAGAGCAGTAGTGCCCCTTATACACAATGCCCACAGTATTACCGCCACTAATCACATAATACCCAGAGCAGTAGTGTCCCTTATACACAATGCCCACAGTATTACTGCCACTAATCACATAATACCCAGAGCAGTAGTGCCCCTTATACACAATGCCACAGTATTACCGCCACTAATCACATAATACCCAGAGCAGTAGTGCCCCTTATACACAATGCCACAGCATAACCGCCACTAATCACATAATATCCAGAGCAGTAGTGCCCTTTATACACAATGCCACAGTATTACTGCCACTAATCACATAATAACCAGAGCAGTAGTGCCCCTTATACACAATGCCCACAGTATTACTGCCACTAATCACATAATACCCAGAGCAGTAGTGCCCCTTATACACAATGCCCACAGTATTACTGTCATTAATCACATAATACCCAGAGCAGTAGTGCCCCTTATACACAATGCCCACAGTATTACCGCCACTAATCACATAATACCCAGAGCAGTCGTGCCCCTAATGCAATGCTCACAGTATTACTGCCACTAATCACATAATACCCAGAGCAGTAGTGTCCCTTATACACAATGCCCACAGTATTACCGCCACTAATCACATAATACCCAGAGCAGTAATGCCCCTTATACACAATGCCCACATTATTACTGCCACTAATCACATAATACCCAGAGCAGTAGTGCTCCTTATACACAATGCCACAATATTACCGCCACTAATCACATAATACCCAGAGCAGTAGTGCCCCTTATACACAATGCCCACAGTATTACCGCCACTAATCACATAATACCCAGAGCAGTAGTGCCCTTTATACACAATGCCACAGTATTACTGTCACTAATCACACATAATACCCAGAGCAGTAGTGCCCCTTATGCACAATGCCACAGTATTACTGCCACTAATCACATAATACCCAGAGCAGTAGTGCCCCTTATGCACAATACCCACAGTATTACTGCAATTAATCACATAATACCCAGAGCAGTAGTGCCCCTTATACACAATGCCCACAGTATTACTGCCACTAATCACATAATACTCAGAGCAGTAGTGCCCCTTATAAGCAATGCGCACAGTACTACTGCCACTAATCACATAATACCCAGAGCAGTAGTTCCCCTTATACACAATGCCCACAGTATTACCGCCACTAATCACGTAATACCCAGAGCAGTAGTGCCCTTTATACACAATGCCACAGTATTACCGCCACTAATCACATAATACCCAGAGCAGTAGTGCCCCTTATACACAATGCCCACAGTATTACCGCCACTAATCACATAATACCCAGAGCAGTAGTGCCCCTTATACACAATGCCCACAGTATTACTGCCACTAATCACATAATACCCAGAGCAGTAGTGCCCCTTATACACAATGCCCACAGTATTACTGCCACTAATCACATAATACCCAGAGCAGTAGTGCCCCTTATACACAATGCCCAGAGTATTACTGCCACTAATCACATAATACCCAGAGCAGTAGTGCCCCTTATACACAATGCCCACAGTACTACTGCCACTAATCACATAATACCCAGAGCAGGAGTGCCCCTTATACACAATGCCCACAGTACTACTGCCACTAATCACATAATACCCAGAGCAGTAGTGCCCATTATACACAATGCCCACAGTATTACCGCCACTAATCACATAATACCCAGAGCAGTAGTGCCCCTTATACACAATGCCCACAGTATTACCACCACTAATCACATAATACCCAGAGCAGTAGTGCCCCTTATACA
The DNA here is from genome assembly GCF_028390025.1 of Pseudophryne corroboree. Taxonomy (NCBI): domain Eukaryota; kingdom Metazoa; phylum Chordata; class Amphibia; order Anura; family Myobatrachidae; genus Pseudophryne; species Pseudophryne corroboree. The sequence continues at coordinate 746,740 of NC_086444.1, forward strand.
CAATGCCCACAGTACTACTGCCGCTAATCACATAATACCCAGAGCAGTAGTGCCCCTTATACACAATGCCCACAGTATTACCGCCACTAATCACATAATACCCAGAGCAGTAGTGCCCCTTATACACAATGCCCACAGTATTACCACCACTAATCAAATAATACCCAGAGCAGTAGTGCCCCTTATACACAATGCCCACAGTATTACTGCCACTAATCACATAATACCCAGAGCAGTAGTGCCCCTTATACACAATGCCCACAGTATTACCGCCACTAATCACATAATACCCAGAGCAGTAGTGCCCCTTATACACAATGCCCACAGTACTACTGCCACTAATCACATAATACCCAGAGCAGTAGTGCCCCTTATACACAATGCCCACAGTACTACTGCCACTAATCACATAATACCCAGAGCAGTAGTGCCCCTTATACACAATGCCCACAGTATTACTGCCACTAATCACATAATACCCAGAGCAGTAGTGCCCCTTATACACAATGCCCACAGTATTACCGCCACTAATCACATAATACCCAGAGCAGTAGTGCCCCTTATACACAATGCCCACAGTATTACTGCCACTAATCACATAATACCCAGAGCAGTAGTGCCCCTTATACTCAATGCCCACAGTATTACCGCCACTAATCACATAATACCCAGAGCAGTAGTGCCCCTTATACACAATGCCCACAGTACTACTGCCACTAATCACATAATACCCAGAGCAGTAGTGCCCCTTATACACAATGCCCACAGTACTACTGCCACTAATCATATAATACCCAGAGCAGTAGTGCCCCTTATACACAATGCCACAGTATTACTGCCACTAATCACATAATACCCAGAGCAGTAGTGCCCCTTATACACAATGCCACAGTATTACTGCCACTAATCACATAATACCCAGAGCAGCACTGCCCCTTATACACAATGCCACAGTACTACTGCCACTAATCACATAATACCCAGAGCAGTAGTGCCCCTTATACACAATGCCCACAGTATTACTGCCACTAATAACATAATACCCAGAGCAGTAGTGCCCCTTATACACAATGCCCACAGTACTACTGCCACTAATCACATAATACCCAGAGCAGTAGTGCCCCTTATACACAATGCCCACAGTACTACTGCCACTAATCACATAATACACAGAGCAGTAGTGCCCCTTATATACAATGCCCACAGTATTACTGCCACTAATCACATAATACCCAGAGCAGTAGTGCCCCTTATACACAATGCCCACAGTATTACTGCCACTAATCACATAATACCCAGAGCAGTAGTGCCCCTTATACACAATGCCCACAGTACTACCGCCACTAATCACATAATACCCAGAGCAGTAGTGCCCCTTATACACAATGCCCACAGTATTACTGCCACTAATCACATAATACCCAGAGCAGCACTGCCCCTTATACACAATGCCCACAGTATTACTGCCACTAATCACATAATACCCAGAGCAGCACTGCCCCTTATACACAATGCCACAGTACTACTGCCACTAATCACATAATACCCAGAGCAGTAGTGCCCCTTATACACAATGCCCACAGTATTACTGCCACTAATAACATAATACCCAGAGCAGTAGTATCCCTTATACACAATGCCCACAGTACTACTGCCACTAATCACATAATACCCAGAGCAGTAGTGCCCCTTATACACAATGCCCACAGTATTACTGCCACTAATCACATAATACCCAGAGCAGTAGTGCCCCTTATACACAATGCCCACAGTATTACTGCCACTAATCACATAATACCCAGAGCAGTAGTGCCCCTTATACACAATGCCCCAGTATTACTGCCACTAATCACATAATACCCAGAGCAGTAGTGCCCCTTATGCACAATGCCCACAGTACTACTGCCACTAATCACATAATACCCAGAGCAGTAGTGCCCTTTATACACAATGCCACAGTATTACCGCCACTAATCACATAATACCCAGAGCAGTAGTGCCCCTTATACACAATGCCCACAGTATTACCGCCACTAATCACATAATACCCAGAGCAGTAGTGCCCCTTATACACAATGCCACAGTATTACCGTCACTAATCACATAATACCCAGAGCAGTAGTGCCCCTTATACACACTGCCACAGTATTACCGCCACTAATCACATAATACCCAGAGCAGTAGTGCCCCTTATACACAATGCCACAGTATTACCGCCACTAATCACATAATACCCAGAGCAGTAGTGCTCCTTATACACAATGCCCACAGTATTACCGCCACTAATCACATAATACCCAGAGCAGTAGTGCCCCTTATACACAATGCCCACAGTATTACCGCCACTAATCACATAATACCCAGAGCAGTAGTGCCCCTTATACACAATGCCCACAGTATTTCCTCCACTAATCACATAATACCCAGAGCAGTAGTGCCCCTTATACACAATGCCACAGTATAACTGCCACTAATCACATAATACCCAGAGCAGTAGTGCCCCTTATACACAATGCCACAGCATTACCGCCACTAATCACATAATACCCAGAGCAGTAGTGCCCCTTATACACAATGCCACAGTATTACTGCCACTAATCACATAATACCCAGAGCAGTAGTGCCCCTTATACACAATGCACACAGTATTACTGCCACTAATCAAATAATACCAGAGCAGTAGAGCTCCTTATACACAAAGCCCACAGTATTACCATCACTAATCACATAATACCCACAGCAGTAGTGCCCCTTATACACAATGCCCACAGTATTACTGCCACTAATCACATAATACCCAGAGCAGTAGTGCCCCTTATACACAATGCCCACAGTATTTCCGCCACTAATCACATAATACCCAGAGCAGTAGTGCCCCTTATACACAATGCCCACAGTATTACTGCCACTAATCACATAATACCAGAGCAGTAGTGCCCCTTATACACAATGCCCACAGTATTACCGCCACTAATCACATAATACCCAGAGCATTAGTGCTACTTATACACAATGCCACAGTATTACTGCCACTAATCACATAATACCCAGAGCAGTAGTGCCCCTTATACACAATGCCCACAGTATTACCGCCACTAATCACATAATACCTACAGCAGTAGTGCCCCTTATACACCATGCCACAGTATTACTGCCACTAATCACATAATACCCAGAGCAGTAGTGCCCCTTATACACAATGCCCACATTATTACTGCCACTAATCACATAATACCCAGAGCAGTAGTGCCCCTTAAACACAATGCCCACAGTATTACCGCCACTAATCACATAATACCCAGAGCAGTAGTGCCCCTTATACACAATGCCCAGAGTATTACTGCCACTAATCACATAATACCCAGAGCAGTAGTGCCCCTTATACACAATGCCCACAGTATTACCGCCACTAATCACATAATACCAAGAGCAGTAGTGCCCTTTATACACAATGCCCACAGTATTACCGCCACTAATCACATAATACCCAGAGCAGTAGTGCCCTTTATACACAATGTCCACAGTATTACTGCCACTAATCACATAATACCCAGAGCAGTAGTGCCCTTTATACACAATGCCCACAGTATTACTGCCACTAATCACATAATACTCAGAGCAGTAGTGCCCCTTATAAGCAATGCGCACAGTACTACTGCCACTAATCACATAATACCCAGAGCAGTAGTTCCCCTTATACACAATGCCCACAGTATTACCGCCACTAATCACATAATACCCAGAGCAGTAGTGCCCTTTATACACAATGCCACAGTATTACCGCCACTAATCACATAATACCCAGAGCAGTAGTGCCCCTTATACACAATGCCCACAGTATTACCGCCACTAATCACATAATACCCAGAGCAGTAGTGCCCCTTATACACAATGCCCACAGTATTACTGCCACTAATCACATAATACCCAGAGCAGTAGTGCCCCTTATACACAATGCCCACAGTATTACTGCCACTAATCACATAATACCCAGAGCAGTAGTGCCCCTTATACACAATGCCCAGAGTATTACTGCCACTAATCACATAATACCCAGAGCAGTAGTGCCCCTTATACACAATGCCCACAGTACTACTGCCACTAATCACATAATACCCAGAGCAGGAGTGCCCCTTATACACAATGCCCACAGTACTACTGCCACTAATCACATAATACCCAGAGCAGTAGTGCCCCTTATACACAATGCCCACAGTATTACCGCCACTAATCACATAATACCCAGAGCAGTAGTGCCCCTTATACACAATGCCCACAGTATTACCACCACTAATCACATAATACCCAGAGCAGTAGTGCCCCTTATACACAATGCCCACAGTACTACTGCCGCTAATCACATAATACCCAGAGCAGTAGTGCCCCTTATACACAATGCCCACAGTATTACCGCCACTAATCACATAATACCCAGAGCAGTAGTGCCCCTTATACACAATGCCCACAGTATTACCACCACTAATCACATAATACCCAGAGCAGTAGTGCCCCTTATACACAATGCCCACAGTATTACTGCCACTAATCACATAATACCCAGAGCAGTAGTGCCCCTTATACACAATGCCCACAGTATTACCGCCACTAATCACATAATACCCAGAGCAGTAGTGCCCCTTATACACAATGCCCACAGTACTACTGCCACTAATCACATAATACCCAGAGCAGTAGTGCCCCTTATACACAATGCCCACAGTACTACTGCCACTAATCACATAATACCCAGAGCAGTAGTGCCCCTTATACACAATGCCCACAGTATTACTGCCACTAATCACATAATACCCAGAGCAGTAGTGCCCCTTATACACAATGCCCACAGTATTACCGCCACTAATCACATAATACCCAGAGCAGTAGTGCCCCTTATACACAATGCCCACAGTATTACTGCCACTAATCACATAATACCCAGAGCAGTAGTGCCCCTTATACACTATCCCCACAGTATTACCGCCACTAATCACATAATACCCAGAGCAGTAGTGCCCCTTATACACAATGCCCACAGTACTACTGCCACTAATCACATAATACCCAGAGCAGTAGTGCCCCTTATACACAATGCCCACAGTACTACTGCCACTAATCATATAATACCCAGAGCAGTAGTGCCCCTTATACACAATGCCACAGTATTACTGCCACTAATCACATAATACCCAGAGCAGTAGTGCCCCTTATACACAATGCCACAGTATTACTGCCACTAATCACATAATACCCAGAGCAGCACTGCCCCTTATACACAATGCCACAGTACTACTGCCACTAATCACATAATACCCAGAGCAGTAGTGCCCCTTATACACAATGCCCACAGTATTACTGCCACTAATAACATAATACCCAGAGCAGTAGTGCCCCTTATACACAATGCCCACAGTACTACTGCCACTAATCACATAATACCCAGAGCAGTAGTGCCCCTTATACACAATGCCCACAGTACTACTGCCACTAATCACATAATACACAGAGCAGTAGTGCCCCTTATATACAATGCCCACAGTATTACTGCCACTAATCACATAATACCCAGAGCAGTAGTGCCCCTTATACACAATGCCCACAGTATTACTGCCACTAATCACATAATACCCAGAGCAGTAGTGCCCCTTATACACAATGCCCACAGTACTACCGCCACTAATCACATAATACCCAGAGCAGTAGTGCCCCTTATACACAATGCCCACAGTATTACTGCCACTAATCACATAATACCCAGAGCAGCACTGCCCCTTATACACAATGCCACAGTACTACTGCCACTAATCACATAATACCCAGAGCAGTAGTGCCCCTTATACACAATGCCCACAGTATTACTGCCACTAATAACATAATACCCAGAGCAGTAGTGCCCCTTATACACAATGCCCACAGTACTACTGCCACTAATCACATAATACCCAGAGCAGTAGTGCCCCTTATACACAATGCCCACAGTATTACTGCCACTAATCACATAATACCCAGAGCAGTAGTGCCCCTTATACACAATGCCCACAGTATTACTGCCACTAATCACATAATACCCAGAGCAGTAGTGCCCCTTATACACAATGCCCCAGTATTACTGCCACTAATCACATAATACCCAGAGCAGTAGTGCCCCTTATGCACAATGCCCACAGTACTACTGCCACTAATCACATAATACCCAGAGCAGTAGTGCCCTTTATACACAATGCCACAGTATTACCGCCACTAATCACATAATACCCAGAGCAGTAGTGCCCCTTATACACAATGCCCACAGTATTACCGCCACTAATCACATAATACCCAGAGCAGTAGTGCCCCTTATACACAATGCCACAGTATTACCGTCACTAATCACATAATACCCAGAGCAGTAGTGCCCCTTATACACACTGCCACAGTATTACCGCCACTAATCACATAATACCCAGAGCAGTAGTGCCCCTTATACACAATGCCACAGTATTACCGCCACTAATCACATAATACCCAGAGCAGTAGTGCTCCTTATACACAATGCCCACAGTATTACCGCCACTAATCACATAATACCCAGAGCAGTAGTGCCCCTTATACACAATGCCCACAGTATTACCGCCACTAATCACATAATACCCAGAGCAGTAGTGCCCCTTATACACAATGCCCACAGTATTTCCTCCACTAATCACATAATACCCAGAGCAGTAGTGCCCCTTATACACAATGCCACAGTATTACTGCCACTAATCACATAATACCCAGAGCAGTAGTGCCCCTTATACACAATGCCACAGCATTACCGCCACTAATCACATAATACCCAGAGCAGTAGTGCCCCTTATACACAATGCCACAGTATTACTGCCACTAATCACATAATACCCAGAGCAGTAGTGCCCCTTATACACAATGCACACAGTATTACTGCCACTAATCAAATAATACCAGAGCAGTAGAGCTCCTTATACACAAAGCCCACAGTATTACCATCACTAATCACATAATACCCACAGCAGTAGTGCCCCTTATACACAATGCCCACAGTATTACTGCCACTAATCACATAATACCCAGAGCAGTAGTGCCCCTTATACACAATGCCCACAGTATTTCCGCCACTAATCACATAATACCCAGAGCAGTAGTGCCCCTTATACACAATGCCCACAGTATTACTGCTACTAATCACATAATACCAGAGCAGTAGTGCCCCTTATACACAATGCCCACAGTATTACCGCCACTAATCACATAATACCCAGAGCAGTAGTGCTCCTTATACACAATGCCACAGTATTACCGCCACTAATCACATAATACCCAGAGCAGAAGTGCCCCTTATACACAATGCCCACAGTATTACCGCCACTAATCACATAATACCTACAGCAGTAGTGCCCCTTATACACCATGCCACAGTATTACTGCCACTAATCACATAATACCCAGAGCAGTAGTGCCCCTTATACACAATGCCCACATTATTACTGCCACTAATCACATAATACCCAGAGCAGTAGTGCCCCTTAAACACAATGCCCACAGTATTACCGCCACTAATCACATAATACCCAGAGCAGTAGTGCCCCTTATACACAATGCCCAGAGTATTACTGCCACTAATCACATAATACCCAGAGCAGTAGTGCCCCTTATACACAATGCCCACAGTATTACCGCCACTAATCACATAATACCAAGAGCAGTAGTGCCCTTTATACACAATGCCCACAGTATTACCGCCACTAATCACATAATACCCAGAGCAGTAGTGCCCTTTATACACAATGTCCACAGTATTACTGCCACTAATCACATAATACCCAGAGCAGTAGTGCCCTTTATACACAATGCCTACAGTAGTACTGCCACTAATCACATAATACCCAGAGCAGTAGTGCCCCTTATACACAATGCCCAGAGTATTACTGCCACTAATCACATAATACCCAGAGCAGTAGAGCCCCTTATACACAATGTCCACAGTATTACTGCCACTAATCACATAATACCCAGAGCAGTAGTGCCCCTTATGCACAATGCCACAGTATTACTGCCATTAATCACATAATACCCAGAGCAGTAGTGCCCCTTATACACAATGCCCACAGTATTACCGCCACTAATCACATAATACCAGAGCAGTAGTGCCCCTTATACACAATGCCCACAGTATTACTGCCACTAATCACATAATACCCAGAGCAGTAGTGCCCCTTATACACAATGCCCACAGTATTACCGCCACTAATCACATAATACCAAGAGCAGTAGTGCCCTTTATACACAATGCCCACAGTATTACCGCCACTAATCACATAATACCCAGAGCAGTAGTGCCCTTTATACACAATGTCCACAGTATTACTGCCACTAATCACATAATACCCAGAGCAGTAGTGCCCTTTATACACAATGCCTACAGTAGTACTGCCACTAATCACATAATACCCAGAGCAGTAGTGCCCCTTATACACAATGCCCAGAGTATTACTGCCACTAATCACATAATACCCAGAGCAGTAGAGCCCCTTATACACAATGTCCACAGTATTACTGCCACTAATCACATAATACCCAGAGCAGTAGTGCCCCTTATGCACAATGCCACAGTATTACTGCCATTAATCACATAATACCCAGTGCAGTAGTGCCCCTTATACACAATGCCCACAGTATTACCGCCACTAATCACATAATACCAGAGCAGTAGTGCCCCTTATACACAATGCCCACAGTATTACTGACACTAATCACATAATACCCAGAGCAGTAGTGCCCCTTATACACAATGCCTACAGTACTACTGCCACTAATCACATAATACCCAGAGCAGTAGTGCCCCTTATACACAATGCCCACAGTATTACCGCCACTAATTGCATAATACCCAGAGCAGTAGTGGCCCTTATACACAATGCCCACAGTATTACTGCCACTAATCACATAATACCCAGAGCAGAAGTGCCCCTTATACACAATGCCCACAGTATTACTGACACTAATCACATAATACCCAGAGCAGTAGTGCCCTTATACATAATGCCCAGAGTATTACTGACACTAATCACATAATACCCAGAGTAGTAGTGCCCCTTATACACAATGCCCAGAGTATTGCTGCCACTAATCACATAATACCCAGAGCAGTAGTGCCCCTTATACACAATGCCACAGTATTACCGCCACTAATCACATAATACCCAGAGCAGTAGTGCCCCTTATACACAATGCCACAGTATTACCGCCACTAATCACATAATACCCAGAGCAGTAGTGCCCCTTATACACAATGCCCACAGTATTACTGCCACTAATCACATAATACCCAGAGCAGTAGTGCCCTTTATACACAATGCCACAGTATTACCGCCACTAATCACATAATACCCAGAGCAGTAGTGCCCCTTATACACAATGCCACAGTATTACCGTCACTAATCACATAATACCCAGAGCAGTAGTGCCCCTTATACACACTGCCACAGTATTACCGCCACTAATCACATAATACCCAGAGCAGTAGTGCCCCTTATACACAATGCCACAGTATTACCGCCACTAATCACATAATACCCAGAGCAGTAGTGCTCCTTATACACAATGCCCACAGTATTACCGCCACTAATCACATAATACCCAGAGCAGTAGTGCCCCTTATACACAATGCCCACAGTATTACCGCCACTAATCACATAATACCCAGAGCAGTAGTGCCCCTTATACACAATGCCCACAGTATTTCCTCCACTAATCACATAATACCCAGAGCAGTAGTGCCCCTTATACACAATGCCACAGTATTACTGCCACTAATCACATAATACCCAGAGCAGTAGTGCCCCTTATACACAATGCCACAGCATTACCGCCACTAATCACATAATACCCAGAGCAGTAGTGCCCCTTATACACAATGCCACAGTATTACTGCCACTAATCACATAATACCCAGAGCAGTAGTGCCCCTTATACACAATGCCACAGCAGTACTGCCACTAATCACATAATACCCAGAGCAATTTTGCCCCTTATACACAATGCCCAGAGTATTACTGCCACTAATCACATAATACCCAGAGCAGTAGTGCCCCTTATACACAATGCACACAGTATTACTGCCACTAATCAAATAATACCAGAGCAGTAGAGCTCCTTATACACAAAGCCCACAGTATTACCATCACTAATCACATAATACCCACAGCAGTAGTGCCCCTTATACACAATGCCCACAGTATTACTGCCACTAATCACATAATACCCAGAGCAGTAGTGCCCCTTATACACAATGCCCACAGTATTTCCGCCACTAATCACATAATACCCAGAGCAGTAGTGCCCCTTATACACAATGCCCACAGTATTTCCGCCACTAATCACATAATACCCAGAGCAGTAGTGCCCCTTATACACAATGCCCACAGTATTACTGCCACTAATCACATAATACCAGAGCAGTAGTGCCCCTTATACACAATGCCCACAGTATTACCGCCACTAATCACATAATACCTACAGCATTAGTGCCCCTTTTACACCATGCCACAGTATTACTGCCACTAATCACATAATACCCAGAGCAGTAGTGCCCCTTATACACAATGCCCACATTATTACTGCCACTAATCACATAATACCCAGAGCAGTAGTGCCCCTTAAACACAATGCCCACAGTATTACCGCCACTAATCACATAATACCCAGAGCAGTAGTGCTCCTTATACACAATGCCCAGAGTATTACTGCCACTAATCACATAATACCCAGAGCAGTAGTGCCCCTTATACACAATGCCCACAGTATTACCGCCACTAATCACATAATACCAAGAGCAGTAGTGCCCTTTATACACAATGCCCACAGTATTACCGCCACTAATCACATAATACCCAGAGCAGTAGTGCCCTTTATACACAATGTCCACAGTATTACTGCCACTAATCACATAATACCCAGAGCAGTAGTGCCCCTTATACACAATGCCACAGTAGTACTGCCACTAATCACATAATACCCAGAGCAGTAGTGCCCCTTATACACAATGCCCAGAGTATTACTGCCACTAATCACATAATACCCAGAGCAGTAGAGCCCCTTATACACAATGCCCACAGTATTACCGCCACTAATCACATAATACCCAGAGCAGTAGTGCCCTTTATACACAATGCCACAGTATTACTGCCACTAATCACATAATACCCAGAGCAGTAGTGCCCCTTATGCACAATGCCACAGTATTACTGCCATTAATCACATAATACCCAGAGCAGTAGTGCCCCTTATACACAATGCCCACAGTATTACCGCCACTAATCACATAATACCAGAGCAGTAGTGCCCCTTATACACAATGCCCACAGTATTACTGCCACTAATCACATAATACCCAGAGCAGTAGTGCCCTTTATACACAATGCCTACAGTACTACTGAAACTAATCACATAATACCCAGAGCAGTAGTGCCCCTTATACACAATGCCCACAGTATTACCGCCACTAATCGCATAATACCCAGAGCAGTAGTGGCCCTTATACACAATGCCCACAGTATTACTGCCACTAATCACATAATACCAGAGCAGTAGTGCCCCTTATACACAATGCCCACAGTATTACCGCCACTAATCACATAATACCTACAGCATTAGTGCCCCTTATACACCATGCCACAGTATTACTGCCACTAATCACATAATACCCAGAGCAGTAGTGCCCCTTATACACAATGCCCACATTATTACTGCCACTAATCACATAATACCCAGAGCAGTAGTGCCCCTTAAACACAATGCCCACAGTATTACCGCCACTAATCACATAATACCCAGAGCAGTAGTGCTCCTTATACACAATGCCCAGAGTATTACTGCCACTAATCACATAATACCCAGAGCAGTAGTGCCCCTTATACACAATGCCCACAGTATTACCGCCACTAATCACATAATACCAAGAGCAGTAGTGCCCTTTATACACAATGCCCACAGTATTACCGCCACTAATCACATAATACCCAGAGCAGTAGTGCCCTTTATACACAATGTCCACAGTATTACTGCCACTAATCACATAATACCCAGAGCAGTAGTGCCCCTTATACACAATGCCACAGTAGTACTGCCACTAATCACATAATACCCAGAGCAGTAGTGCCCCTTATACACAATGCCCACAGTATTACCGCCACTAATCACATAATACCCAGAGCAGTAGTGCCCCTTATACACAATGCCACAATATTACCGAGACTAATCACATAATACCCAGAGCAGTAGTGCCCCTTATACACAATGCCCACAGTATTACCGCCACTAATCACATAATACCCAGAGCAGTAGTGCCCCTTATACACAATGCCCACAGTATTACCGCCACTAATCACATAATACCCAGAGCAGTAGTGCCCTTTATACACAATGCCACAGTATTACTGTCACTAATCACACATAATACCCAGAGCAGTAGTGCCCCTTATGCACAATGCCACAGTATTACTGCCACTAATCACATAATACCCAGAGCAGTAGTGCCCCTTATGCACAATGCCCACAGTATTACTGCAATTAATCACATAATACCCAGAGCAGTAGTGCCCCTTATACACAATGCCCACAGTATTACTGCCACTAATCACATAATACTCAGAGCAGTAGTGCCCCTTATAAACAATGCGCACAGTACTACTGCCACTAATCACATAATACCCAGAGCAGTAGTTCCCCTTATACACAATGCCCACAGTATTACCGCCACTAATCACATAATACCCAGAGCAGTAGTGCCCTTTATACACAATGCCACAGTATTACTGTCACTAATCACACATAATACCCAGAGCAGTAGTGCCCCTTATGCACAATGCCACAGTATTACTGCCACTAATCACATAATACCCAGAGCAGTAGTGCCCCTTATGCACAATGCCCACAGTATTACTGCAATTAATCACATAATACCCAGAGCAGTAGTGCCCCTTATACACAATGCCCACAGTATTACTGCCACTAATCACATAATACTCAGAGCAGTAGTGCCCCTTATAAACAATGCGCACAGTACTACTGCCACTAATCACATAATACCCAGAGCAGTAGTTCCCCTTATACACAATGCCCACAGTATTACCGCCACTAATCACATAATACCCAGAGCAGTAGTGCCCTTTATACACAATGCCACAGTATTACCGCCACTAATCACATAATACCCAGAGCAGTAGTGCCCCTTATACACAATGCCCACAGTATTACCGCCACTAATCACATAATACCCAGAGCAGTAGTGCCCCTTATACACAATGCCCACAGTACTACTGCCACTAATCACATAATACCCAGAGCAGTAGTGCCCCTTATACACAATGCCCACAGTACTACTGCCACTAATCACATAATACCCAGAGCAGTAGTGCCCCTTATACACAATGCCCACAGTATTACTGCCACTAATCACATAATACCCAGAGCAGTAGTGCCCCTTATACACAATGCCCACAGTATTACCGCCACTAATCACATAATACCCAGAGCAGTAGTGCCCCTTATACACAATGCCCACAGTATTACTGCCACTAATCACATAATACCCAGAGCAGTAGTGCCCCTTATACACAATGCCCACAGTATTACCGCCACTAATCACATAATACCCAGAGCAGTAGTGCCCCTTATACACAATGCCCACAGTACTACTGCCACTAATCACATAATACCCAGAGCAGTAGTGCCCCTTATACACAATGCCCACAGTACTACTGCCACTAATCATATAATACCCAGAGCAGTAGTGCCCCTTATACACAATGCCACAGTATTACTGCCACTAATCACATAATACCCAGAGCAGTAGTGCCCCTTATACACAATGCCACAGTATTACTGCCACTAATCACATAATACCCAGAGCAGTAGTGCCCCTTATACACAATGCCCACAGTATTACTGCCACTAATAACATAATACCCAGAGCAGTAGTGCCCCTTATACACAATGCCCACAGTACTACTGCCACTAATCACATAATACCCAGAGCAGTAGTGCCCCTTATACACAATGCCCACAGTACTACTGCCACTAATCACATAATACACAGAGCAGTAGTGCCCCTTATACACAATGCCCACAGTATTACTGCCACTAATCACATAATACCCAGAGCAGTAGTGCCCCTTATACACAATGCCCACAGTATTACTGCCACTAATCACATAATACCCAGAGCAGTAGTGCCCCTTATACACAATGCCCACAGTACTACCGCCACTAATCACATAATACCCAGAGCAGTAGTGCCCCTTATACACAATGCCCACAGTATTACTGCCACTAATCACATAATACCCAGAGCAGATAGTGCCCCTTATACACAATGCCAACAGTACTACCGCCACTAATCACATAATACCCAGAGCAGTAGTGCCCCTTATACACAATGCCCACAGTATTACTGCCACTAATCACATAATACCCAGAGCAGTAGTGCCCCTTATACACAATGCCCACAGTATTACTGCCACTAATCACATAATACCCAGAGCAGTAGTGCCCCTTATACACAATGCCCACAGTATTACCGCCACTAATCGCATAATACCCCGAGCAGTAGTGGCCCTTATACACAATGCCCACAGTATTACTGCCACTAATCACATAATACCCAGAGCAGTAGTGCCCCTTAGGCACAATGCCACAGTATTACCGCCACTAATCACATAATACCCAGAGCAGTAGTGCCCCTTATACACAATGCCACAGTATTACCGCCACTAATCACATAATACCCAGAGCAGTAGTGCCCCTTATACACAATGCCACAGCATAACCGCCACTAATCACATAATATCCAGAGCAGTAGTGCCCTTTATACACAATGCCACAGTATTACTGCCACTAATCACATAATAACCAGAGCAGTAGTGCCCCTTATACACAATGCCCACAGTATTACTGCCACTAATCACATAATACCCAGAGCAGTAGTGCCCCTTATACACAATGCCCACAGTATTACCGCCACTAATCACATAATACCCAGAGCAGTCGTGCCCCTAATGCAATGCTCACAGTATTACTGCCACTAATCACATAATACCCAGAGCAGTAGTGTCCCTTATACACAATGCCCACAGTATTACCGCCACTAATCACATAATACCCAGAGCAGTAATGCCCCTTATACACAATGCCCACATTATTACTGCCACTAATCACATAATACCCAGAGCAGTAGTGCTCCTTATACACAATGCCACAATATTACCGAGACTAATCACATAATACCCAGAGCAGTAGTGCCCCTTATACACAATGCCCACAGTATTACCGCCACTAATCACATAATACCCAGAGCAGTAGTGCCCCTTATACACAATGCCCACAGTATTACCGCCACTAATCACATAATACCCAGAGCAGTAGTGCCCCTTATACACAATGCCCACAGTATTACTGCCACTAATCACATAATACCCAGAGCAGTAGTGCCCCTTATACACAATGCCCACAGTACTACCGCCACTAATCACATAATACCCAGAGCAGTAGTGCCCCTTATACACAATGCCCACAGTATTACTGCCACTAATCACATAATACCCAGAGCAGTAGTGCCCCTTATACACAATGCCCACAGTACTACCGCCACTAATCACATAATACCCAGAGCAGTAGTGCCCCTTATACACAATGCCCACAGTATTACTGCCACTAATCACATAATACCCAGAGCAGTAGTGCCCCTTATACACAATGCCCACAGTATTACTGCCACTAATCACATAATACCGAGAGCAGTAGTGCCCCTTATACACAATGCCCACAGTATTACCGCCACTAATCGCATAATACCCAGAGCAGTAGTGGCCCTTATACACAATGCCCACAGTATTACTGCCACTAATCACATAATACCCAGAGCAGTAGTGCCCCTTAGGCACAATGCCACAGTATTACTGCCACTAATCACATAATAACCAGAGCAGTAGTGCCCCTTATACACAATGCCAACAGTATTACTGCCACTAATCACATAATACCCAGAGCAGTAGTGCCCCTTATACACAATGCCCACAGTATTACTGTCATTAATCACATAATACCCAGAGCAGTAGTGCCCCTTATACACAATGCCCACAGTATTACCGCCACTAATCACATAATACCCAGAGCAGTCGTGCCCCTAATGCAATGCTCACAGTATTACTGCCACTAATCACATAATACCCAGAGCAGTAATGCCCCTTATACACAATGCCCACATTATTACTGCCACTAATCACATAATACCCAGAGCAGTAGTGCCCTTCATACACAATGCCACAGTATTACTGTCACTAATCACATAATACCCAGAGCAGTAGTGCCCCTTATGCACAATGCCCACAGTATTACTGCAACTAATCACATAATACCCAGAGCAGTAGTGCCCCTTATACACAATGCCCACAGTATTACTGCCACTAATCACATAATACTCAGAGCAGTAGTGCCCCTTATAAACAATGCGCACAGTACTACTGCCACTAATCACATAATACCCAGAGCAGTAGTGCCCCTTATACACAATGCCCACAGTATTACCGCCACTAATCACATAATACCCAGAGCAGTAGTGCCCTTTATACACAATGCCACAGTATTACCGCCACTAATCACATAATACCCAGAGCAGTAGTGCCCCTTATACACAATGCCCACAGTATTACCGCCACTAATCACATAATACCCAGAGCAGTAGTGCCCCTTATACACAATGCTCACAGTATTACTGCCACTAATCACATAATACCCAGAGCAGTAGTGCCCCTTATACACAATGCCCACAGTATTACTGCCACTAATCACATAATACCCAGAGCAGTAGTGCCCCTTATACACAATGCCCAGAGTATTACTGCCACTAATCACATAATACCAAGAGCAGTAGTGCCCCTTATACACAATGCCCACAGTACTACTGCCACTAATCACATAATACCCAGAGCAGGAGTGCCCCTTATACACAATGCCCACAGTACTACTGCCACTAATCACATAATACCCAGAGCAGTAGTGCCCCTTATACACAATGCCCACAGTATTACCGCCACTAATCACATAATACCCAGAGCAGTAGTGCCCCTTATACACAATGCCCACAGTATTACCACCACTAATCACATAATACCCAGAGCAGTAGTGCCCCTTATACACAATGCCCACAGTACTACTGCCGCTAATCACATAATACCCAGAGCAGTAGTGCCCCTTATACACAATGCCCACAGTATTACCGCCACTAATCACATAATACCCAGAGCAGTAGTGCCCCTTATACACAATGCCCACAGTATTACCGCCACTAATCACATAATACCCAGAGCAGTAGTGCCCTTATACACAATGCCCACAGTATTACTGCCACTAATCACATAATACCCAGAGCAGTAGTGCCCCTTATACACAATGCCCACAGTACTACTGCCACTAATCACATAATACCCAGAGCAGTAGTGCCCCTTATACACAATGCCCACAGTACTACTGCCACTAATCACATAATACCCAGAGCAGTAGTGCCCCTTATACACAATGCCCACAGTATTACTGCCACTAATCACATAATACCCAGAGCAGTAGTGCCCCTTATACACAATGCCACAGTATTACTGCCACTAATCACATAATACCCAGAGCAGTAGTGCCCCTTATACACAATGCCACAGTATTACTGCCACTAATCACATAATACCCAGAGCAGTACTGCCCCTTATACACAATGCCACAGTACTACTGCCACTAATCACATAATACCCAGAGCAGTAGTGCCCCTTATACACAATGCCCACAGTATTACTGCCACTAATAACATAATACCCAGAGCAGTAGTGCCCCTTATACACAATGCCCACAGTACTACTGCCACTAATCACATAATACCCAGAGCAGTAGTGCCCCTTATACACAATGCCCACAGTACTACTGCCACTAATCACATAATACACAGAGCAGTAGTGCCCCTTATACACAATGCCCACAGTATTACTGCCACTAATCACATAATACCCAGAGCAGTAGTGCCCCTTATACACAATGCCCACAGTATTACTGCCACTAATCACATAATACCCAGAGCAGTTGTGCCCCTTATACACAATGCCCACAGTACTACCGCCACTAATCACATAATACCCAGAGCAGTAGTGCCCCTTATACACAATGCCCACAGTATTACTGCCACTAATCACATAATACCCAGAGCAGTAGTGCCCCTTATACACAATGCCCACAGTACTACCGCCACTAATCACATAATACCCAGAGCAGTAGTGCCCCTTATACACAATGCCCACAGTATTACTGCCACTAATCACATAATACCCAGAGCAGTAGTGCCCCTTATACACAATGCCCACAGTATTACCGCCACTAATCGCATAATACCCAGAGCAGTAGTGGCCCTTATACACAATGCCCACAGTATTACTGCCACTAATCACACAATACCCAGAGCAGTGGTGCCCCTTTTAGACAATGCCACAGTAGTACTGCCACTAATCACATAATACCCAGAGCAGTAGTGCCCCTTATACACAATGCCCAGAGTATTACTGCTACTAATCACATAATACCCAGATCAGTAGTGCCCCTTATACACAATGCCACAGTATTACCGCCACTAATCACATAATACCCTGAGCAGAAGTGCCCCTTATACACAATGCCCACAGTATTACTGCCTCTAATCACATAATACCCAGAGCAGTAGTGCCCTTATACATAATGCCCAGAGTATTACTGCCACTAATCACATAATACCCAGAGCAGTAGTGCCCCTTATACACAATGCCCAGAGTATTGCTGCCACTAATCACATAATACCCAGAGCAGTAGTTCCCCTTATACACAATGCCCACAGTATTACCGCCACTAATCACATAATACCCAGAGCAGTAGTGCCCCTTATACACAATGCCCACAGTATTACTGCCACTAATCACATAATACCCAGAGCAGTAGTGCCCCTTATACACAATGCCACAGTATTACCGCCACTAATCACATAATACCCAGAGCAGTAGTGCCCCTTATACACAATGCCACAGTATTACCGCCACTAATCACATAATACCCAGAGCAGTAGTGCCCCTTATACAAAATGCCACAGCATAACCGCCACTAATCACATAATACCCAGAGCAGTAGTGCCCTTTATACACAATGCCACAGTATTACTGCCACTAATCACATAATACCCAGAGCAGTAGTGCCCCTTAGGCACAATGCCACAGTATTACTGCCACTAATCACATAATACCCAGAGCAGTAGTGCCCCTTATACACAATGCCCACAGTATTACTGCCACTAATCACATAATACCCAGAGCAGTAGTGCCCCTTATACACAATGCCCACAGTATTACTGTCACTAATCACATAATACCCAGAGCAGTAGTGCCCCTTATACACAATGCCCACAGTATTACCGCCACTAATCACATAATACCCAGAGCAGTCGTGCCCCTAATGCAATGCTTACAGTATTACTGCCACTAATCACATAATACCCAGAGCAGTAGTGTCCCTTATGCACAATGCCCACATTATTACTGCCACTAATAACATAATACCCAGAGCAGTGGTGCTCCTTATACACAATGCCACAGTATTACCGAGACTAATCACATAATACCCAGAGCAGTAGTGCCCCTTATACACAATGCCCACAGTATTACCGCCACTAATCACATAATACCCAGAGCAGTAGTGCCCTTTATACACAATGCCACAGTATTACTGCCACTAATCACATAATACCCAGAGCAGTAGTGCCCCTTATGCACAATGCCACAGTATTACTGCCACTAATCACATAATACCCAGAGCAGTAGTGCCCCTTATGCACAATGCCCACAGTATTACTGCCACTAATCACATAATACCCAGAGCAGTAGTGCCCCTTATACACAATGCCCACAGTACTACTGCCACTAATCACATAATACCTAGAGCAGTAGTGCCCCTTATACACAATGCCCACAGTACTACTGCCACTAATCACATAATACACAGAGCAGTAGTGCCCCTTATACACAATGCCCACAGTATTACTGCCACTAATCACATAATACCCAGAGCAGTAGTGCCCCTTATACACAATGCCCACAGTATTACTGCCACTAATCACATAATACCCAGAGCAGTAGTGCCCCTTATACACAATGCCCACAGTACTACCGCCACTAATCACATAATACCCAGAGCAGTAGTGCCCCTTATACACAATGCCCACAGTATTACTGCCACTAATCACATAATACCCAGAGCAGTAGTGCCCCTTATACACAATGCCCACAGTACTACCGCCACTAATCACATAATACCCAGAGCAGTAGTGCCCCTTATACACAATGCCCACAGTATTACTGCCACTAATCACATAATACCCAGAGCAGTAGTGCCCCTTATACACAATGCCCACAGTATTACCGCCACTAATCGCATAATACCCAGAGCAGTAGTGGCCCTTATACACAATGCCCACAGTATTACTGCCACTAATCACACAATACCCAGAGCAGTAGTGCCCCTTATACACAATGCCCACAGTACTACTGCCACTAATCACATAATACCCAGAGCAGTAGTGCCCCTTATACACAATGCCCACAGTATTACTGCCACTAATCACATAATACCCAGAGCAGTGGTGCCCCTTATACACAATGCCACAGTAGAACTGCCACTAATCACATAATACCCAGAGCAGTAGTGCCCCTTATACACAATGCCCAGAGTATTACTGCCACTAATCACATAATACCCAGATCAGTAGTGCCCCTTATACACAATGCCCACAGTATTACCGCCACTAATCACATAATACCCTGAGCAGAAGTGCCCCTTATACACAATGCCCACAGTATTACTGCCACTAATCACATAATACCCAGAGCAGTAGTGCCCTTATACATAATGCCCAGAGTATTACTGCCACTAATCACATAATACCCAGAGCAGTAGTGCCCCTTATACACAATGCCCAGAGTATTGCTGCCACTAATCACATAATACCCAGAGCAGTAGTTCCCCTTATACACAATGCCCACAGTATTACCGCCACTAATCACATAATACCCAGAGCAGTAGTGCCCCTTATACACAATGCCCACAGTATTACTGCCACTAATCACATAATACCCAGAGCAGTAGTGCCCCTTATACACAATGCCACAGTATTACCGCCACTAATCACATAATACCCAGAGCAGTAGTGCCCCTTATACACAATGCCACAGCATAACCGCCACTAATCACATAATACCCAGAGCAGTAGTGCCCTTTACACACAATGCCACAGTATTACTGCCACTAATCACATAATACCCAGAGCAGTAGTGCCCCTTAGGCACAATGCCACAGTATTACTGCCACTAATCACATAATACCCAGAGCAGTAGTGCCCCTTATACACAATGCCCACAGTATTACTGCCACTAATCACATAATACCCAGAGCAGTAGTGCCCCTTATACACAATGCCCACAGTATTACTGTCACTAATCACATAATACCCAGAGCAGTAGTGCCCCTTATACACAATGCCCACAGTATTACCGCCACTAATCACATAATACCCAGAGCAGTCGTGCCCCTAATGCAATGCTTACAGTATTACTGCCACTAATCACATAATACCCAGAGCAGTAGTGTCCCTTATGCACAATGCCCACAGTATTACCGCCACTAATCACATAATACCCAGAGCAGTAATGCCCCTTATACACAATGCCCACATTATTACTGCCACTAATAACATAATACCCAGAGCAGTAGTGCTCCTTATACACAATGCCACAGTATTACCGAGACTAATCACATAATACCCAGAGCAGTAGTGCCCCTTATACACAATGCCCACAGTATTACCGCCACTAATCACATAATACCCAGAGCAGTAGTGCCCCTTATACACAATGCCCACAGTATTACTGCCACTAATCACATAATACCCAGAGCAGTAGTGCCCCTTATACACAATGCCACAGTATTACCGCCACTAATCACATAATACCCAGAGCAGTAGTGCCCCTTATTCACAATGCCACAGTATTACCGCCACTAATCACATAATACCCAGAGCAGTAGTGCCCCTTATACACAATGCCACAGCATAACCGCCACTAATCACATATTACCCAGAGCAGTAGTGCCCTTTATACACAATGCCACAGTATTACTGCCACTAATCACATAATACCCAGAGCAGTAGTGCCCCTTAGGCACAATGCCACAGTATTACTGCCACTAATCACATAATACCCAGAGCAGTATTGCCCCTTATGCACAATGCCCACAGTATTACTGCCACTAATCACATAATACCCAGAGCAGTAGTGCCCCTTATACACAATGCCCACAGTATTACTGCCACTAATCACATAATACTCAGAGCAGTAGTGCCCTTTATAAACAATGCGCACAGTACTACTGCCACTAATCACATAATACCCAGAGCAGTAGTGCCCCTTATACACAATGCCCACAGTATTACCGCCACTAATCACATAATACCCAGAGCAGTAGTGCCCTTTATACACAATGCCACAGTATTACTGCCACTAATCACATAATACCCAGAGCAGTAGTGCCCCTTATACACAATGCCCACAGTATTACCGCCACTAATCACATAATACCCAGAGCAGTAGTGCCCCTTATACACAATGCCCACAGTATTACTGCCACTAATCACATAATACCCAGAGCAGTAGTGCCCCTTATACACAATGCCCAGAGTATTACTGCCACTAATCACATAATACCCAGAGCAGTAGTGCCCCTTATACACAATGCCCACAGTACTACTGCCGCTAATCACATAATACCCAGAGCAGTAGTGCCCCTTATACACAATGCCCACAGTATTACCGCCACTAATCACATAATACCCAGAGCAGTAGTGCCCCTTATACACAATGCCCACAGTATTACTGCCACTAATCACATAATACCCAGAGCAGTAGTGCCCCTTATACACAATGCCCACAGTATTACCGCCACTAATCACATAATACCCAGAGCAGTAGTGCCCCTTATACACAATGCCCACAGTACTACTGCCACTAATCACATAATACCCAGAGCAGTAGTGCCCCTTATACACAATGCCCACAGTACTACTGCCACTAATCACATAATACCCAGAGCAGTAGTGCCCCTTATACACAATGCCCACAGTATTACCGCCACTAATCACATAATACCCAGAGCAGTAGTGCCCCTTATACACAATGCCCACAGTATTACTGCCACTAATCACATAATACCCAGAGCAGTAGTGCCCCTTATACACAATGCCACAGTATTACTGCCACTAATCACATAATACCCAGAGCAGTACTGCCCCTTATACACAATGCCACAGTATTACCGCCACTAATCACATAATACCCAGAGCAGTAGTGCCCCTTATACACAATGCCCACAGTACTACTGCCACTAATCACATAATACCCAGAGCAGTAGTGCCCCTTATACACAATGCCCACAGTATTACTGCCACTAATCACATAATACCCAGAGCAGTAGTGCCCCTTATACACAATGCCCACAGTACTACTGCCACTAATCACATAATACACAGAGCAGTAGTGCCCCTTATACACAATGCTCACAGTATTACTGCCACTAATCACATAATACCCAGAGCAGTAGTGCCCCTTATACACAATGCCCACAGTATTACTGCCACTAATCACATAATACCCAGAGCAGTAGTGCCCCTTATACAAATGCCCACAGTACTACCGCCACTAATCACATAATACCCAGAGCAGTAGTGCCCCTTATACACAATGCCCACAGTATTACCGCCACTAATCACATAATACCCAGAGCATTAGTGCCCCTTATACACAATGCCACAGTATTACTGCCACTAATCACATAATACCCAGAGCAGTAGTGCCCCTTATACACAATGCCACAGTATTACTGCCACTGATCACATAATACCCAGAGCAGTAGTGCCCCTTATACACAATGCCCAGAGTATTACTGCCACTAATCACATAATACCCAGAGCAGTAGTGCCCCTTATACACAATGCCCACAGTATTACTGCCACTAATCACATAATACCCAGAGCAGTAGTGCCCCTTATACACAATGCCCACAGTATTACTGCCACTAATCACATAATACCCAGAGCAGTAGTGCCCCTTATACACAATTCCACAGTATTACCGCCACTAATCACATAATACCCAGAGCAGTAGTGCCCCTTATACACAATGCCCAGAGTATTACTGCCACTAATCACATAATACCCAGAGCAGTTGTGCCCCTTATACACAATGCCCAGAGTATTACTGCCACTAATCACATAATACCCAGAGCAGTCGTGCCCCTTATGCAATGCTCACAGTGGTAGTGCCCTTTATGCAGAGCCCATAGTAGTCGTGCCCCTTATGCCCCCAGGAGTGATGCCACTTATGCAGTGCCCCCATTAGTAGTGCCCCCAGTAGTAATGCCTCCTGTAGTAGTGCTCCCAGCAGTAATGCCCCCCCCCCCCCCATAGTATAGCCCTCAGTGGTAATGCCCCATGTAGTATTGCCCCTATTAGTAGAGCCCCCAGTATTAATGCCCCTTTGGTAATGCCCCCTGTAGTAGTGCCTCTAGCAATACCCCCTGTAATATTGCCTCTTTGGTAGTGCCCCTAGCTATGGCCCTTGTAGTATTGCCCTTTTGGTAATGCCCCTAGTAATGCCCCCTTTAGTATTGCCCACACATACACATTAAAAAACAAAACAAAACCATACTTCCCTAAAACCCCGCTCCAGCCTCCGCCCGATTCCATCCATCTGCATACTCTGAACTATGGGAGAGATGTCATGATATCTCTCCTGCAGTGCACGCTGCGGGACTTGGGAGCCGGAAGGTGGAGCTCAGTATTGAGCTCTTGCCTCCAGCAGCCGCTGTGGGGAAGGAGCCGGCCATGCTCTGGTAACACAAACTCAGCGGGCTCCCAGCATCTCCCTGTGGCTCCGGATTGACATCGGGTTAGGTGACACGGAGGAGGCGGAACTGTGTTCCATCTCCAAATGGAACTGATGGAGCACAGTTTCCGCCCCGTTATGGCTCACTTTAACCCCTGGATAGCAGGTACAGCTGTACTCACTGTTACATGTACACTGGTGATGGAGTGGATTGAGGTTTCATACAGATCACCAGCTGATAAGTGTATGCTGCAATTGTGGGGCAGTGCAGGGTTGCTTGAACAGCTTTATATTCAGGTATTTACTAGGTCTTCATAGGAACTAAGCAGAAGACTTCTGTCCACAGAATCACGCAACACAGTCTTCCAAGATGGCTACTGCACATGCTCGGTAGAGATCTGGGTGGTCATATTGGGATATGGAATGAAGCCTCCCTGGAGAACAGGAAGACTGGTGTCAGTGCAGTAGCACATGCCTCAATCTATAAATGCAAGGGGTGCAAGCAGGGGAACATTGGCTGCTTCTGCATGTAGAGAACGTGGCAGCACTGATTTTCACCTAGAATTAGTGCCCCATCTACCCCACCTGCAATGCTTTATCGATATGCCAAGATGCAAATTGCTCCTTGAGGTTACTTGATACTAACTGTGAATCTCCCACCGTCTGCAATGTGTCACACTGTTCCAGTAGTAGTTTAGCCTCTTGGTAACATATATTCTTGTTTGTACAGACAGTGAATGTGAAGTTGCTGTAACCGAGGACCCTGGGGCAGGATCGTATCCCAGATGGACGTATGACCCGTCTCAGAAGTTGTGTAAAAACATCCGACTGAAAGAGTCTGTCACTGGCAGCAACATATTCCAGACTATAGCGGACTGTCAGAGACGGTGCATCCAGGAGAATGCCGAGGTTTACCCCAGAGCAGGTGAGAGAGCAGCCCCAATGGGGGCATCACAGGCAGGTTCTGTGTCTTCAGTGTTGGGAGTGTGGATAGATGGTTCTCCCTCCGTAGACCGTCAGATGGAGGCATCACTCTCTTATACCTACACCCATGTCACGAACCAGCCAGTCGCTTCTCCAGATATGCCAATCTGAGAATTGCCACCTGTGACGTGGGGGTCACTTTGGACACACAGGATTATACAAACACATTCGCTGCCACCAGCAAAAGACTAATTTAGCGCTGTGCGCAAGGTACGCTTTTGCTTTTACCTACAAACACACTGCAATACTTAGAAGTAATAGGTAGATGTGGGCCACACGAGGTCTTGGGTTCTAAGAAACACAGAATCAGGATAAGAATTTAGATTTTAGTTCCAAGAATACTTCAGAGCTTTAGTTACAAAAAGTGTTACAAAGATTATTAAGAATATTTAAAAACTACACCCAGAGTATAGTACAATCTCAAACAACAAATAAAAGGGGATAATAATTCAGAAACCTAAACTTACACACAAATTTAGGGCCCGGCTGTGGAGCCAACACAGGTGGGTTTATCGGTTCACTTCTAGCCGCAGCTACATCCCGTAAAAAATGAACACACATTGTACAGTGGAAGGGACTCCCCCCCCCCCCCCCTCCCCCTCCCCCTCCCCCCCCCTTGGGATTTTTAACCAGCTCAATACTGTCTCGCAAATACATTGGAGAGGGGGACACAGACATTCCTCTGTGCTTTATTATCTGATCCCAGGTTGTTTGAAATTGGGAACTGACTGATGCAGTCTTCCACCCCCAAACATTTATCATAGGATGAGAGACCAGAAACTGAACATACATTTCTTCTCCCACTTTATTGCTGGGTTTTGATCTTGTCCCTACTAAACACTTTTATGGCCTCAGGACAGAGTGGCCTGGTGAGATGCCCTCAGTGATAAAGTCCTGCCCCCCTGGGCTTATGTCCACAGTATTTACACCCTAGCAGGGGAGTATGACAGTCACTTCACAGGAAATAACCCTTTATATCACACACAATAGGAGAAATATCATATTCAGGGATCCGATCTTGTGATGGATCCCGACAACTCTGTTTTCTCAGGACAATAGCAGTATGACAACAACGCTCTATCTATCACAGGTCCCTACTTGTGTCTTTGTGAGGATAATAGATCTGTTCATTGTACACTGGGAATATTTATCCTATTTTGTAGATATTGTGCAGATTGGAGATATGACCGTTTCCTCGTTACCGGGCCGTGCTCCGGGGGAATTAGGTAACAGTGTTAAACTCTATGGGACTCAGGTTACTGCAAATATTACAAAAAGGATGCTGGCGCATGCGCCCACATTTTCTGCGGGGGGCGCCGAAGTGCTTTTGGGGCGGGGGGCGGCAACGCTCAGTTTCCTAGGCGGTGACAGAGCATTGCAGGGGCGTGGTTAAAAAATGGGGGGTGCGGCACAAACGGGGCATGGCGTGGGCGTGATCGTGGCAGCTGCGTGATGTCACACTGCCGCAATCGGAAAGATGGCGGTGGACCTCCTGTGGGCGCAGCTAAGCTGCGCCGGCAGGAGGCAACCCTAATTTCTGCTATCAAGCAGAAATTGCGATGCAATCGCAATTTCTACTTGATAAAGGGGGGAGGGGGAGCGGCGGTCAGCATGCTGGATGACCTCCAGCATGCAATCTCATGGATTGCAAATTCTGCTACTTAGCTACTTACCTGAATCGGGCCCCGCTGTATATCTCTCTAAAATCAGATTCTTGTCCGCTTAGTGTATGTACAGAAAAATTTACGCTATTCATTTTCAACGGCTTTCCATGTCTGCAACAACTACTCTAACCATTTCTACACTCACTTCTCCTGACTGCTCGATTGCACCTGAACCGCACTCTACTTTCAGGAACCTCTAATATCATCTCACAACCTGACCTCTCTGCGTCTCATTCACATTCTGCCAGCTACCGTTACATTTGTATTTAGGCTGCGCCCACTCTGTGGAATGCCCTCCCACACACAATAAGACTTTCCTCTAGTCTCACCATTTCTACACTCACTTCTCCTGAGACTGCTGGATTGCACCTGAACTGCACTCTACTTTCACCTACAGATAAGGCTATACACCAAACTACACTAACAGGAACCTCTAATATCATCTCCCAACCTGACCTCTCTGCGTGTCATTCACATTCTGCCAGCTACCGTTACAGGACTGTATTCAGGCTGCGCCCACTCTGTGGAATGCCCTCCCACACACAATAAGACTTTCCTCTAGTCTCACCATTTCTACACTCACTTCTCCTGAGACTGCTGGATTGCACCTGAACTGCACTCTACTTTCACCTACAGATAAGGCTATACACCAAACTACACTAACAGGAACCTCTAATATCATCTCCCAACCTGACCTCTCTGCGTCTCATTCACATTCTGCCAGCTACCGTTACAGGACTGTATTCAGGCTGTGCCCACTCTGTGGAATGCCCTCCCACGCACAATAAGACTTTCCTCTAGTCCCCAAACCATCAAGCCTTCCCTGATAACTCCTCTCTGCAGCCCAGAGCCACCCACATAACCTATCCTGCCCAATTATATCATCTCTATACAGTCCACACCAGTGCTCATAGTGTTCCAGTATACAATGGTATGGCATACCGGCACTTCAAACACTGAACATTACTTTTCCTTCGAGCAGCCACGTCCTGATCACTGTGGCCAGCAGTGATCGGGCGGCTCACGGAAAGAGAGGAAAGTAACGAGGGCTGAGAAATGTGAAAAACATATCCAAGATACGACCACACATTACACAAGACACAGATAACACTCTAATCCATGCTCTCATTATCTCCCGCATTGATTATTGTAATAGTCTCCTGACCAGTCTTCCTAAACATGGACTCTCACCACTTCAATCCATTCTGACTGCAGCTACGAGGCTAATCTTCCTCGCTAGACGTTCATCGTCTGCAGATCCGCTCTGTCAGTCCCTCCATTGGTTATATTCAATAAAAAATTATTTTGCTCCCACACTGTCACAATCCTGTCTAAATTCATATAATTTGGTGAGTTACCTCTGCCATCTGTCCTGGATTCTGCATGTTTTCTGCTCACTGGGATAAACAGCTCCAGTACCATGAGTTCCCTGAGTGCTGAGTTCTCTGTCTGGAAGGTGAGAGTTGCTAACGAGCTGCACCTGTGTTGATTAACCTTCTATGTGAACACTGAATTCAGCAAGTCTCTCCATGCTGTGCCTACACAGCAATCATTGTGCTCTGCTTCTGTGTCATAGCACATCTATGCAAACCACACCACACCGGACTTCCCTCCAAAACCACATATGGATGTCACCATGACAGTTCCTGGTCAGCTGATCTCCCTGGGTCCAATCCAGAGTCCCTTCCTCATCATGTGACTCCCTCATCCAGTCAGCAGTGAGCTTGGTTTAAGTTCCAAGTCCCAGCACTGGCAAGCTGTCAGTGCTTTTGCTTTGTTGTCTCTCAACCTGGTGTGAGCTCCAGTATCTCCTGCTGATAAAGACATAGGGGGTAATTCAGACCTGATTGCAGCAGCAAATTTGTTAGCAGTTGGGCAAAACCATGTGCAGTGCAGGTGGTGCAGATGTAACATGTGCAGAGAGAGTTATATTTGGGTGGGTTATATTGTTTCTGTGCAGGGTAAATACTGTCTGCTTTATTTTTACACTGCAATTTAGATTTCAGTCTGAACACACCCCACCCAAATCTAACTCTCTCTGCACATGTTACATCTGCCCCACCTGCACTGCACATGGTTTTGCCCAACTGCTAACAAATTTGCTGCTGCGATCAACTCTCAATTAGGCCCATAGTGCAGTATTCACATCCAGCACTACCTGACTCTTTGGAAGTTCTTAAAGGGCCATTACTGCAATTACACCGCAGCATTTCCAGATTCACTAGTGTGCCATTCCAGTGATCCAGAGGGACTGTCCTGTATATCATTGCGGTCATAGTGACTTTGCTGGTTCTGTCCATCATTCTGAACTCCTGCCTAGTCAGAAAGCCAATCCCGACATCCTGAAACCCTGCCTTGTTGGAAAGCCAATCCCGACATCTGGAAAACCTGCCTTGTCGGAAAGCCAATCCTGACATCTGTAAAATCTGCTGTGCTGGTTCCGCCCAGTCTTCTGCAAATCTACTCCACTGGTTCCGTTCAGCATCCGGAAAACCTGCTGTGCTGGCTCCACCCAGCATTCTGACATTCATCACCAGAACATTTCAGTCTTCACAAAGACAATCCGTATTGGTGACAACCCAGCAATCTATTGCACTGGTGGGTCACTCCACAAGTGTTCCGGTACCCTCTTAGCTGGTCACCATCTACCCTAATCTCTCAGCAACCTGCCATGCCTGCATGAGTAGATCATTTATAAAGCCTGCCCAGTTCCGTCCACAACTCTCAAGACCAGACCCAATATTTAGTCTTAGTTCGGATTCACAAATAACTACAGCCGTGACATACAAGGCTATTTACCAAACTGCACCAACATACAACACTTCTCTCATCTCATAATATCTCCCTACCCGACCTCTCCGCTCTGCACAAGATCTACGTCTCTCATCCACACACATTACTTGTTCACACTCAAAATTACAGGACTTTATCCGTGCTTCACCCACTCTGTGGAATGCCCTCCCACGCACAATAAGACTCACCTCTAGTCTCCAAACCTTCAAGCGTTCCCGGAAAACTCATCTCTTCAGACAAGCCTATCACATTCCAGACCCACCCACATAACCTTCATAAACCTTCCTATCTACTTACCTCCCCACAGTACAGTGCACACACATCCTCACATATCTCTTTCTTTACTTTCCATCCTCCTCACCCCAGGGCAACATCACTGTGTGACCACATCATACAGCCACCAAGAGACTCTGCTATCTGGCTGGACCATTATGTAATAGATATCACCTGTCCTTGTGTATCCATGCCTATATCCCTACAGAGTGTAAGCCTCTAGGTCTGTCTGTTATTACCCAGTTTTGTTCTATCACTATTGTTTCCAGTTGTAAAGCGCAACAGAATATGCTGCTATAGAAGAAACTGATAATAATAATAATAATAATAATAATAAATAATAACCCTTGCAGGCGTTGCTACTGTATGTGCAGGCGATATCTTGTGCAGATGATAGCACTTACCTCTGCGTGGGGAAGTAACACAGCAGTATTCTCAGGGTGGCAATAACATTTTGAAGACGGTAGATGTATAAGCCGTTTTTTAATGATTAAATGTTTTTCAATTTAGATTTTTTAAATAAATGAAATCTACTTTCTTTTTATCATACAGTATATATCATGTATGTGTAACTGGGAGCCCAGATCAGTGTGATTGCAGCCCCAGGACCACATCTGCTGCACACAGACTGGGCCGGTGAATGGTAAATGACGCCCTACTGCTCAGTCCCGGGGATCGCCCAGGTCTCCAGCTGATGTTTTTTGTTTTGGTAAATTGTGTTGATCAAAAATATTTCTAAGAAAAGTGATAATTAGTAAACGGACTGAGGTGATCACAGTCTAGGAGTAGGTCTGGAGCTACTCAGAAACTGCAGGGAATTATTTAGTAACAATTCTGATAATCTTTCATTGGCAATTCTGCTAAGCTAAGATACACTCCCAGAGGGCGGCGGCCTAGCGTGTGCACGGCTGCTAAAATCAGCTAGCGAGCGAACAACTCGGAATGAGGACCATAGTTCTGTCCATTTTTGTACTGCCCTCTTATTGTATAGCGCTATATTTTCCATATCGATGACTTTTCGCAATCATTTATTTGTTTTTTGCATGCCCCAATCACATTAACAGAGCTGGTGACTTTCCTGTTGTTAGATCAAGCTAGAGAATAGGGAGAGTTTAATTATGGCCACCTTGTACATACAGTATATCCATCCACACTGTACATATATACAGAATATCTATCCACACTGTACATATATACAGAATATCCATCCATACTGTACATATATACAGAATATCCATCCATCCACACTGTACATATATACAGAATATCCATCCACACTGTACATATATACAGAATATCCATCCATACTGTACATATATACAGAATATCCATCCACACTGTACATATATACAGAATATCCATCCACACTGTACATATATACAGAATATCCATCCATACTGTACATATATACAGAATATCCATCCACACTGTACATATATACAGAATATCCATCCATCCATACTGTACATATATACAGAATATCCATACATACTGTACATATATACAGAATATCCATCCACACTGTACATATATACAGAATATCCATCCATCCACACTGTACATATATACAGAATATCCATCCATCCACACTGTACATATATACAGAATATCCATCCATCCACACTATACATATATACAGAATATCCATCCATACTGTACATATATACAGAATATCCATCCATCCACACTGTACATATATACAGAATATCCATCCATCCATACTGTACATATATACAGAATATCCATACATACTGTACATATATACAGAATATCCATCCACACTGTACATATATACAGAATATCCATCCATCCACACTGTACATATATACAGAATATCCATCCATCCACACTGTACATATATACAGAATATCCATCCATCCACACTGTACATATATACAGAATATCCATCCATACTGTACATATATACAGAATATCCATCCATCCATACTGTACATATATACAGAATATCCATACATACTGTACATATATACAGAATATCCATCCATCCATACTGTACATATATACAGAATATCCATCCACACTGTACATATATACAGAATATCCATACATACTGTACATATATACAGAATATCCATCCATCCATACTGTACATATATACAGAATATCCATACATACTGTACATATATACAGAATATCCATCCATCCATACTGTACATATATACAGAATATCCATCCATACTGTACATATATACAGAATATCCATCCATCCATACTGTACATATATACAGAATATTCATCCATCCATACTGTACATATATACAGAATATCCATCCATACTGTACATATATACAGAATATCCATCCATCCATACTGTACATATATACAGAATATCCATCCATCCATACTGTACATATATACAGAATATCCATCCATACTGTACATATATACAGAATATCCATCCATCCACACTGTACATATATACAGAATATCCATCCATCCATACTGTACATATATACAGAATATCCATCCATCCTGTACATATATACAGAATATCCATCCATCCTGTACATATATACAGAATATCCATCCATACTGTACATATATACAGAATATCCATACATACTGTACATATATACAGAATATCCATACATACTGTACATATATACAGAATATCCATCCATCCATACTGTACATATATACAGAATATCCATCCATCCATACTGTACATATATACAGAATATCCATCCCCTTTTACATATATACAGAATATCCATCCACACTGTAAATATATACAGAATATCCATACATACTGTACATATATACAGAATATCCATTCATACTGTACATATATACAGAATATCCATCCATACTGTACATATATACAGAATATCCATACATACTGTACATATATACAGAATATCCATCCACGCTGTACATATATACAGAATATCCATACATACTGTACATATATACAGAATATCCATCCATACATACTGTACATATATACAGAATATCCATACATACTGTACATATATACAGAATATCCATCCATCCATACTGTACATATATACAGAATATCCATCCATACTGTACATATATACAGAATATCCATCCATCCATACTGTACATATATACAGAATATCCATACATACTGTACATATATACAGAATATCCATCCATCCATACTGTACATATATACAGAATATCCATACATACTGTACATATATACAGAATATCCATCCATCCATACTGTACATATATACAGAATATCCATACATACTGTACATATATACAGAATATCCATCCATACTGTACATATATACAGAATATCCATCCATCCACACTGTACATATATACAGAATATCCATCCATCCATACTGTACATATATACAGAATATCCATCCCCTTTTACATATATACAGAATATCCATCCACACTGTAAATATATACAGAATATCCATACATACTGTACATATATACAGAATATCCATACATACTGTACATATATACAGAATATCCATCCATACTGTACATATATACAGAATATCCATACATACTGTACATATATACAGAATATCCATCCATACATACTGTACATATATACAGAATATCCATACATACTGTACATATACAGAATATCCATCCATCCATACTGTACATATATACAGAATATCCATACATACTGTACATATATACAGAATATCCATCCATACTGTACATATATACAGAATATCCATCCATCCACACTGTACATATATACAGAATATCCATCCATCCATACTGTACATATATACAGAATATCCATCCATCCTGTACATATATACAGAATATCCATCCATCCTGTACATATATACAGAATATCCATCCATCCATCCTGTACATATATACAGAATATCCATCCATCCATCCTGTACATATATACAGAATATCCATCCATACTGTACATATATACAGAATATCCATCCATCCTGTACATATATACAGAATATCCATCCTTCCATCCTGTACATATATACAGAATATCCATCCATCCATCCTGTACATATATACAGAATATCCATCCATCCTGTACATATATACAGAATATCCATCCATCCATCCTGTACATATATACAGAATATCCATCCATCCTGTACATATATACAGAATATCCATCCATACTGTACATATATACAGAATATCCATACATACTGTACATATATACAGAATATCCATCCATACTGTACATATATACAGAATATCCATCCATCCATACTGTACATATATACAGAATATCCATCCCCTTTTACATATATACAGAATATCCATCCACACTGTAAATATATACAGAATATCCATACATACTGTTGTCAAAGTCAGAAAAATGTCTCAATGCACGTTGCCATATTTGCACCGCACACTGGTCCGCGCTGCGCGTGCGTACGCTCTCCCGTGGAGGCGCATACCCGCAATAGCGTGCACTCGCAGGCGCGGTATGCGTATTTACGGTAGAGTTTATGTAGTCGTAGCGTGCGACTCATTCGTTACAAATGTTCACAATTAATGTAGTTTATAGATCATGGTCCCTTTGATAGATTCTGAAAGTTTGGTTAAAAATAAATACAATGTCCCAGAGCTGAGGAATCCCTCTTTATATCGTACGAAGGGTCTAACAGGAATCATACAGCAGTGTTTGGTACCCATCGGAAGAGTATTTAATTAGCAATATTCCGGTGTTGGTTTGGAGCGTATTAATCGCTCGTGCGAATAGTTATGGACATAAGAAGTTTATGTCCATT
This sequence comes from Pseudophryne corroboree, assembly GCF_028390025.1. Lineage (NCBI taxonomy): Eukaryota > Metazoa > Chordata > Amphibia > Anura > Myobatrachidae > Pseudophryne > Pseudophryne corroboree. Next base: position 782,170 of record NC_086444.1, read on the forward strand.
TCTATTATTTACACATACTCAGGTATGCGGCGGGAAACCCAGTTTCCCACCCACCTGAGCTGTTGGAAATCGTCACAGCCCACCTGTATGAATCACCCTATGACCTTTTGTTATGATGCAGGGCCGAATTCCTTCGGCCAATGGACAATGGGATTGTAGGACCAGGAGATTGCATTGTGTGTGGGGCATAAATAGGCAGGCCGACCACATCCAGCACTCACTCTTCAACGGTTCTCATTGCTGAAAATCGGGAGCTGGATGTCCAGGCGCATGCGATCGTTTCCCCTTGTGCGTAAGTTTCTCTCCGTAATCATTGTCTTTCTGTGAGCCAATTTCTCTCATCTCTCCCCGTCTCTCTCTCTCCTCTTTTCTCTTATATCTCTCATAGTATTATAGTATTGTATTGTATTGCATTTAGGTCAGTGTAGTATTGTCTTTTTGTATTTATTGTTTAGTTCTGTGGTTAGGAAGTCTCTGTTATATTGTAGTGTATCATATGTACTGTTATCCCCTTTTACAAGTATATTAGACATAATACAGTTAATAGGCCTTGGAACCTAAACCAGCATCTGTGTATTTTCTATAGTGTTAAGTGTTCACTTGAGCGTCGGTGACGCTCAAGCAGCTTTGTAGTTAGTCAGGTTACACAAGGTTGCACTTACACCCTGTATTCACATTAAGGTATTCTGTGTATTTCATTGGTATAAGGTTTTATCATAAAGGTATAGTGTTGTGAGCGTCTGCATCGCTGGTGACCTCCTCGTGGTCTCGAGCGTAAGCTACGCCATAGCGAATCATTACCCTAGACATAACCAATAACGTGTCCTGTGATCACTGGGCCGCGAGCGAACGTGACGCTTGAGCGTCTCGCCTACGGCCGAGCGATCGTTACGCCAACAGCGTACCATTACGGTACTTCTTAAGTAAACAGCGTACAGTGTTCTTAGCTTCATAAAGGGTTGTTTATACGACAAAGGAATTTAGCATTGTCACTGTACATATATACAGAATATCCATCCATCCATACTGTACATATATACAGAATATCCATACATACTGTACATATATACAGAATATCCATACATACTGTACATATATACAGAATATCCATCCACACTGTACATATATACAGAATATCCATCCATACTGTACATATATACAGAATATCCATCCATCCATACTGTACATATATACAGAATATCCATCCATACTGTACATATATACAGAATATCCATACATACTGTACATATATACAGAATATCCATCCATCCATACTGTACATATATACAGAATATCCATACATACTGTACATATATACAGAATATCCATACATACTGTACATATATACAGAATATCCATCCACACTGTACATATATACAGAATATCCATACATACTGTACATATATACAGAATATCCATCCATACTGTACATATATACAGAATATCCATCCATCCATACTGTACATATATACAGAATATCCATCCATACTGTACATATATACAGAATATCCATACATACTGTACATATATACAGAATATCCATCCATCCATACTGTACATATATACAGAATATCCATACATACTGTACATATATACAGAATATCCATACATACTGTACATATATACAGAATATCCATCCACACTGTACATATATACAGAATATCCATACATACTGTACATATATACAGAATATCCATCCATACTGTACATATATACAGAATATCCATCCATCCATACTGTACATATATACAGAATATCCATCCATACTGTACATATATACAGAATATCCATACATACTGTACATATATACAGAATATCCATCCATCCATACTGTACATATATACAGAATATCCATACATACTGTACATATATACAGAATATCCATCCATCCATACTGTACATATATACAGAATATCCATACATACTGTACATATATACAGAATATCCATCCATCCATACTGTACATATATACAGAATATCCATACATACTGTACATATATACAGAATATCCATCCATACTGTACATATATACAGAATATCCATCCATCCATACTGTACATATATACAGAATATCCATCCATCCATCCATACTGTACATATATACAGAATATCCATACACACTGTACATATATACAGAATATCCATCCATACTGTACATATATACAGAATATCCATCCATCCATACATACTGTACATATATACAGAATATCCATCCATCCATCCATACTGTACATATATACAGAATATCCATCCACACTGTACATATATACAGAATATCCATCCATCCACACTGTACATATATACAGAATATCCATCCATCCATACTGTACATATATACAGAATATCCATCCATCCATACTGTACATATATACAGAATATCCATCCACACTGTACATATATACAGAATATCCATCCACACTGTACATATATACAGAATATCCATCCATCCATACTGTACATATATACAGAATATCCATCCACACTGTACATATATACAGAATATCCATCCATCCATCCATCCATACTGTACATATATACAGAATATCCATCCATCCATACATACTGTACATATATACAGAATATCCATCCATCCTGTACATATATACAGAATATCCATCCATCCATACTGTACATATATACAGAATATCCATACATACTGTACATATATACAGAATATCCATTCATCCACACTGTACATATATACAGAATATCCATCCATCCATACTGTACATATATACAGAATATCCATCCATACTGTACATATATACAGAATATCCATCCATCCATCCACACTGTACATATATACAGAATATCCATCCATCCATACTGTACATATATACAGAATATCCATACATACTGTACATATATACAGAATATCCATTCATCCACACTGTACATATATACAGAATATCCATCCATCCATACTGTACATATATACAGAATATCCATCCACACTGTACATATATACAGAATATCCATCCATCCATCCATCCATCCACACTGTACATATATACAGAATATCCATCCATCCATACTGTACATATATACAGAATATCCATCCATCCATACTGTACATATATACAGAATATCCATCCACACTGTACATATATACAGAATATCCATCCACACTGTACATATATACAGAATATCCATCCATCCATCCATCCATACTGTACATATATACAGAATATCCATCCACACTGTACATATATACAGAATATCCATCCATCCATCCTGTACATATATACAGAATATCCATACATACTGTACATATATACAGAATATCCATCCATCCATACTGTACATATATACAGAATATCCATCCATCCATACTGTACATATATACAGAATATCCATCCACACTGTACATATATACAGAATATCCATACATACTGTACATATATACAGAATATCCATCCACACTGTACATATATACAGAATATCCATCCATACTGTACATATATACAGAATATCCATCCATCCATACTGTACATATATACAGAATATCCATCCATACTGTACATATATACAGAATATCCATCCATCCATACTGTACATATATACAGAATATCCATCCATACTGTACATATATACAGAATATCCATCCATACATACTGTACATATATACAGAATATCCATCCATCCATCCACACTGTACATATATACAGAATATCCATCCATACTGTACATATATACAGAATATCCATCCATACACACTGTACATATATACAGAATATCCATCCATACTGTACATATATACAGAATATCATCCATACTGTACATATATACAGAATATCCATCCATCCATACTGTACATATATACAGAATATCCATACATACTGTACATATATACAGAATATCCATCCATCCATCCTGTACATATATACAGAATATCCATCCATACTGTACATATATACAGAATATCATCCATACTGTACATATATACAGAATATCCATACATACTGTACATATATACAGTTCTAGCTGAATACTTGTGCTTCGCTACGGGATGAGGATTGTAAATTAGAATTATAGTAGTAAAAATGACCCTCCACAAAGTCCCCCGTGACCTGAAGCCGTTTTATCCCATCACTAGGCTCTCCATACATAGTTGGCCAAGATGAGGCCATCATGGTACACCTGGAACTCATAGGGAAAACTCTCCCCGGCAGCCTTGACTTTGCAGGATGTACCGTAAGCGTAAGGCCATGACATCTTGGAGAGGTACTGGGGGTTGTTGGTGTAGGGGCCCCTGCCCGCGTCATGGTGAACGGCTTGAGCCTCCACCAGTTGTTAGAGATGTGGTCCACGATCTGGGCCCGTATGTGAAGTGTCCACGAGAATAAGCCGTGCACACTGTAGGAGAGGGCAGGGAACAGGCATGCGCCGTCCCCGGGCGTGTGGACTACGCAGTGAGGCACCTTTACCCCTTATGTGAATCACCTCAACATCAGCCATTTTACTCTGCCAAAGTAACAATCAGTCAAGTCAAAAAATAACAGTTTATCCAAATAATATGAGGAACGTCACAAATAAAACAGAAACCACTTTTTTAGTACAGTAGCACAATGAGAACGCCAGTGCACAATACAGAGCGGCCAGGCAGACCTGGACTGAAAGTGAGCTGTGCAGGAATACCAATGTTAGTGGACATTGGAGGGTCAGCGTTGAGAAGGCGTAAGCAGCGGCAGGCTCAGGTGGTGGAGGCGGCGGGAGTTATGCTGTCTGCTGAAATACTCTGTGCTGATGCCTCACCCCTAGGGGTGTCTTACCCCCATAGTGTTTGTGCCCAGATTGTAAGTCAAATGTGTATCAAGTTTGGTGTAAATTGCTGCAGGCACTCCAGAGTTATGCTGATACATATATATATATATATATATATATATATACACACACACACACACACACACACACACACACACACACACACACACACACACACACCTAAGGAGAAGCTACCTGCCAAGTTTCTATATTGTAGGCCTTGTGGTTTAAGAGATTTCGTGATGAGTCAATCAGTGAGTCAGTCTTCTTTTTTGTCATATATATATATAGATATCGATACATACTGTAAATATATTGTATGTTTTCATCTGTATGTGTTTCTCATGTCACAGATGATGCGTGTGATCTGCCGCAGGAAACAGGTCCCTGTATGGCGTTGATTCTCATGTGGTATTATGACAAGACGCGTCAAGCCTGCGACACGTTTTTTTATGGCGGCTGTCAGGGAAATGGTAATAGATTCGACAACAAGGATAATTGTACAAAACTCTGTGTCATCCCCAAGAAAGGTGAGTGTGACACGTGGGACACACCGGTGTATTCCTGTCTTACTGTCTGCTCCTAGAGGTCCTGCCTGCTGTCTGAATACCTGCTGAGTAGGGTCTCGGCGTATAGGGATATATTAATAAGTGGCAATGAGGTAAATGTATGAAGCAGTGATAAGAGCGGAGAAGTGAGCCAGAGGAGAAGTTGCCCATGGCAATGCATACTATAAGATTATACAGAGCAGCTGATTGGTTGCCATGGGCAACTTCTCCACTCTTATCACTGCTTCATACATGTACCCCAATGTGTGGTTGCGATGTACAGTTGCGCACAATACCATAATCACAGTAACCCCACATTTTCCTACTCCCTCTATGTGGTGTGAGGAATAATCTGCAGTGGTCACCTGGTGCCCGGAACACGGTCAGAATGCCGGAAGCTCGCGGCCGTCACCGCTACTTGATTACCCTCAATAGAGTAATGGATTCTCCAGAAGCAGGATTAGAGCATTACAGCAGTATGAGTACTCAGGACTATGACCGCACACTCACACACAACGGTGCAAGAGCCGGGGGACAGCGGTGACGCAGAAGCTAGTTGTGATGTCACACTGACGTCACACCAACAATAAAACAATTACAGAGATTATAGAAATAAGAAAAAAAACAACTACAAATAGAGAAATGTGCAAACAAGGTAACAATCCCCCCTGTCAGCGGTCATGGCTACCCGGGCCTAATTCAGACCTGATCACAGCAGCAAAATTGTTCTCTAATGGGCAATACCATGTGCACTGCAGGTGGGGAAGATGTAACATGTGCACTGCAGGTGGGGCAGATGTAACATGTGCACTGCAGGTGGGGAAGATGTAACATGTGCACTGCAGGTGGGGAAGATGTAACGTGTGCAGTGCAGGTGGGGCAGATGTAACATGTGCAGTGCAGGGGGGGAAGATGTAACATGTGCACTGCAGGTGGGGAAGATGTAACATGTGCACTGCAGGTGGGGAAGATGTAACATGTGCACTGCAGGTGGGGAAGATGTAACATGTGCACTGCAGGGGGGGAAGATGTAACATGTGCACTGCAGGGGGGGCAGATGTAACATGTGCAGTGCAGGTGGGGAAGATGTAACATGTGCACTGCAGGTGGGGCAGATGTAACATGTGCACTGCAGGTGGGGAAGATGTAACATGTGCACTGCAGGGGGGGCAGATGTAACATGTGCACTGCAGGTGGGGAAGATGTAACATGTGCACTGCAGGGGGGGAAGATGTAACATGTGCACTGCAGGTGGGGAAGATGTAACATGTGCACTGCAGGGGGGGCAGATGTAACATGTGCAGTGCAGGTGGGGAAGATGTAACATGTGCACTGAAGGGGGGGAAGATGTAACATGTGCACTGCAGGTGGGGAAGATGTAACATGTGCACTGCAGGGGGGGCAGATGTAACATGTGCACTGCAGGTGGGGAAGATGTAACATGTGCACTGCAGGGGGGGAAGATGTAACATGTGCACTGCAGGGGGGGCAGATGTAACATGTGCAGGTGGGGCAGATGTAACATGTGCACTGCAGGTGGGGAAGATGTAACATGTGCACTGCAGGTGGGGCAGATGTAACATGTGCAGTGCAGGTGGGGCAGATGTAACATGTGCAGTGCAGGTGGGGAAGATGTAACATGTGCACTGCAGGTGGGGAAGATGTAACATGTGCACTGCAGGGGGGGCAGATGTAACATGTGCACTGCAGGGGGGGCAGATGTAACATTAGGCCCAATGTCCTGTAGAAAGGATCACATAAAGCAATGAGTAGGGTGTTTGATAAGAATGCAGCAGGTGATAGGTGTGAATCCGGGGTATGGCAGTATACTGAAATGTGTTACTAAATAAAGGGTATTGTACCTGAATAACAGCCAGCTCTCAAGGGCGTTAATGTGGTATAACGAGGATTTGTGTCCAGATTCATGTTCTCAGCCAAATCCCAACATTTTTACCTTAAAATAGGGATCTTGTACTACATATCCCAGCTCTAAGATGGCGAAGAGAAAGCTGCTATAAACCCTATGGAGACTTATCACTGCTAATAGAATAGCAAACTATTGCATCTGTGATAAATCATCGCTAAACCGCAATATCGTGGCTAATAGGTGCCCCCTTAGATGTGGGTGTGGTGTGACAGATGTAACATGTGCAGAGAGAGTTAGATTTGGGTGTGGTGTGTTCAAACTAAAATCTAAATTGCAGTGTAAAAATAAAGCAGCCAGTATTTACCCTGCACAGAAACACTATAACCCACTCACATCTAACTCTCTCTGCACATGTTACATCTGTCCCACCCCTGCACTGCACATGTTACATCTGTCCCCACCTGCACTGCACATGTTACATCTGCCCCACCTGCACTGCACATGTTACATCTGTCCCCACCTGCACTGCACATGTTACATCTGTCCCCACCTGCAGTGCACAAGTTACATCTGCCCCACCTGCACTGCCCATGTTACATCTGTCCCCACCTGCACTGCACATGTTACATCTGCCCCACCTGCACTGCACATGGGTTTGACCATTAGTGTGCTTTTCTGGTTTGCTAACACACCTGAATAACCCCTGGTGTCCCTGTGTTTGGGGGGTGGAGGAATTCTCTTTCTGGCACTGGGCAGCAATAGGTTTAGTCCCCGCTCTGTTCCCTTACCTAGGTGCGGCCGTCTGAACACACGTAATAAATACTTTCACAGAGAGAATGGTACAAAGTTCAATGTGCATCATATACATTAATCCTAATAGACAGTAGGGGGCAGTGCAGCCTCAGTGTGTAGGAAGCAATAACATAATGCACACTGTATGTGCAGCAGCTGGATTAGTGACTGTGTGAGTAGCAGAGCCGGCCATAGGCATAGGCAAACTAGGCAATTGCGTAGGGCATTTGATATGCCTAGGGGCATCAGCAGCTTCTGCTGATTAAAATGATATGCAGCATGCCTATATTCTGTGTGTAGCATTTCATATGCAGATACAGCTACAGTCTCACACAGTATATAGGCATGCTGCATATCATTTTAATCAGCAGAAGCTGCTTGTGCATCCTAGCCACATAGTAATGCAAATAAAATGCATTTTCATAAAAAAGGTGTGCCCGACGTTAGCATTGAGGCAAGATTTATGAGTATACATCTGTATCCAAGCAGAGGCAGAGGTCACAGTGTTAGTGGCAGTGTGAGTGCTGTGTGTGTGTGTGTGAGTGGGTTGGTTGTGCAGTAGTGTTCAGAATATGTGTAACGAGCATTATGTGTGTCATGTAAAAATGCATTAATAATGTGCTACATATGTGTAAAGGGGCACTGTGTGTGTTATTATGTGTATAGGGGCACTAATAATGTGCAGCAAATGTGTAGGGGGCACTATGTGTGTCATTATGTGTATAAGGCCATTAATAATGTGCGGCATATGTGTAAGGGACATTATGTGTAAAAGGGCATTAATAAAGGTTGTCATAATGTGTAAAGCGCATTATGTTTATAAGGACATTAATAATGTGTCTCATATGTGTAAGGGACATTACTGTGTGGAATTAGGTATATAAATGCATTACTAATGTGTGGCATTATGTGTATAAGGTGCTCTACTATGTGGCGTTGCGTATAGAAAGGGCACTACTGTGTCATTTAATGTGAATAAAGAGCAATAGAATGTGGTGTAATGTGAATAAGGAGCAATTCAGTGTGATGTAATGTGAATAAGGGGCTCTACTGTGAGGAGTAACGTTTATAAGGTAAAGTGATACTACTGTGGGATGTAATATGAATTATGGACACTATCGCAAGATAAAGTGTGAATAAAGTTGCAGTACTGTGTGGCGTAATTGGAATTGGTGTTAATATTGTGTGGCCATGCCCCTTGCAAGCAAAAACACACCCCTTTTTGGGCTGTGTGCCAAATATGCGAACTGTTCCTATTTAAAATATAGGGAGTACAAACCCCAAAATAAGGACTGCTATAGGTGAGGGGTGATGGTGCTGGGAAAAAGGTGCAAGGTCAGAGGCGGAACCAGCGGTGGTGCTAGGGGGCACCAGCCAAAATTTTGCCTAGGGCATCAAATTGGTTAGGGCCGGCTCTGGTGAGTAGAATTATGACGCTGGACTGTGGTCACATAACCAGGTCCTGATCTTCCTTCTGACAAATTATCCTTTTAAATCAGCTTGTGGTATGTAAGCACCTAACCCTACCTGCGCCATCCAGCTGACACAGGTGGGCGGGCTCAGAGCTCAGATCACCTGTCACCACATCCAACGTAATGACATCATGTTATCGCTGCGTAGTTTATATTATGTGCGGGAGAGCAGCCATTATGCTTTTATGAGGAAACGAATATTGGTCCTAGTGCAGATTTGTACCCCATGGTTTACGTTCTGCATTGTTCCTGCACGCTCACTCACAGCCCCCCTTAGCCACAGTATGGCTGACATGCTGAGGTGTTTGGGGGGCGGTGCAGTGGCAGCAACCGGGGTTGTTCTACAAATGTTGGCGCATTGGCTCCATTTTGTAGGTGCGCTGAGCAGAATGGGCGCGCTGGTGATCCGATGCTGGTGATTTTAATGCTGCTTTTGTTTTTTTAGATTCATAGTGATTTTTCAATATGTTCAATTGGTGCCTGACCAACTTTTTTTGTGTGTTCCGTCTTCTCACATGTCTTGCTGCAGGAAAGTCCGGTGGTTCGTCTCTGTCGGAGGAACCCTCCGATTCACAAAATGATGCAGGTAACAATTGTCCTTATCCATCCTTCTCTCGCAGACCATAGATGTGGTAACAGTGTAGTATCGCTATATGTCCGTCTGATGAGTATTACTGGCAGTAACAGTGACCCTTACACCCGGGGAGTGGAGAATAATACATAGAGCAGGGGAGCAGACAGCAACATACTGTACCCAGGGACATACCTCAGGAAAATAACAAATGACAATTTTATTAACTGAAGAAAAATGTATACGTACTGTAGAAGTAACTAGCATGTCCTCCAGTGGCATTAGTATTACAGAAAAGTATAACACAAAACATGGGTCCCAACATAACGTAACCATGACTGTTAGTATAATCCTTGGTGTGCTGGGGGAAACTTTTCTCTAATACTTCTGGATATGCTGGGGAAAACTTTTCTCTAATACTTCTGGGTATGCTGGGGGAAACTTTTCTCTGATACTTCTGGGTATGCTGGGGGAAACTTTTCTCTAAAACTTCTGGGTATGCTGGGGAAAACTTTTCTCTAATACTTCTGGGTATGCTGGGGAAACTTTTCTCTAATACTTCTGGGTATGCTGGGGAAAACTTTTCTCTGATACTTCTGGGTATGCTGGGGAAAACTTTTCTCTAAAACTTCTGGGTATGCTGGGGAAAACTTTTCTCTAATACTTCTGGGTATGCTGGGGAAAACTTTTCTCTAATACTTCTGGGTATGCTGGGGAAAACTTTTCTCTAATACTTCTGGGTATGCTGGGGAAAACTTTTCTCCGCTACTTCTGCGTGTGCCAGGGGGAAACCTTTTCTCTAGTTCTTCTTGTTGTGCTGGGGGAAAACTTTTCTCCGCTACTTCTGGGTGTGCTGGGGGAAACCTTTTCTCTAATACTTCTTGGTGTTCTGGAGGAAAGCCTTTTTCTGATACTTTTTGGTGTGCTGGGGGGGGGGGGGGGGGGGGGAGACTTTTCTCTGATACTTCTTGGTGTACTTGGTGGGAACTTTTCTCTGATACTTCTTGGTGTGCTGGGGGAACTTTTCTCTGATACTTCTTGGTGTGCTGGGGGGAACTTTTCTCTGATACTTCTTGGTGTGCTGGGGGAACTTTTCTCTGATACTTCTTGGTGTGCTGGGGGGAACTTTTCTCTGATACTTCTTGGTGTGCTGGGGGAACTTTTCTCTGATACTTCTTGGTGTGCTGGGGGGAACTTTTGTCTGATACTTCTTGGTGTGCTGGGGGGAACTTTGATACTTCTTGGTGTGCTGGGGGAACTTTTCTCTGATACTTCTTGGTGTGCTGGGGGAACTTTTCTCTGATATTTCTTGGTATATTAGGAGGAACTTTTCTCTGACACTTCTTGGTGTGCTTGGGGGGAACTTTTCTCTGATACTTCTTGGTATATTGGGGGGAACTTTTCTCTGACACTTCTTGGTGTGCTGGGGGATAGCTTTTCTCTCTTTCTTCTTTAGATTAATAAAATGTAACATTACATTCAGAGGAACATCACAGCCCCTGAACAGTTCCATCCAATCAGACACACATGCAGTAAATTTACGAATTGTCAGCTTTGGTTATAAAAAAAAAGTCGGAAACCACCCGTGATCGCATCGCTTTGCTTTCATAAAATCAACTCTAAATGCAGTCAGTTTAGATATTTCAGTTTAAATCCAATGGCAAATAGAGTTAATATTCAGTGGCAAACCAGTTTAAACAGAAGCCCTGAGCTGATCTATATGGTCTGTATAGGCTTCTTTACTAAACAAGGTAAATAAAGGTGAAACATGAAAAAGAATGCATGGGGTTTCTCCATAACCAGCCCCTGATCTCACCTTGGGCTGGAACAGGAAAATAGGGGAAAACGCTCCCATTATATATACACCTAAGTAAAGTGATTGTTCCAGTTCTGCTGGACACCAGTCTGGAATATGAGCTTTGCAGACTTGTCCGCCACATCCAGATTCTGATGCAATTTGCTGTAACTTACTGTACGTTGGATGGCTCTCATGTTATGTCTTCTCCAATGTTATGTCTTGTGCCCCTCTCATATCCTCTCATATCTGTGCACCTAGGTCTCATCATTGGGATTGTGTTTGGATGTGTATTTGGAGCAGCTTTCCTCATCACCCTTGGAATGTACCTAGCACAGAGGTAAGTTGTCCTGTTTTGTAGCTGGAACTAAGAGACATTTCTGTACATTAGTGTAGGAAGCGTGTAGAACACATAGCATTGCCAAGAGCAACCAAACATTTCCTTTTATATTCTAAACTGTTCTAGATAACAAAGTTTCTTTCTGATAGGTTTCACTGTGCATCTTTTCCACGCCTACCTGTGGAACGTTCCTAAGAATGCCCCATAGTACATACAGTATGCCTCGTCCATACTGAGCAGCTGTCACATGAGACACTGCCCCTAATATTCCTGCTCCAAACCTGGCTGTGACCCCTGGCCCCTAATATTCCTGCCCCAAATCTGGCTGTGACCCCCAGGCCCCTAATATTCCTGCCCCAAACCTGGCTGTGACCCCTGGCCCCTAATATTCATGCCCCAAACCTGGCTGTGACCCCCAGGCCCCTAATATTCCTGCCCCAAATCTGGCTGTGACCCCCGGGCCCCTAATATTCCTGCCCCAAATCTGGCTGTGACCCCCGGGCCCCTAATATTCGTACCCGAAACCTGGCTGTGACCCCCAGGCCCCTAATATTCCTGCCCCAAATCTGGCTGTGACCCCCGGGCCCCTAATATTCCTTCCCAAAACCTGGCTGTGACCCCCGGGCCCCTAATATTCCTGCCTCAAACCTGGCTGTGACCCTCGGGCCCCTAATATTCCTGCCCCAAACCTGGCAGTGACCCCCGGGCCCCTAATATTCCTTCCTGTCCCAAATCTGGCTGTGACCTCTGGGCTTCTAATAATCCTACCCCAAACCTGGCTGTGACCCCCAGGCCCCTAATATTCCTGCTCCAAACCTGGCTGTGACCCCCTGCCCCTAATATTCCAGCCCCAAACCTGGCTGTGACCCCTGGCCCATAATATTCCTGTCCGAGATCTGGCTGTGACCCCCGGCCCCTAATATTCCTGCCCAAAACCTGTCTGGGACCTTCAATCCCAAATATTCCTACCCCAACCTGACCCTGACCTCCCGGCTGTTGGTATAGTCCACAGCCATCTCTGGAGGGACAAAAGTCCAACCTTACTGCAGGACCTCCTCAGGAGTGGGTCATCTGTCCAGCTGGTGGTAAATACTCATTTCCTACCTCCACAAGCTCTCGACGGCTTCCTCAGGCTGCAGGAACTTGGCTGGGACTAGGACTCTACCAACAGCTGGGAGGTTTTCTCTGCTACAACACTACAAATCTATATTTCATTTAATCTGCACCAATACCAATATTATTATAGCCTATGGCTACTATTTTGCAAGTTTTATGGTCTGCCCACGGTGAGGCATAAGCTGGTCAACACTCGCGCAGTACAGTGCGCATCAGGGAACCCAACCAGGTAGCAGCGGAATAGTGTAAGCATGAAATATTTATCATATCACATCCACATTAAAAGGATCAGAGTCACAATTATTGCAATTAGTCTTTATTTGTAACGCAACATGAATTTTACAGCGCCATACAGAACAAAGACACAAATGTTTATGTGTATCTAATATAGCGTTTCAGACCTGATAATTGTAATTTCCTATTGGCACTATTTACAGTAGTAAGAAACTAATATTCATGGGATGTATCAAAATACAAATGCAGGGGCTCCATAAGTGTGTCATAGGCGACAGCAGCTGATGTCATTGTCACATACCGGCATCAGCAGCTAATGTCATCTTCACATACCGGTAACAGCAGCTAATGTCATCTTCACATACCGGCATCAGCAGCTAATGCCATCTTCACATACCGGTAACAGCAGCTAATGTCATCTTCACATAACGGCATCAGCAGCTAATGTCATCTTCCCATACCGGCATCAGCAGCTAATGCCATCTTCACATACCGGCATCAGCAGCTAATGTCATCTTCACATACCGGTAACAGCAGCTAATGTCATCTTCCCATACCGGCATCAGCAGCTAATGCCATCTTCACATACCGGCATCAGCAGCTAATGTCATCTTCACATACCGGCATCAGCAGCTAATGCCATCTTCACATTCCGGAGTCAGCAGCTAATGCCATCTTCCCATTCCGGAGTCAGCAGCTAATGCCATCTCCACATTCCAGTGTCAGCAGCTAATGCCATCTTCACATTCCGGAGTCAGCAGCTAATGTCATCTTCACATTCCGGAGTCAGCAGCTAATGCCATCTTCACATTCCGGAGTCAGCAGCTAATGCCATCTTCACATTCCGGAGTCAGCAGCTAATGTCATCTTCACATTTCGGAGTCAGCAGCTAATGCCATCTTCACATACCTGCGTCAGCAGCTAATGCCATCTTCACATACCTGCGTCAGCAGCTAATGCCATCTTCACATACCTGCGTCAGCAGCTAATGCCATCTTCACATACCGGCATCAGCAGCTAATGCCATTTTCACATACCTGCGTCAGCAGCTAATGCCATCTACACATTCCCTAGTCAGCAGCTAATGCCATCTACACATTCCGGAGTCAGCAGCTAATGCCATCTTCACATTCCGGTGTCAGCAGCTAATGTCATCTTCACATTCCGGAGTCAGCAGCTAATGCCATCTTCTTCACATTCCGGAGTCAGCAGCTAATGTCATCTTCACATTCCGGAGTCAGCAGCTAATGCCATCTTCACATTCCGGAGTCAGCAGCTAATGCCATCTTCACATTCCGGAGTCAGCAGCTAATGCCATCTTCACATACCGGCATCAGCAGCTAATGTCATCTTCACATACCGGCATCAGCAGCTAATGCCATCTTCACATACCGGCATCAGCAGCTAATGTCATCTTCACATACCGGTAACAGCAGCTAATGCCATCTTCACATACCGGTAACAGCAGCTAATGTCATCTTCACATACCGGCATCAGCAGCTAATGTCATCTTCACATACCGGTAACAGCAGCTAATGCCATCTTCACATACCGGTAACAGCAGCTAATGCCATCTTCACATACCGGTAACAGCAGCTAATGTCATCTTCACATTCCGGCATCAGCAGCTAATGCCTTCTTCACATACCGGTAACAGCAGCTAATGCCATCTTCACATTCCGGAGTCAGCAGCTAATGCCATCTTCCCATTCCAGAGTCAGCAGCTAATGCCATCTTCCCATTCCGGAGTCAGCAGCTAATGCCATCTTCCCATTCCGGAGTCAGCAGCTAATGCCATCTTCACATTCCGGAGTCAGCAGCTAATGCCATCTTCCCATTCCGGAGTCAGCAGCTAATGCCATCTTCCCATTCCGGAGTCAGCAGCTAATGCCATCTTCCCATTCCGGAGTCAGCAGCTAATGCCATCTTCACATTCCGGTGTCAGCAGCTAATGTCATCTTCACATTCCGGCTACAGCAGCTAAAGCCATCTACACATTCCAGTCTTGGCAGCTAATGCCATCTTCCCATTCCGGAGTCAGCAGCTAATGCCATCTCCACATTCCAGTGTCAGCAGCTAATGCCATCTTCACATTCCGGAGTCAGCAGCTAATGCCATCTTCACATTCCAGAGTCAGCAGCTAATGCCATCTTCACATACCGGCATCAGCAGCTAATGCCATCTTCACATACCGGCATCAGCAGCTAATGCCATCTTCACATTCCGGAGTCAGCAGCTAATGCCATCTTCACATTCCGGTGTCAGCAGCTAATGCCATCTTCACATTCCGGAGTCAGCAGCTAATGCCATCTTCACATTCTGGAGTCAGCAGCTAATGTCATCTTCACATTCTGGAGTCAGCAGCTAATGCCATCTTCACATACCTGCGTCAGCAGCTAATGCCATCTTCACATACCTGCGTCAGCAGCTAATGCCATCTTCACATACCGGCATCAGCAGCTAATGCCATTTTCACATACCTGCGTCAGCAGCTAATGCCATCTACACATTCCGTAGTCAGCAGCTAATGCCATCTACACATTCCGGAGTCAGCAGCTAATGCCATCTTCACATTCCGGTGTCAGCAGCTAATGTCATCTTAACATTCCGGAGTCAGCAGCTAATGCCATCTTCTTCACATTCCGGAGTCAGCAGCTAATGTCATCTTCACATTCCGGAGTCAGCAGCTAATGCCATCTTCACATTCTGGAGTCAGCAGCTAATGCCATCTTCACATTCCGGAGTCAGCAGCTAATGCCATCTTCACATACCGGCATCATCAGCTAATGCCATCTTCACATACCAGCATCAGCAGCTAATGCCATCTTCACATACTGGCATCAGCAGCTAATGCCATCTTCACACACCTGCGTCAGCAGCTAATGCCATCTTCACATACTGGCATCAGCAGCTAATGCCATCTTCACATACTGGCATCAGCAGCTAATGCCATCTTCACATACTGGCATCAGCAGCTAATGCCATATTCACATACCGGCGTCAGCAGCTAATGCCATATTCACATTCCAGTGTCAGCAGCTAATGCCATCTTCACATTCCGGAGTCAGAAGCTAATGCCATCTTCACATTCCGGAGTCAGCAGCTAATGCCATCTTCCCATTCCGGAGTCAGCAGCTAATGCCATCTTCCCATTCCGGAGTCAGCAGCTAATGCCATCTTCACATTCCAGTGTCAGCAGCTAATGCCATCTTCACATTCCGGAGTCAGAAGCTAATGCCATCTTCCCATTCCGGAGTCAGCAGCTAATGCCATCTTCCCATTCCGGAGTCAGCAGCTAATGCCATCTTCCCATTCCGGAGTCAGCAGCTAATGCCATCTTCACATTCCGGTGTCAGCAGCTAATGCCATCTTCCCATTCCGGAGTCAGCAGCTAATGCCATCTTCACATACCGGCATCAGCAGCTAATGCCATCTTCACATACCAGCATCAGCAGCTAATGCCATCTTCCCATTCCGGAGTCAGCAGCTAATGCCATCTTCACATTCCGGAGTAAGCAGCTAATGCCATCTTCACATACCGGCATCAGCAGCTAATGCCATCTTCACGTTCCGGAGCTTGGTAACTCTGGCAGCACATCAGCCCCCAATATAACCTTTGGGGGCTACGGCTGCAGTCAGATATTGGCGATACCTTCTATGGTACCTTCTTCTTACATGTGGGCAATAATTGTGAGTATCCCCCCAAAATTGGTGTTTTCAAGAGATATTCTGCAAATATTGAATGAAATGTTCATAGTTACCTATGTAGGCATCTGCTCCCAAGAGCATACATTCTAAAATGCAAATGGAGGAACCTTGCAGTTTTTCCTGGACTATCCCATATCCTGCATCAGCAAAGTCTGAGAAATGAGATTAGCACAAGAATTCCACCCAGGCATAGCGGGGTACAGAGAAATCCCAGAAACAGGCTGAGGTGTAACTTCATCACTGGTCCTGTCTCATCCATGTGCATTACCCTCATCACACCTCCGGCCCAGCTCCTATTACATCAGGAGCACAGATGGTCCACACACATATGATAATATTATGTGAACCCCACTTTATTTCACCTACAGTAAAGCTGAATATAATTATTACACATTCAATGCACAAATGTGATGATCTACCTCAGTAAAGGTATAGCCTGGCATACTACGATGCTCCAAGCTCAGTGGGTTCTGTAAACTCCTTCATCCATCTTCGGGCACAAAGAGTTCAGAACAAAATAGATAAGGGGGCACTCCGAAGTGCAATTAATCATAAAGAGGACATCGGCAGCAGCGTGACACACTGGTTCATAGGCCTGTAACACACTTACTTGGGGCAAACTCTTCTCATTTAGGAAGTCCTGGATTGGTTACACATAGAGTATCATGCTCACCATATTCCCTCCTCCCAGGGGGATCTCTGTCCTTATTAGGAAAACTATACATTCTATTCAGACTGACCATAGGGGTGGATATTTTTACTTGACTGAAAGATAAACTCCATACCCCTTCTTGTATTGCCCTGCCCAGCCCTTCTCTCATGGTGAGCCAAAGAGGACAGCTGAGTTTGTCTTATTATCCCCTAGTGCTCCTGAGTTTTGACTGGGGGGGCTTCAAAAATGTTCTAGATCCAAACATGGATACAGTAAGTGGCATGAATTCCCTAGTACCATCATGCAGAGAGGTGGGATGTTTGTTCATTTTGTAGCAGACTTGGGCTGGGTAGACATCCTGGAATGCATCAGTAGTCTTGCTTTTCCTAAACTCAGCATTCCTCCTTGAGAATATATGGTCCTGGTCTCTCCTTCAGGTACATATGTTTGAATATAAGTCATAAGGTATTTTGGACCATTCTCCACCTATTTTAGGACTGTTTAAAGCCAATTTATGAGGCACTTTGACATAATGTGTGGCTGAACTGTTTTTTATAGGAGGAGAGAGATGGATCTTGAAACTACCTATAAGGATCTGGAACTGACCTATTTGAGTGATGGGTGTAAATCCTCTAGAATTCATTGGCTGTCTTCTCAAAAAGAGTGGAGGACCATCTCCAGCCCAGGATTAGCCATTGACTTTTGTGTGTGTCCCACTCTCAGTACACTTATGCTGCTGACCGACCTGGTAGTTATCTGGCTACTCTAGTCAAGGCTGAAAGACCTACTGCTGCCGTAGCTGAACTGATTGTTGTAGATGGCTCTGTGGTATAGACTATCCCCCCCCATCCCTTGCCATTGCTGATAATTTCCTGTCATTCTATAAATCCTTGTATTCGTCGAGAACAATGGTTCCTAACCATATTCCCAAAAGACCACTGACCGTTCCAATTTTCCAGGTCACCTGTGGATTTTAACCACTGGTCTACAGTATCCTGTAGTCCCGAGGACCCGATATCACTTGTAACTGCTACCTCCACTCCATGTCTGGGAGCACAGCTCCTGAATTGAAAAGTAATCCTTTAGAATTTTATAAAAACATAATTTTATGACCTCAAACTATTGGAGATATATATTTTGGATTGAACGAGGTCAATTAATTTCCCTCTGCCTGAGGCTATGATTATATTATCCAAGCTTGGGAAGGATCCAAGGGTCCATGACTCATATCGACCTGTCTCCCTACTCCACAAGGATGCTAAAATGTTAGGTTTTATATCAAGCAATCCACTTCTGTAGATATTTATTGTGCATTTTCAGGTCTCGCACTGGGAGTACTCTTCATTGGTCATTTTATCTTGGGATGCCACTAAAGCCTTTGGTTCCAAGGAGTGAAGTGGACCTTCCTGTGGGTGGGCATGCTGTGCTTTGGGCTTGGCCCTGTTTTTTTTTAAATAGGTTTGGTTGTATTCTGCCCCAAGGGCACATGTGTATGTCAATGGCCTTGTCTTCCCTACCCAGGGTCATAAACTGATAATTCTGCACAGGACTTACCTTATCCATGAGCAGTTAATGAGATTTGGTGGCCATGATACTGATTATTGTCCCAAATGTAAATTCTAGGGCACCTTTTGGCATATACTATGGGACTGATCTCTTGTTTGGTCCTACTACCCGAGAGGGTGGTTTTGGCAAAACCAATCCAGATCCAAAACACAAGCGGAGAACCAGATCCAAAACCAAAACACAAAACCTGAAAAGTGTCCGCCGCACATCTCTAAAATAATTATATTTATCGTGAATCAAATGTGATCTTCTATGGCATAGTCCCAGTATGCGTCCACACTGCTGAACCCCCCTCCAATCGCTTTCTTGCCCTGCCTAGAGGTGGTGGATCTATTACTCTCTATAACTACTCTCATGCTGCTCTATACTTTGATGAGTTCCTGAAATTGAAGGTCTGTAAACTGTTCTATCCTGCTTGTCTCCAGGTGAGACTACTATTTCTTTTATGAACTTGGGATGGTGGTTGCTGCGATCCTGGGACTGTGTGAATTTTTTGTTCTATATGTACTATAGCATGTTGATAAGATCCCTATTTGATAGGAACTACTTTTCAGAATTAGAACATTTCACACAAACCTCCCTTTTCATGTAAATTCCAGACAACCTTGTCAATCACCTCCTTCTCTCACTACATGACTTGGGTCTGACTATTCTTCCCTCAAGTGTTAACCGAAGTAATACTCTTATCAGAAACCGTCCCCCGTGAAGACTGGCCCAGACTCATACTCTCAAACATGATGGTCAATCTCTTAGACAAATAAACAGCAAACAGAAATACTGTATATTTCAATGTCCAGTCAAAAGTTAGATAATAATTATATATTATACTCATTAGTAAAAATTCATTAACATCAGATAATGAAGAGTACAAATAGAGAAATACATTACAGAGAAAAAAATAACTCAGCCAACAAAAGACATTATAGTTACATGTCACAGCATCTGCCACGCCAGAACTCCAGTCCTAAGTCTCCCCAGACTCAACTTTTGCCTCCGTATTTATTTTCTATCAGATGATGTCACCAAGACTCATCCATACAGTTTGGTTTTTCTTTTCGGTCTCATCCAGGTGGTCCTTCATATCCCTCTCATCCAGATGGTCCTTCATATCCATCTCATCCAGATGGTCCGTCTTATCTGTCTCATCTAGGTGGTCCTTCTTATCTGTCTCATCCAGGTGGTCCTTCTTATCTGTCTCATCTAGGTGGTCCTTCTTATCTATCTCATCCAGATGGTCCTTCTTATCTGTCTCAACATCTGTAGATACATCAGTGTGTCAACTTGCATGGCATATGAAGGCCTGTGCATGTGCCGTACCCTTCCTGACCTTGGCTAATGTTCCTCACCCTTACTCTACATAGCCCAATGTTCGGCAGCCATTTTATCTTATATAACTACATAAGTATTTGTGGCCATTTTAAATAACTCTCTAGAACTTAATAAGATGTAAAGTATTAGATTATTTCTATATTTTCCTATTCCTCAATATCTATTCTTTTATTAGATTCAGTAGGATTTCCTGATAGGTGGGATCCCGGTGGTGAAATACCAACGCTGGAATTCCGACAGTCAAAATCCCAACATCGAGCACAGCGTGCGCCCTCACAGGCTTGCCACGCTTCGGGCTCTGTATTATATTCCCCCTCGGGTGGTGGTCTGGACCACCACCCTAGTGGGAATACCGGGAGGAGGTCGGAATTTTGACCGCCGGCATTTTGACTGTTGCTGGGATTCCGGCGTCGTATTAACTGCATCCCTGTCAGGGCTGTGGGGGTTTGTGTATCCGGACTTGCAGTTTGAGGTTCGGTATCGATGGGTTTAACAGAATTAGCTGGGCAGGCTGAATAAAGGTCTTTTTCATAGGTCCTTAACAAGAGGTTCCATTGATGCTGTAGCTGTCACTTGTTAGAGCGGATGGATCAGCAGAACCGGGTTGCCCGTAAGCGGACGCCTGGCAGATTCCCAGATTAGGAAGACTGAAAGCTGGAATGTACTGAGGCTCGCTGGGAGAGAAGGAGCTTCAGGGAACTGGCAGGCATGGAAGGTATCCAGGTGAATCTCAGGAATCTTGATACTTTAGATGCAATGCTGAAAAGCACAGAGTAACTAGCACACACAAAGCTGAGTGAAAGACGTTGCACTGGTGATTTCTTACCCAGAAATCCCCAGATTTATACCTACAGCCCGTTTTCCCGTGCAGGTCTCTGGGTAATTAGGTCAACTGACCCCTCCCAAGATGGCGACGCCCATCCCGGATCTCTGCAGCTGGAAGCTGCACAACACTTGTTGCTGCCTCTGAGACCTCTCTTCCCAGACATGCCTGTCAGTTGTGCCTATCGCCAGCACCCCGCACCCCCACCGGAGGGACAGCGCCAGAGCATCCGGACAGGTAAGTACCGGCACACCCGGAGCCCGACCCGCCGGACCGTGACATTACCCCCCCTTTTAGGGATGGCCACTGGACAGAATCCATCTGCAGAATTTTCCCAGGAACGCTCCTCAGGACCATAACCCTTCCAGTCCAGAAGATATTGTAGATGTCCATGTCTTACTCTGGAGTCAAGGATCCTCTTGATCTCGAATTCAATACCCTGATCCGTTATAACTTTTGGAAAACGAGGAAGGACTTTACAAAACTTGTTTAATATTAACGGCTTCAGGAGCGAAATATGAAAGGTTGGAAAAACTTTCAGGTAAGGAGGTAACTTGAGCCTGTAAGTTACAGAATTGATCACATGTTCCACAGGGAAGGGTCCAATGTAGCGAGGAGCGAAGTTCATAGATGGAATGCGTAACCTCAAGTCACGCGGAGATAGCCAGATATAATTCCTGACTACTAATTTAGGCACCACTCTCCTCTTTTTATCTGCCCAAACTTTTTAGCGAGTAGCAGAGGTGTATCTAGGGGACCGGGCGCCCCTGGCAAAGTAAGGGACTGGCATGCCCACCCCCCATATTTGAAATAGGGAAGGTGCATGTGCAAAAAAGGGGAATGATCTTGTGGGAAAGGGGCATGACCACACAATAGTACTCCCAATTCAAATAACATTGCACAGTAGTACCCCTTATACACATTATGTCACACACTAGTGCCCCTTACACATCATGCTACACAGTAATCCTTGTCACACTGTGGAGATATCAGCAGTCCCTGTCACGGCCAAGGACGGGCACTGTCCAGCGATGTCACCCGCAGTCAGGGGGTATAATGAAACATTAATGGCAGTGAAAAGGTATCTCTGTGCGCTACCTAGTAGTGGTGATGTAGTGATATATTAAGAATAGCATTCTAGTAGTTTATTTTGTGTTTCTTCACTGTGGTGCATTGTGGCGCCGAACACCGGCGCCAGCTCTTGGCTGCTGTGCGACCCACCAGCCCTGGCACTGCCACTACTAAGTGATTCCACTGCCTGGCCAAGGGTGACACCCCCAAGCAGCGCCCCCTCCTCGGCCAGTGCACCTGGTGAGCACCATCCTGACCACAGGGGACTACAGCTATGTCCCCAGCACATAACTGTAGTCCCCACCCCCTCCCAGCACATAGCTGTAGTCCCCACCCCCTCCCAGCACATAGCTGTAGTCCCCACCTCCTCCCAGCACATAGCCGTAGTCCCCATCCCCCTCCCAGCACATAGCCGTAGTCCCCATCCCCCTCCCAGCACATAGCCGTAGTCCCCATCCTCCTCCCAGCACATAGCCGTAGTCCCCACCCCCTCCCAGCACATAACAGTAGTCCCCATCCCCCTCCCAGCACATAGCCGTAGTCCCCCTCCTCTTCCTAGCACATAGCCATAGTCCCCACCCCCTCCCAGCACATAGCTGTAGTCCCCACCCCCTCCCAGCACATAGCCGTAGTCCCCATCCCCCTCCCAGCACATAGCCGTAGTCCCCATCCCCCTCCCAGCACATAGCCGTAGTCCCCATCCCCCTCCCAGCACATAGCCATAGTCCCCACCCCCTCCCAGCACATAGCCGTAGTCCCCACCCCCTCCCAGCACATAGCCGTAGTCCCCACCCCCTCCCAGCACATAGCCGTAGTCCCCATCCCCCTCCCAGCACATAGCCGTAGTCCCCCTCCTCCTCCCAGCACATAGCCGTAGTCCCCACCCCCTCCCAGCACATAGCAGTAGTCCCCATCCCCCTCCCAGCACATAGCCGTAGTCCCCCTCCTCCTCCCAGCACATAGCCGTAGTCCCCACCCCCTCCCAGCACATAGCCGTAGTCCCCACCCCCTCCCAGCACATAGCTGTAGTCCCCCTCCTCCTCCCAGCACATAGCCGTAGTCCCCACCCCCTCCCAGCACATAGCAGTAGTCCCCATCCCCCTCCCAGCACATAGCCGTAGTCCCCCTCCTCCTCCCAGCACATAGCCGTAGTCCCCACCCCCTCCCAGCACATAGCCGTAGTCCCCACCCCCTCCCAGCACATAGCCGTAGTCCCCACCCCCTCCCAGCACATAGCCGTAGTCTCCCTCCCCCTCCCAGCACATAGCTGTAGTCCCCCTCCTCCTCCCAGCACATAGCCGTAGTCCCCACCCCCTCCCAGCACATAGCAGTAGTCCCCATCCCCCTCCCAGCACATAGCCGTAGTCCCCCTCCTCCTCCCAGCACATAGCCGTAGTCCCCACCCCCTCCCAGCACATAGCCGTAGTCCCCACCCCCTCCCAGCACATAGCCGTAGTCCCCACCCCCTCCCAGCACATAGCCGTAGTCTCCCTCCCCCTCCCAGCACATAGCTGTAGTCCCCCTCCCCCTCCCAGCACATAGCCATAGTCCCCACTCCCTCCCAGCACATAGCTGTAGTCCCCCTCCCCCTCCCAGCACATAGCCATAGACCCCACCCCCTCCCAGCACATAGCCATAGTCCCCATCCCCCTCCCAGCACATAGCCATAGTCCTGATCCCTCTCCCAGCACATAGCCGTAGTCCCCCTCCCCCTCCCAGCACATAGCCATAGTCCCCATCCCCCTCCCAGCACATAGCCATAGTCCCCACCCCCTCCCAGCACATAGCCATAGTCCCCATCCCCCTCCCAGCACATAGCCATAGTCCTGATCCCTCTCCCAGCACATAGCCGTAGTCCCCCTCCCCCTCCCAGCACATAGCCATAGTCCCCCTCTCAGCACATAGCCATAGTCCCCATCCCCCTCCCAGCACATAGCCATAGTCCCCACCCCCTCCCAGCACATAGCCATAGTCCCCATCCCCCTCCCAGCACATAGCCATAGTCCTGATCCCTCTCCCAGCACATAGCCGTAGTCCCCCTCCCCCTCCCAGCACATAGCCATAGTCCCCATCCCCCTCCCAGCACATAGCCATAGTCCCCCTCCCAGCACATAGCCGTAGCATCCATCCTCCTCCCAGCACATAGTCCTCTCCCCGCCCAGCGCAGTGTCCTCCCCCTGCATATAGTCCTCTCCCCTCCTAGCATAGAGTCCCCTCCCCACCCAGCACAGTCTCCTCCCCCTGCATATAGTCCTCTCCCCGCCCAGTACAGAGTCTCCTCCCCCTGCATATAGTCCTCTCCCCCAGTGCCGTAACTAGGCATTTTAGCGCTGTGTGCAAGAAATGATAGTGGCCCCCCCCCCCCCCCAATGTAAGATAGGGGCAGTGCGCGCCGTAGGCGACCAAAAAATTTATAGGGGCGTGGCTTAATGGGGAAGGGGCGTGGCCACAAAATAATAGCAATTCATACTACGGTGCACAGTAGTCTACATTATTCAAATTACGCTGCACAGTAGCGCCCCTTTTATACATTACAATAGACAGCGTCCCCCTTTTTACACATTACAGCAGCCAGTCCCCCTTTTTACACATTGCGGCAGCCAGTCCCCCTTTTTACACATTGCGGCAGCCAGGCCCCCTTTTTACACATTGCGGCATCCAGTCCCCCTTTTTACACATTACGGCAGCCAGTCCCCATTTTTACACATTGCGGCAGCCAGGCCCCCTTTTTACACATTGCGGCATCCAGGCCCCCTTTTTACACATTACGGCAGCCAGTCCCCATTTTTACACATTGCGGCAGCCAGTCCCCCTCTTTACACATTGCGGCATCCAGTCCCCCTTTTTACACATTGCGGCAGCCAGTCCCCATTTTTACACATTGCGGCATCCAGGACCCCTTTTTACACATTGCGGCAGACGGGACCCCATTTTACACATTGCGGCAGCCGGGACCCCTTTTTACACATTGCGGCAGCCGGGACCCCATTATACACATTGCGGCAGACGAGACCCCATTTTACACATTGCGGCAGCCGGGACCCCATTTTACACATTGCGGCAGACGAGACCCCATTTTACACATTGCGGCAGACGAGACCCCATTTTACACATTGCGGCAGACGAGACCCCATTTTACACATTGCGGCAGACGGTGTCCGAGAGAGAGAGAGAGAGAGAGAGAGACATACTTACCTTCTCCCCGCTGACAGGCTCCTCGTGCAGCTCCCTCTCGGTGCAGGCTGTGTGAGGTGAGAAGGAGGAGGAGGAGCAGGGAGCCGCAGCAGCGCTATTTGATTGGTAGTAAGCGCCGCTGCAGCATCCCCCTCTCCTCCTGTATTGGTTGCCTGGCGCTGCTGTGGATGCTGGGGAACCGCATCCCAGCATCCTTAGCAGCGCCGGGCAGCCAATACAGGAGGAGAGGGGGATGCTGCAGCGGCGCTTACTACCAATCAAATAGCGCTGCTGCGGCTCACTGCTCCCCCTCCTTCCTCCTTCTTCTCTCCGCTGCCCGGCGCTGGTCCTCTTCTCCCTACACAGCGGGGCGCACGGCGCAGACTTCGGCGGCATGTAATGAGTCAATTTGACTCATTACATGCCGCTGGCCGTTGCGCCCTCAGGGCAACTGCGCTGTGTGCCAAGCCCCCTTGGCACACGCGTAGTTACGGCCCTGCTCTCCCCTCCCATAGCCGTAGTCCCCTCCTCCTGCCAACACATAGCCATAGTCTCCATCCCGCTCACAGCACATAGCATCCATCCTCCTCCCAGCATATAGTCCTCTCCCCTCCCAGCACAGAGTCTCCTCCCCCTGCACCTGTGTATAATGCCCACATGTATATACCGCTGCACCTGTGTATAATGCCCACATGTATATACCGATGCACCTGTGTATAATGCCCAGATGTATATACCGCTGCGTCTGTGTATAATGCCCACATGTATATACCGCTGCACCTGTGTATAATGCCCACATGTATATATCGCTGCACCTGTGTATAATGGCCACATGTATATACTGCTGCACCTGTGTATAACGCCCACATGTATATACCGCTGCACCTGTGTATAATGCCCACATGTATATACCGCTGCACCTCTGTATAACACCCACATGTATATACTGCTGCACCTGTGTATAATGCCCACATGTATATACCGCTGCACCTGTGTATAATGCCCACATGTATATACTGCTGCACCTGTGTATAACGCCCACATGTGTATACCGCTGCACCTGTGTATAATGTCCACATGTATCTACCGCTGCACCTGTGTATAACGCCCCCATGTATATATCGCTGCGCCTGTGTATAACGGCCTACATGTATATACCGCTGCGCCTGTGTATAATGGCCAGATGTATATACCGCTGCATCTGTGTATAATGCCCACATGTATATACCACTGCACCTGTGTATAATGCCCACATGTATATACCGCTGCACCTGTGTATAATGGCCACATGTATATACTGCTGCACCTGTGTATAACGCCCACATGTATATACCGCTGCACCTGTGTATAATGCCACATGTATATACCGCTGCACCTGTGTATAATGCCCACATGTATATACCGCTGCACCTGTGTATAATGCCCACATGTATATACCGCTGCACTTGTGTATAACGCCCACATGTATATACCGCTGCACCTGTGTATAATGCCCACATGTATATACCGCTGCACCTGTGTATAATTCCCACATGTATATACCGCTGCACCTGTGTATAATGCCCACATGTATATACCGCTGCACTTGTGTATAACGCCCACATGTATATACCGCTGCACCTGTGTATAATGCCCACATGTATATACCGCTGCACCTGTGTATAATTCCCACATGTATATACCGCTGCATCTGTGTATAATGCCCACATGTAAATACTGCTGCACCTGTGTATAATGCCCACATGTATATACCGCTGCACCTGTGTATAATTCCCACATGTATATACCGCTGCACCTGTGTATAATGCCCACATGTATATACCGCTGCACTTGTGTATAACGCCCACATGTATATACCGCTGCACCTGTGTATAATGCCCACATGTATATACCGCTGCACCTGTGTATAATTCCCACATGTATATACCGCTGCACCTGTGTATAATGCCCACATGTAAATACTGCTGCACCTGTGTATAATGCCCACATGTATATACCGCTGCACCTGTGTATAATGCCCACATGTATATACCGCTGCACTTGTGTATAACGCCCACGTGTATATACCGCTGCACCTGTGTATAATGCCCACATGTATATACCGCTGTACCTGTGTATAATGCCCACATGTATATACCGCTGCACCTGTGTATAATTCCCACATGTATATACCGCTGCACCTGTGTATAATGCCCACATGTATATACCGCTGCACTTGTGTATAACGCCCACATGTATATACCGCTGCACCTGTGTATAATGCCCACATGTATATACCGCTGCACCTGTGTATAATTCCCACATGTATATACCGCTGCACCTGTGTATAATGCCCACATGTAAATACTGCTGCACCTGTGTATAATGCCCACATGTATATACCGCTGCACCTGTGTATAATGCCCACATGTATATACTGCTGCACTTGTGTATAACGCCCACGTGTATATACCGCTGCACCTGTGTATAATGCCCACATGTATATACCGCTGTACCTGTGTATAATGCCCACATGTATATACCGCTGCACCTGTGTATAATTCCCACATGTATATACCGCTGCACCTGTGTATAATGCCCACATGTAAATACTTCTGCACCTGTGTAAAATGGCCAGATGTACGCTTTGGATCATATATTGTGTGTAAATCTGGCTCTGGTACTAGCCAGTGTCTTCTGAGCTATTTACCTCCCCGCATGTCCCTGCCTCCCTGCCTATAGTCCTCTCCCCTCACTGCATATAGTCTCCCCCCCTGAATGGTTGATGCTAGATCCAAGTGGCCTAAGGGACCTTTTCCATCAGGGGGAGGAGCCACAACACAAGGGGGAGGAGCTAGGCCAGCGGGATAGTTCCGCTACTATCCACGCCACCAACTATTACCTTTAGTAATCAGGCGACGAGCGAAGCGAGCCTGCGAGGGTACTTTTCGGGTACCCTGTTCGGTCGTAGCTCCTCCCCCTGGTGACGTGTCTCCTCCCCTAGGTACGTCAGAAGGTCCCTTCTCCCACTCCAATATAGAATCAACCCTTATGCCAGCAGCTTCCGACAGCAAGGGCTGCTGGGAACTGTAGTTTACTTTCACGTTCGTCACTAGTGCATTGCGTACTGAACAGCGGCGCCTGCTCCTGCCTACTGTGAGATCCTCCAGCCCAGACTATGCCACTACTAAGTCATTCCACCCGGCTGCCGAGGGTGGCACTGCCGGCCGGCGCCCCCTCCTCAGCTAGCGACCCTGGCGAGTACCATCCTGGCCAATGGGTAGATACACCACTGTATATATCCCCCTCATATATATCTCCCTCATATATACAGTATCCCCGTGATATGTATCTCCCTCATATATATCCCCCTCATATATACCCCCGATATATATCTCCCTCATATATACCCCCCTGATACATATCTCCCTCATATATATCCCCGATATACAGTATATCCCCTGATATATATCTCCCTCATATATACCCCCTGATATATATCTCCCTCATATATATCCCCCTAATATATATCTCCCTCATATATATCCCCGATATACAGTATATCCCCTGATATATATCTCCCTCATATATATCCCCCTAATATATATCCCCTGATATATCTCCCTCATATATACCCCCGATATATATCTCCCTCATATATACCCCCTGATATATATCTCCCTCATATATATCCCCGATATACAGTATATCCCCTGATATACATTACCCTCATATATATCTCTGTCCTATCTCCCTGATATATATCTCCCTCATATATATCCCCTCATATATATCTCCCTCATATATACCCCCCTGATATATATCTCCCTCATATATATCCCCGATATACAGTATATCCCCTGATATATATCTCCCTCATATATACCCCCTGATATATATCTCCCTCATATATATCCCCCTAATATATATCTCCCTCATATATATCCCCGATATACAGTATATCCCCTGATATATATCTCCCTCATATATATCCCCCTAATATATATCCCCTGATATATCTCCCTCATATATACCCCCGATATACAGTATATCCCCTGATATATATCCCCCTCATATATATCTCCCTCATATATACAGTATCCCCGTGATATATATCTCCCTCATATATATCCCCCTAATATATATCCCCTCATATATATCTCCCTCATATATACCCCCCTGATATATATCTCCCTCATATATACCCCCCTGATATATATCTCCCTCATATATATCCCCCTAATATATATCCCCTGATATATATCTCCCTCATATATACCCCCGATATATATCTCCCTCATATATACCCCCCTGATATATATCTCCCTCATATATATCTCTGTCCTATCTCCCTGATATATATCTCTCTCATATATACCCCCATTATATATATCCCCTGATATATATCTCCCTCATATATACCCCCCTGATATATATCTCCCTCATATATATCCCCCTAATATATATCCCCTGATATATATCTCCCTCATATATACCCCCTGATATATATCTCCCTCATATATACCCCCCTCATATATATCCCCTGATATATATCTCCATCATATAGACCCCCCTGATATATATCTCCCTCATATATACCCCCCTGATATATATCCCCCTAATATATATCCCCTGATCTATATCTCCCTCATATATACCCCCCTGATATATATCTCCCTCATATATACCCCCCTGATATATCTCCCTCATATATATATCTGTCCTATCTCCCTGATATATATCTCCCTCATATATACCCCCATTATATATATCCCCTGATATATATCTCCCTCATATATACCCCCCTGATATATATCTCGCTCATATATATATCTGTCCTATCTCCCTGATATATATCTCCCTCATATATACCCACATTATATATATATCCCCCTCATATATACCCCCCCTGATATATTAGGGGGATATATATGAGTGAGATATATATCAGGGGGGTATATATGAGGGGGATATATATAATGGGGGTATATATGAGGGAGATATATATCAGGGAGATAGGACAGAGATATATATATGAGGGAGATATATATCAGGGGATATACTGTATATCGGGGATATATATGAGATACATATCAGGGGGGTATATATGAGGGAGAAATATATTAGGGGGATATATATGAGTGAGATATATATTTCTCCCTCATATACAGTATATCCTCTGATATATATATCCCCACCTAATATATATCCCCCTGATAGATATCCCGATATACTGTATATCCCCCTCATATATATCCCCCTGATATACAGTATATCCCCTGATATATATCTCCCTCATATATATCCCCGTTATATATCTCTGTCCTATCTCCCTCATATATATCCCCCTCATATATACCTCCCTATTATATCCCCGATATATATCTCCCTTTGATATATACAGTATCTCCCTCATAGACATCCCCTGATATATATCTCCCATATATATATATATATATATCCCCCTGATATATTTCTCCTATATATATATTATATCCCCCTGATATATTTCTCCTATATATATATATATTATATCCCCTGATATATTTCTTATATATATATATATATATATATATATATACACACACACACACTGCTCAAAAAAATAAAGGGAACACTAAAATAACACATCCTAGATCTGAGTGAATGGAATATTCTTATTAAATACTTTGTTCTTTACATAGTTGAATGTGCTGACAACAAAATCACACAAAAATTATCAATGGAAATCAAATTTATTAACCCATGGAGGTCTGGATTTGGAGTCACACTCAAAATGAAAGTGGGTAAACACACTACAGGCTAATCCAACTTTGATGTAATGTCCTTAAAACAAGTCAAAATGAGGCTCAGTAGTGTGTGTGGCCTCCACGTGCCTGTATGACCTTCCTACAACGCCTGGGCATGCTCCTGATGAGGTGGCGGATGGTCTCCTGAGGGATCTCCTCTCAGACCTGGACTAAAGCATCCGCCAACTCCTGGACAGTCTGTGGTGCAACGTGGTGTTGGTGGATGGAGCGAGACATGATGTCCCAGATGTACTCAATTGGATTCAGGTCTGGGGAACGGGCGGCCAGTCCATAGCATCAATGCCTTCGTCTTGCAGGAACTGCTGACACACTCCAGCCACATGAAGTCTAGCATTGTCTTGCATTAGGAAGAACCCAGGGCCAACTGCACCAGCATATGGTCTCACAAGGGGTCTGAGGATCTCATCTCAGTACCTAATGGCAGTCAGGCTACCTCTGGCGAGCACATGGAGGGCTGTGCGGCCCCCCAAAGAAATGCCACCCCACAGCATTACTGACCCACTGCCAAACCGGTCATGCTGGAGGATGTTGCAGGCAGCAGAACGTTCTCCTTGTCGTCTCCAGACTCTGTCACATCTGTCACATGTGCTCAGTGAGAACCTGCTTTCATCTGTGAAGAGCACAGGGCGCCAGTGGCGAATTTGCCAATCTTGGTGTTCTCTGGCAAATGCCAAACGTCCTGCACGGTGTTGGGCTGTAAGCACAACCCCCACCTGTGGACGTCGGGCCCTCATACCACCCTCATGGAGTCTGTTTCTGATCATTTGAGTAGACACATGCACATTTGTGGCTTGCTGGAGGTCATTTTGCAGGCTCTGGCAGTGCTCCTCCTGTTCCTCCTTGCATAAAGACGGAGGTAGCGGTCCTGCTGCTGGGTTGTTGCCATCCTACGGCCTCCTCCACGTCTCCTGATGTACTGGCCTGTCTCCTGGTAGCGCCTCCATGCTCTGGACACTACTCTGACAGACACAGCAAACCTTCTTGCCACAGCTCGCATTGATGTGCCATCCTGGATGAGCTGCACTACCTGAGCCACTTGTGTGGGTTGTAGACTCCTTCTCATGCTACCACTAGAGTGAAAGCACCGCCAGCTTTCAAAAGTGACCAAAACATCAGCCAGAAAGCATAGGAGCTGAGAAGTGGTCTGTGGTCACCACCTGCAGAACAACTCCTTTATTGGGGGTGTCTTGCTAATTGCCTATAATTTCCACCTGTTGTCTATTCCATTTGCACAACAGCATGTGAAATTGATTGTCAATCAGTGTTGCTTCCTAAGTGGACAGTTCGATTTCACAGAAGTGTGATTGACTTGGAGTTACATTGTGTTGTTTAAGTGTTCCCTTTATTTTTTTGAGCAGTGTATATCTCCCTCATATATATCCCCCTGATATATATACCCCTCATATACTGTATATCTCCCTTATATATATATATCTCCCTCATATACTGTATATCCCCCTGATGAAGTTCTGATGACACATAGTGGAG
The DNA here is from genome assembly GCF_028390025.1 of Pseudophryne corroboree. Taxonomy (NCBI): domain Eukaryota; kingdom Metazoa; phylum Chordata; class Amphibia; order Anura; family Myobatrachidae; genus Pseudophryne; species Pseudophryne corroboree. The sequence continues at coordinate 815,269 of NC_086444.1, forward strand.
CATGAAATGGTTTCCAGCTTCTCTTGGATGATTGTGAAGTGGAGAAGGGATGGACTGTGTTGTCTCTTCCTGTCCTCGGTGGTGATCTGAGGTGACTTGTACCCTGGCCTCGTCCTGTAAATCGGTTCAGTATCTAATACCCACTTCCAGCCATTAATTATAAAGTGCATGACTTGCTCCTTAGACGTGTCAGTGACACTGAGCACATACTGGAGATATAGGACATTTCATGGTTCTGATTTGTGAGGTGACACAAGGTAAGTCTTCCATCCTGGTGGCCATAGTGTTACTCTGTGACTAGTACTGAGAAGGATATTGTTCTGTATTAATATTTCATTTGTTTAATTGATCAAGTATTATGGATGATTGTATTGTGTCTGAAGCTGGATACACACCGATACAATCAATAGCGCCATCACCCGATACCGGCACAGGAACATTACTAACCAGTAGACGGCTCCTGGAAGGGTCGGGTTCCAAGGTCACATCTCATGTGCGATTAAGATTTGTGTCCTAAATTCCTGATTCCATAAAAGGAGAATTGCACAATAGATGCCTCCTCTGATACAGACACTCTGGGCACTTAGAGAATCTGTGGGATAACGGTCATTAGCCGCGCACGGAGATTGCCTAATAATTGAATAGCTCCAGGTGTTAAACTGGGGGTTACAGCCGCTTGGTAAGTACTGTGGCTGACTCTGCCGGTAAGTGTACGATGGGGTATAATATATTACGTATCTACCTTCACCTTATCCCATGGTTCTTTACTGTTCATAGGAAGAAAGTGAAGAAGCAGCAGCACAAGCTGGTCCCGGCCACAGAGATGAAATAACGTCAGTAAAAGATGGAGAACATGAAACGTTTTATAAAGAAAATACATGAACAATAAAATGAGGATTTGGCAACACAATGTGTAGGGGGTTTTCTTGGTAAAAATGTTGTCTTAACAATTTTCCACATAACTAAATGACACCAATCACTTATTATTTATTTATATGGCGCCACAAGGGTTCCGCAGCGCCAATTACACAGTACATAAACCAAAAAGAAAACAAGAAAACGGACTTACAGCCGATGACAATTCAGGACAAGTACAGAGAACATACAGATGTGTCCTCACACGTCTTTGCAGCTCACTATTCCCAGCAAGGGTTGTGGTATGGCTGACCAGCGGTCTCCGGGCACATGAATACATCCCCCGGCAAGGCGTACCATAGCGGGAGCGTGCTACTCACTACGGAAAGCATACGCATTGTGGCCACAGGCAATGAGGTAGCAGTGTCCCGCTGCCTAACATTACAGGGGGAACCGGCATAGCGGGGAGCTATGTTCCTGCAACCCGTTCTCAAATGCAGTTATTGTTCCAGCAATGGCGGGAGTGTGTATAAGCGCGCTCCTGTGAGGGGGCTGCTGGCGGTACGCTATATGTATCACGCCAACGTTATGCCATGCAGCACTTTTTAGCAAAGAAGTGTGAGGACACATCTGTAGTTGTATCAGCAGATGACACTGACATAAGTATCAGGGTGCCAGAAAAACGCAGGATTTTGTGCCATCAAAGATGGTTTGAGTAAGAGAAGGAAATGCACCTGAGTGAAAAGGGCCCTGCTCGTGAGAGCTTACATTCTAAAGGGGAGGGGCAGACAGACAGGGGTGACACAGATGGGGTACATAGAGAGCGTAGAACAGAGGGTTAGGATGAGATTTGGCTGGGTTTGGTGAAGAAGTGGGTCTTAAGAGCCCGTTTGAAGTTTTGTAGAGAGGTGGAGAGTCTGAGGGGGAGAGGTAGGGAATTCCAGAGAAAGGGAGCAGCACGTGAGAAATCTTGGAGGTAGGAGTGGGAGGAAGTAATCCGTAGGCAGGAGAGTCGGCGTGCATTAGCAGAGAGAAGAGGACGGAGGGAGAGTAAAGGGAGATAAGGTCAGAGATGTAAGTGGGAAAGGAGTGGGTGAGGGCTTTGTAAGCGAGTGTGAGAAGTGTGAATTGGATTCTGAAGGGGAAGGGGAGCCAGTGAAGGGCTGGTAGGAGAGGGGAGGTGGATGTAGTGCGTTTGGTGAGGAAGATGAGCCGGGCTGCAGCATTGAGGATGGAGTGGAGAGAGGCATTTGTCAGGGAGGCCAGATAGGAGATATATACCATATTGTACATGTAAAAACCATGAACACAGAGTAAGTTCATCATCTATATTCATGTTGGCAGAAAGTAGGTTTGTATCCCAGCTGAATTTTTTTGCAGGGATCTTATGGATAAATGATGGAAGAGTGGTTATGCTCTACATCTCCCTCTGGTGGCCAGACGTGGCAGTGAAGTCATTGTGATGACTAAAGGAAGGCACTACACTGATCTAGCCTCAATATAAGAATGCATCTGTAAAGACCTGTATAATTGTGTTACCAACTATACTTTTATTCATATGCATATAAATGAACAATACCAACAGTGAAACAATATAACATACAAAATGAATACATGCAATATAAGTAATGTAAGTATAATAAACAATATTAATGTACCCAGAATGCTGAGATCTGCATAAAGATACTAAATGTGGCAACAATCCAGTAGTATCAGCACTTAGATCCAGATATCAATAGTAAATCAGAGTGATGTGCTTACTACACATAAGCAAGCCATGACTTGTGCACACTAGCAGCATGAAGGCGCACTCATGTAATAAGTGAAGCAGCCATGGAGGGTCTGTTTAGTAGATAACAGCACATTAACATCTCTAGAGCCACGCTGAATTATATTGAGGGCAGGCGGTGATGTGATGGGGTGAAACGTACGTTATCGCGGGATGTGCAATTGCCCATGTGGAATGAGAAACAAGGTTTCCAGTGTTTCTCCTTAGTGATACTTCCTAAAGTTCTAGGCATTCCTACTCGCTCATCAGTGACTGAGGCACAGCACTCTGCAGTCTCAGATGATATCAGGGTACACATGTTGCACTGACAGTAGAAGTGCCTCTATTGAATCGGCCTTACCCAGCAGTCCTTGCTGTTCTCTCATCTGTCATCCGCTGTGCATACATGATGGTGAGAAGCAGAGAAAGGGAGATCCAGACATGCTTTCCCGTGTACGGCTCTGGTCTGTACATACAGTGGAGCATATGACATTACAGCGCTTGGTACATCCACTCAGGCTTTCCCAGATTGAAGGGAGCACAGTACAATGTTTTACATATTTTTTGCTCATGACGTTAGGGGTTAATGTGGTGTATATGGACTAATCACCAGCCTGCTCTGAATGTGGAGAACATTGAGTAGGGCTGCATACAGGAATCATGTTTCTCAGAAAAGTACATACATGTTAGTCTTGGTAATAACATATAAGGGGGGAATTCAAATATTATCACCCTCAATCTCCTGTCTAAAGTGACGTGAGATCACAGGGGGTGACATACAATTGATGTCCCCTATCGCACTGATCGCCCTCATTAGTGTCAGGTTTAACGGCATAAAGTGGCTATACTCCACTAAACTAATGGGCGCGATTGTGAAAAGTGAAATCATGAAAAGTGCCATTTGGGCCCCCAAACAGATCACTTTTCACACATTTCAGCTCACCACCTTGAATTGTAGACGCCGGCAGCCGATCGTGCCCGAACAGAGCTTCATTAGCATAGCTCTGTCCAATGGAGAGAAATACATCTGAAATCCGCCCTAAGTGTCATGATCCTGACTTACTACTCTCATGTTCCCCTAGCTTGTGTTGTGACTTATCTCTGCCACCTGTCCTGCAGTTCAGGATATCCTGCTTTGCCGAGTTTCTGGCCTGAGAAGTCTCCTTCAGTTTGAGACTGTGTTACTATCTGCTGATTCTCCACCTGAGAGTATTTCTGTGTGTGTGCAGGCTCCGACTTTCCGCAGTGTTATCACTGTACCACTAGTAAGTGCTGGTCACTAGACTGCAGAGATCATGTGGGATCTCCCGCATTCAGTACCATAGTGCCTGCTGCTGCCCTCCCTGCACCCCGATATTTCCTGCGTGTACCCCGCAGGGGTCCCCACCATCTCTGGTTACTGGTCACCGCCATGATACTTGTGGTCAGCTGACTGCAGCATACTTGGCTAAGAAGCACAGAGTAGTATGATGCAGAAATACAGGAACAGGTAGCAATGACTGGAACCTGGAGTCCCGGGACAGAGTAAGCATCAGATTTGGAAGAGCTGTGACGGGATCTGACATGATAAACTGGCCAGGAACCCACTGAGGAGCAGGTAAAGATCAGTGAGTCACAGATACAGCCCACAGCTGCTCAATCATGTCCACTATCCCAGGCTGCAGGATCACAGATGGACCAAAGCACCAGCCAGGAATGAGCTGGAGACAGAGCCGGCCCTAGGTATAGGCAAACTAGGCAATTGCCTAGGGCATCTGGTATGCCTAGGGGCACAATCAGTGTCTGCTGATTCAAATGATATGCGGCATGCCTATATTCTGTATGTAGCATTTCATATGCAGATACAGCCACAGTCGCACACAGTATATAGGCATGCCGCATATCATTTTAATCAGCAGAAGTTGCTTGTGCATCCTAGCCACATAGCAATGCAAATAAGATGAATTTTCATAAAAAATAGGCACCCGACATTAGCAGAGCTTCCAGTTGACTCACGCCGGGTACTATATGTCATTATGTGTATAAGGGCATTAATAATGTGTAACATATGTGTAAGGGACATTGTGTCATTATGTGTATAAGGGCATTAATAATGTGTAACATGTGTAAGGAACATTATGTGTGTCATTATGTGTATAAGGGCACTAATAATGTAAGGGACATTATGTGTGTCATTATGTGTATAAGCGCATTAATAAGGGTTGGCATAATGTGTAAGGCGCATTATGTTTATAAGGACATTAATAATGGGTGTCAGATGTGTAAGGGGCATTACTGTGTGGTATTATGTGTATAAATGCATTACCAATGTGTGGCATTATGTGTATAAAGTGCTCTACTGTGTGGCGTAACGTATAGAAAGGGCACTACTGTGTGGTCTAATGTGAATAAAGAGCAATATGGTGTGGTGTAATGTGAATAAAGAGCAATATGGTGTGGTGTAATGTGAATAAGGAGTAATATGGTGTGGTGTAATGAGAATAAGGAGCAATATGGTGTGGTGTAATGTGAATAAGGAGCAATTCAGTATTATGTTATGTGAATGAGGGGCACTACTGTGAGGAGTAACGTATATAAGGTAAAGTTGTACTACTGTGTGATGTAATGTGAATAAGGGGCACTATCGCATGATAAATTGTGAATGACGTTACACTACTGCGAGGCATAATTTGAATTGGGGGTACTATTGTGTGGCCATGCCCCTTGCCAGCAAAAACACCTACCTTTTGGGCTGTGCACCGAATGTGCACACTGTTCTTATTTAAATTACAGGGGGTAGGAAAACAAAAAAAGGACTGCTATGTGTTGGGGGTGATGGTGCTGGGAAAGGGGTGCGGGGTCAGAGGCGGAACCAGCGGCAGTGCTAGGGGGCACCAGCCAAAAACTTGCCTAGGGCATCATATTGGTTAGGGCCGGCTCTGGTTGGAGAGGCACCACGGGTGACAGTGGCACCACTGGAAGGAGCTGGAGAGGCCCCATGGGTGACCGCAGCACCACTGGAAGGGGCTGGAGAGGCGCCATGGGTGACAGCAGCACCACTGGAAGGGGCTGGAGAGGCGCCATGGGTGACAGCAGCACCACTGGAAGGAGCTGGAGAGGCGCTGCGGGTGACAGCAGCATCACTGGAAGGAGCTGGAGAGGCGCCGCGGGTGACAGCGGCACCACTGGAAGGAGCTGGAGAGGCCCCGTGGGTGACAGCGGCACCACTGGAAGGAGCTGGAGAGGCGCAGCGGGTGACAGCGGCAACACTGGAAGGAGCTGGAGAGGCGCCGCGGGTGACAGCGGCACCACTGGAAGGAGCTGGAGAGGCGCCACGGGTGACAGCGGCACCACTGGAAGGAGCTGGAGAGGCGCCGCGGGTGACAGCGGCACCACTGGAAGGAGCTGGAGAGGCGCCGCGGGTGACAACAGCAGCACCACTGGAAGGAGCTGGAGAGGCGGCACCACTGGAAGGAGCTGGAGAGGTGCCGCGGGTGACAGCAGGACCGCTGGAAGGAGCTGGAGAGGCACCGCGGGTGACAGCGGCACCACTGGAAGGAGCTGGAGAGGCGCCGCAGGTGACAGCAGCACCACTGGAAGGAGCTGGAGAGGCGGCACCACTGGACGGAGCTGGAGAGGCGCCGCGGGTGACAGCAGCACCACTGGAAGGAGCTGGAGAGGCGCCGCGGGTTACAGCGGCACCACTGGAAGGAGCTGGAGAGGCGCCGCGGGTGACAGCGTCACCACTGGAAGGAGCTGGGGAGGCGCCGCTGGTGACAGTGGCACCACTGGAAGGAGCTGGAGAGGTGCCGCGGGTGACAGCAGCACCACTGGAAGGAGCTGGAGAGGCGGCACCACTGGACGGAGCTGGAGAGGCGCCGCGGGTGACAGCAGCACCACTGGAAGGAGCTGGAGAGGCGGCACCACTGGACGGAGCTGGAGAGGCGCCGCGGGTGACAGCAGCACCACTGGAAGGAGCTGGAGAGGCGCCGCGGGTGACAGCGTCACCACTGGAAGGAGCTGGGGAGGCGCCGCTGGTGACAGTGGCACCACTGGAAGGAGCTGGAGAGGTGCCGCGGGTGACAGCGGCACCACTGGAAGGAGCTGGAGAGGCGCCGCGGGTGACAGCGGCACCACTGGAAGGAGCTGGAGAGGCGTCGCGGGTGACAGCAGCACCACTGGAAGGAGCTAAAGAGGCGCCGCGGGTGACAGCGGCACCACTGGAAGGAGCTGGAGACGCGACGCGGGTGACAGCAGCACCACTGGAAGGAGCTGGAGAGGTGCCGCGGGTGACAGCAGCACCACTGGAAGGAGCTGGAGAGGCGTCACGGGTGACAGCAGCACCACTGGAAGGAGCTGGAGAGGCGCCGCGGGTGACAGCAGCACCACTGGAAGGAGCTGGAGACGTGCCACGGGTGACAGCAGCACCACTGGAAGGAGCTGGAGACGTGCCGCGGGTGACAGCAGCACCACTGGAAGGAGCTGGAGAGGCGCCGCGGGTGACAGCGGCACCACTGGAAGGAGCTGGAGAGGCGCCGCGGGTGACAGCAGCACCACTGGAAGGAGCTGGAAAGGCGGCACCACTGGAAGGAGCTGGAGAGGTGCCGCGGGTGACAGCAGCACCACTGGAAGGAGCTGGAGAGGCGTCGCGGGTGACAGCAGCACAACTGGAAGGAGCTGGAGAGGTGCCGCGGGTGACAGCAGCACCACTGGAAGGAGCTGGAGAGGCGCCGCGGGTGACAGCGGCACCACTGGAAGGAGCTGGAGAGGCACCACTGGAAGGAGCTGGAGAGGCGCCGCGGGTGACAGCGGCACCACTGGAAGGAGCTGGAAAGGCGGCACCACTGGAAGGAGCTGGAGAGGCGTCGCGGGTGACAGCAGCACCACTGGAAGGAGCTGGAGAGGTGTCACGGGTGACAGCAGCACCAATGGAAGGAGCTGGAGAGGTGCCGCGGGTGACAGCGGCACCACTGGAAGGAGCTGGAAAGGCGGCACCACTGGAAGGAGCTGGAGAGGCGTCGCGGGTGACAGCAGCACCACTGGAAGGAGCTGGAGAGGTGCCGCGGGTGACAGCAGCACCACTGGAAGGAGCTGGAGAGGTGCCGCGGGTGACAGCAGCACCACTGGAAGGAGCTGGAGAGGTGCCGCGGGTGACAGCAGTACCACTGGAAGGAGCTGGAGAGGTGCCGCGGGTGACAGCAGCACCACTGGAAGGAGCTGGAGAGGTGCCGCGGGTGACAGCAGCACCACTGGAAGGAGCTGGAGAGGTGCCGCGGGTGACAGCAGCACCACTGGAAGGAGCTGGAGAGGTGCCGCGGGTGACAGCGGCACCACTGGAAGGAGCTGGAAAGGCGGCACCACTGGAAGGAGCTGGAGAGGCGTCGCGGGTGACAGCAGCACCACTGGAAGGAGCTGGAGAGGTGCCGCGGGTGACAGCAGCACCACTGGAAGGAGCTGGAAAGGTGCCGCGGGTGACAGCAGCACCACTGGAAGGAGCTGGAGAGGTGCCGCGGGTGACAGCAGCACCACTGGAAGGAGCTGGAGAGGTGCCGCGGGTGACAGCAGCACCACTGGAAGGAGCTGGAGAGGTGCCGCGGGTGACAGCAGCACCACTGGAAGGAGCTGGAGAGGCGTTGCGGCTGACAGCAGCACCACTGGAAGGAGCTGGAGAGGTGCCGCGGCTGACAGCAGCACCACTGGAAGGAGCTGGAGAGGTGCCGCGGGTGACAGCAGCACCACTGGAAGGAGCTGGAGAGACGCCGCGGGTGACAGCGGCACCACTGGAAGGAGCTGGAGAGGCACCACTGGAAGGAGCTGGAGAGGCGCCGCGGGTGACAGCGGCACCACTGGAAGGAGCTGGAAAGGCGGCACCACTGGAAGGAGCTGGAGAGGCGTCGCGGGTGACAGCAGCACCACTGGAAGGAGCTGGAGAGGTGTCGCGGGTGACAGCAGCACCAATGGAAGGAGCTGGAGAGGTGCCGCGGGTGACAGCGGCACCACTGGAAGGAGCTGGAAAGGCGGCACCACTGGAAGGAGCTGGAGAGGCGTCGCGGGTGACAGCAGCACCACTGGAAGGAGCTGGAGAGGTGCCGCGGGTGACAGCAGCACCACTGGAAGGAGCTGGAGAGGTGCCGCGGGTGACAGCAGCACCACTGGAAGGAGCTGGAGAGGTGCCGCGGGTGACAGCAGTACCACTGGAAGGAGCTGGAGAGGTGCCGCGGGTGACAGCAGCACCACTGGAAGGAGCTGGAGAGGTGCCGCGGGTGACAGCAGCACCACTGGAAGGAGCTGGAGAGGTGCCGCGGGTGACAGCGGCACCACTGGAAGGAGCTGGAGAGGTGCCGCGGGTGACAGCGGCACCACTGGAAGGAGTTGGAAAGGCGGCACCACTGGAAGGAGCTGGAGAGGCGTCGCGGGTGACAGCAGCACCACTGGAAGGAGCTGGAGAGGTGCCGCGGGTGACAGCAGCACCACTGGAAGGAGCTGGAGAGGTGCCGCGGGTGACAGCAGCACCACTGGAAGGAGCTGGAGAGGTGCCGCGGGTGACAGCAGCACCACTGGAAGGAGCTGGAGAGGTGCCGCGGGTGACAGCAGCACCACTGGAAGGAGCTGGAGAGGCGTTGCGGCTGACAGCGGCACCACTGGAAGGAGCTGGAGAGGTGCCGCGGCTGACAGCGGCACCACTGGAAGGAGCTGGAGAGGTGCCGCGGGTGACAGCGGCACCACTGGAAGGAGCTGGAGAGGTGCCGCGGGTGACAGCGGCACCACTGGAAGGAGCTGGAGAGGTGCCGCGGGTGACAGCGGCACCACTGGAAGGAGTGTGGAACTGCAAAGGATCAGGACACAAACCCTTAAACTGAAATAACTGTTGTTGCAGCGTCACCTGATGTTTTTCCTCTGGGAACCTCGTGGTAGTGCCGCCATCAGAACTCCTTTCATGACTTGGTGTTATGTGCATTATGCTAACAATAAAATATATGGATTGCCACCAGCACAGGCTTTGGAGCTCCTCCCACAGCGGCTTCTTAGTCACGATCACAGTCAATACATTCGCTGCATGAGGACGTAGGTTATGAGCACAGAATATCAGAATTAGGGAGGCCAATCCCGGGATTCTGGCGCAAAAATGCCGGGATTTGAATCCTAGGACTGGAGCCTCCAATCCCGAGATTCACGGGATTAGATTGGGTGTAAGTAATACTTACTATTACTATTAGGATGACGGCAGCCATGGACACACGCTGAATGCGGTGGCAGCATTTCAAATGTAGCGCCATCCGCCAGCCAATCAGAGTTGGCGGACCGGCAGTTATTCAGGGAAGCAGCAGCAGTTCCTTATTGGCTGCTGGACTGGCCATTCTGACTGGCTGGTGGCCAGCGCTACAATTTGAAAAACCACTGGCGCGTTCAGCGTGTGTCCATGGCTGCCGCCCGCCTAATTACATTAGTATTATAGCCATATAGTCCATGTGACCGGTGGGGTGTAGCTATAGCCATACAGTCCATGTGACCGGTGGGGTGTAGCTATAGCCATACAGTCCATGTGACCCGTGGGGTGTAGCTATAGCCATATAGTCCATGTGACCGGTGGGGCGTAGCTATAGCCATACAGTCCATGTGACCGGTGGGGTGTAGCTATAGCCATACAGTCCATGTGACCCGTGGGGCGTAGCTATAGCCATACAGTCCATGTGACCGGTGGGGTGTAGCTATAGCCATACAGTCCATGTGACCGGTGGGGTGTAGCTATAGCCATACAGTCCATGTGACCCGTGGGGTGTAGCTATAGCCATATAGTCCATGTGACCGGTGGGGCGTAGCTATAGCCATACAGTCCATGTGACCGGTGGGGTGTAGCTATAGCCATACAGTCCATGTGACCCGTGGGGCGTAGCTATAGCCATACAGTCCATGTGACCGGTGGGGTGTAGCTATAGCCATACAGTCCATGTGACCGGTGGGGTGTAGCTATAGCCATACAGTCCATGTGGCCGGTGGGGCGTAGCTATAGCCATACAGTCCATGTGACCCGTGGGGCGTAGCTATAGCCATACAGTCCATGTGACCGGTGGGGTGTAGCTATAGCCATACAGTCCATGTGACCGGTGGGGCGTAGCTATAGCCATACAGTCCATGTGACCGGTGGGGCGTAGCTATAGCCATACAGTCCATGTGGCCGGTGGGGTGTAGCTATAGCCATAGAGTCCATGTGAGCGGTGGGGCGTAGCTATAGCCATAGAGTCCATGTGAGCGGTGGGGCGTAGCTATAGCCATACAGTCCATGTGAGCGGTGGGGCGTAACTATAGCCACACAGTCCTTGTGATCGGGGTGTAACTATAGCCACACAGTCCATGTGACCAGTGGGGTGTAGCTATAGCCATACAGTCCATGTGACCGGTGGGGTGTAGCTATAGCCACACAGTCCATGTGATCGGGATGTAGCTATAGCCACACAGTCCATGTGATCGGGATGTAGCTATAACCACACAGTCCATGTGACCGGGGTGTAACTATAGCCACACAGTCCATGTGATCGGGGTGTAACTATAGCCATACAGTCCATGTGACCGGTGGGATGTAGCTATAGCCATACAGTCCATGTGACCGGTAGGGTGTAGCTATAGCCATACAGTCCATGTGACCGGTGGGGCGTAGCTATAGCCACACAGTCCATGTGACCGGTGGGGTGTAGCTATAGCCATACAGTCCATGTGGCCAGTGGGGCGTAGCTATAGCCACACAGTCCATGTGACCGGTAGGGTGTAGCTATACCCATACAGTCCATGTGACCGGTGGGGTGTAGCTATAGCCATGCAGTCCATGTGACCCGTTGGGCGTAGCTATAGCCATACAGTCCATGTGAGCGGTGGGGCGTAGCTATAGCCATACAGTCCATGTGAGCGGTGGGGTGTAGCTATAGCCACACAGTCCATGTGACCGGTGGGGTGTAGCTATAGCCACACAGTCCATATGACCGGGGTGTAGCTATAGCCGCACAGTCCATGTGACCAGAGTGTAGCTATAGCCACACAGTCCATGTGATCGGGGTGTAACTATAGCCATACAGTCCATGTGACCGGGGTGTAACTATAGCCATACAATCCATGTGACCGGGGTGTAACTATAGCCACACAGTCCATGTGACCGGGGTGTAACTATAGCCATACAGTCCATGTGACCAGAGTGTAGCTATAGCCATACAGTCCATGTGACCGGGGTGTAACTATAGCCATACAGTCCATGTGACAAGAGTGTAGCTATAGCCACACAGTCCATGTGACCAGAGTGTAGCTATAGCCACACAGTCCATGTGACCGGGGTGTAACTATAGCCATACAATCCATGTGACCGGGGTGTAACTATAGCCACACAGTCCATGTGACCGGGGTGTAACTATAGCCATACAGTCCATGTGACCGGGGTGTAACTATAGCCACACAGTCCATGTGATCGGGATGTAGCTATAACCACACAGTCCATGTGACCGGGGTGTAACTATAGCCACACAGTCCATGTGACCGGGGTGTAACTATAGCCATACAGTCCATGTGACCAGTGGGGTGTAGCTATAGCCACACAGTCCATGTGACCGGGGTGTAACTATAGCCACACAATCCATGTGACCAGGTTGTAGCTATAGCCATACAGTCCATGTGACCGGTGGGGCGTAGCTATAGCCACACAATCCATGTGACCAGTGGGGTGTAGCTATAGCCATACAGTCCACGTGGCCGGTGGGGCGTAGCTATAGCCACACAGTCTATGTGACCGGTAGGGTGTAGCTATACCCATACAGTCCATGTGACCGGTGGGGCGTAGCTATAGCCATACAGTCCATGTGACCGGTGGGGCGTAGCTATAGCCACACAGTCTATGTGACCGGTAGGGTGTAGCTATACCCATACAGTCCATGTGACCGGTGGGGCGTAGCTATAGCCATACAGTCCATGTGACCGGTAGGGTGTAGCTATACCCATACAGTCCATGTGACCGGTGGGGCGTAGCTATAGCCATACAGTCCATGTGACCGGTGGGGCGTAGCTATAGCCACACAGTCTATGTGACCGGTAGGGTGTAGCTATACCCATACAGTCCATGTGACCGGTGGGGCGTAGCTATAGCCATACAGTCCATGTGACCGGTAGGGTGTAGCTATACCCATACAGTCCATGTGACCGGTGGGGCGTAGCTATAGCCATACAGTCCATGTGACCGGTGGGGCGTAGCTATAGCCACACAGTCTATGTGACCGGTAGGGTGTAGCTATACCCATACAGTCCATGTGACCGGTGGGGCGTAGCTATAGCCATACAGTCCATGTGACCCGTGGGGCGTACCTATAGCCATACAGTCCATGTGACCCGTGGGGCGTAGCTATAGCCATACAGTCCATGTGACCGGTGGGGTGTAGCTATATAGCCATACAGTCCATGTGACCGGTGGGGTGTAGCTATAGCCATACAGTCCATGTGACCGGTGGGGTGTAGCTATAGCCATACAGTCCATGTGACCGGTGGGGTGTAGCTATAGCCATACAGTCCATGTGACCGGTGGGGTGTAGCTATAGCCATACAGTCCATGTGACCCGTGGGGTGTTGCTATAGCCATATAGTCCATGTGACCGGTGGGGCGTAGCTATAGCCATACAGTCCATGTGACCGGTGGGGTGTAGCTATAGCCATACAGTCCATGTGACCCGTGGGGCGTAGCTATAGCCATACAGTCCATGTGACCGGTGGGGTGTAGCTATAGCCATACAGTCCATGTGACCGGTGGGGTGTAGCTATAGCCATACAGTCCATGTGGCCGGTGGGGCGTAGCTATAGCCATACAGTCCATGTGACCCGTGGGGCGTAGCTATAGCCATACAGTCCATGTGACCGGTGGGGTGTAGCTATAGCCATACAGTCCATGTGACCGGTGGGGCGTAGCTATAGCCATACAGTCCATGTGACCGGTGGGGCGTAGCTATAGCCATACAGTCCATGTGGCCGGTGGGGTGTAGCTATAGCCATAGAGTCCATGTGAGCGGTGGGGCGTAGCTATAGCCATAGAGTCCAAGTGAGCGGTGGGGCGTAGCTATAGCCATACAGTCCATGTGAGCGGTGGGGCGTAACTATAGCCACACAGTCCTTGTGATCGGGGTGTAACTATAGCCACACAGTCCATGTGACCAGTGGGGTGTAGCTATAGCCATACAGTCCATGTGACCGGTGGGGTGTAGCTATAGCCATACAGTCCATGTGATCGGGATGTAGCTATAGCCACACAGTCCATGTGATCGGGATGTAGCTATAACCACACAGTCCATGTGACCGGGGTGTAACTATAGTCACACAGTCCATGTGATCGGGGTGTAACTATAGCCATACAGTCCATGTGACCAGTGGGGTGTAGCTATAGCCATACAGTCCATGTGACCGGTGGGATGTAGCTATAGCCATACAGTCCATGTGACCGGTAGGGTGTAGCTATAGCCATACAGTCCATGTGACCGGTGGGGCGTAGCTATAGCCACACAGTCCATGTGACCGGTGGGGTGTAGCTATAGCCATACAGTCCATGTGGCCAGTGGGGCGTAGCTATAGCCACACAGTCCATGTGACCGGTAGGGTGTAGCTATACCCATACAGTCCATGTGACCGGTGGGGTGTAGCTATAGCCATGCAGTCCATGTGACCCGTTGGGCGTAGCTATAGCCATACAGTCCATGTGAGCGGTGGGGCGTAGCTATAGCCATACAGTCCATGTGAGCGGTGGGGTGTAGCTATAGCCACACAGTCCATGTGACCGGTGGGGTGTAGCTATAGCCACACAGTCCATGTGACCGGGGTGTAGCTATAGCCGCACAGTCCATGTGACCAGAGTGTAGCTATAGCCACACAGTCCATGTGACCAGAGTGTAGCTATAGCCACACAGTCCATGTGACCGGGGTGTAACTATAGCCACACAGTCCATGTGATCGGGATGTAGCTATAACCACACAGTCCATGTGACCGGGGTGTAACTATAGCCATACAGTCCATGTGACCAGTGGGGTGTAGCTATAGCCACACAGTCCATGTGACCGGGGTGTAACTATAGCCACACAATCCATGTGAACAGGTTGTAGCTATAGCCATACAGTCCATGTGACCGGTGGGGCGTAGCTATAGCCACACAATCCATGTGACCAGTGGGGTGTAGCTATAGCCATACAGTCCACGTGGCCGGTGGGGCGTAGCTATAGCCACACAGTCTATGTGACCGGTAGGGTGTAGCTATACCCATACAGTCCATGTGACCGGTGGGGCGTAGCTATAGCCATACAGTCCATGCGACCGGTGGGGCGTAGCTATAGCCACACAGTCTATGTGACCGGTAGGGTGTAGCTATACCCATACAGTCCATGTGACCGGTGGGGCGTAGCTATAGCCATACAGTCCATGTGACCGGTGGGGCGTAGCTATAGCCACACAGTCTATGTGACCGGTAGGGTGTAGCTATACCCATACAGTCCATGTGACCGGTGGGGCGTAGCTATAGCCATACAGTCCATGTGACCGGTAGGGTGTAGCTATACCCATACAGTCCATGTGACCGGTGGGGCGTAGCTATAGCCATACAGTCCATGTGAGCGGTGGGGCGTAGCTATAGCCACACAGTCCATGTGACCCGTGGGGCGTAGCTATAGCCACACAGTCCATGTGACCGGGGTGTAGCTATAGCCGCACAGTCCATGTGACCAGAGTGTAGTTATAGCCACACAGTCCATGTGATCGGGATGTAGCTATAACCACACAGTCCATGTGATCGGGGTGTAACTATAGCCATACAGTCCATGTGACCAGTGGGGTGTAGCTATAGCCAGACAATCCATGTGACCGGGTTGTAGCTATAGCCATACAGTCCATGTGACCGGTGGGGCGTAGCTATAGCCACACAATCCATGTGACCGGTGGGGCGTAGCTATAGCCACACAGTCCATGTGACCGGTGGGGTGTAGCTATAGCCATACAGTCCATGTGACCGGTGGGGTGTAGCTATAGCCATACAGTCCATGTGGCCGGTGGGGCGTAGCTATAGCCATACAGTCCATGTGACCCGTGGGGCGTAGCTATAGCCATACAGTCCATGTGACCGGTGGGGTGTAGCTATAGCCATACAGTCCATGTGACCGGTGGGGCGTAGCTATAGCCATACAGTCCATGTGACCGGTGGGGCGTAGCTATAGCCATACAGTCCATGTGGCCGGTGGGGTGTAGCTATAGCCATAGAGTCCATGTGAGCGGTGGGGCGTAGCTATAGCCATAGAGTCCATGTGAGCGGTGGGGCGTAACTATAGCCACACAGTCCTTGTGATCGGGGTGTAACTATAGCCACACAGTCCATGTGACCAGTGGGGTGTAGCTATAGCCATACAGTCCATGTGACCGGTGGGGTGTAGCTATAGCCATACAGTCCATGTGATCGGGATGTAGCTATAGCCACACAGTCCATGTGATCGGGATGTAGCTATAACCACACAGTCCTTGTGATCGGGGTGTAACTATAGCCATACAGTCCATGTGACCAGTGGGGTGTAGCTATAGCCATACAGTCCATGTGACCGGTGGGATGTAGCTATAGCCATACAGTCCATGTGACCGGTAGGGCGTAGCTATAGCCATACAGTCCATGTGACCGGTGGGGCGTAGCTATAGCCACACAGTCCATGTGACCGGTGGGGTGTAGCTATAGCCATACAGTCCATGTGGCCAGTGGGGCGTAGCTATAGCCACACAGTCCATGTGACCGGTGGGGTGTAGCTATAGCCACACAGTCCATATGACCGGGGTGTAGCTATAGCCGCACAGTCCATGTGACCAGAGTGTAGCTATAGCCACACAGTCCATGTGACCAGAGTGTAGCTATAGCCACACAGTCCATGTGACCGGGGTGTAACTATAGCCACACAGTCCATGTGATCGGGATGTAGCTATAACCACACAGTCCATGTGACCGGGGTGTAACTATAGCCACACAGTCCATGTGACCGGGGTGTAACTATAGCCATACAGTCCATGTGACCAGTGGGGTGTAGCTATAGCCACACAGTCCATGTGACCGGGGTGTAACTATAGCCACACAATCCATGTGAACAGGTTGTAGCTATAGCCATACAGTCCATGTGACCGGTGGGGCGTAGCTATAGCCACACAATCCATGTGACCAGTGGGGTGTAGCTATAGCCATACAGTCCACGTGGCCGGTGGGGCGTAGCTATAGCCATACAGTCTATGTGACCGGTAGGGTGTAGCTATACCCATACAGTCCATGTGACCGGTGGGGCGTAGCTATAGCCATACAGTCCATGTGACCGGTGGGGCGTAGCTATAGCCACACAGTCTATGTGACCGGTAGGGTGTAGCTATACCCATACAGTCCATGTGACCGGTGGGGCGTAGCTATAGCCATACAGTCCATGTGACCGGTGGGGCGTAGCTATAGCCACACAGTCTATGTGACCAGTAGGGTGTAGCTATACCCATACAGTCCATGTGACCGGTGGGGCGTAGCTATAGCCATACAGTCCATGTGACCGGTAGGGTGTAGCTATACCCATACAGTCCATGTGACCGGTGGGGCGTAGCTATAGCCATACAGTCCATGTGACCGGTGGGGCGTAGCTATAGCCACACAGTCTATGTGACCGGTAGGGTGTAGCTATACCCATACAGTCCATGTGACCGGTGGGGCGTAGCTATAGCCATACAGTCCATGTGACCCGTGGGGTGTAGCTATAGCCATACAGTCCATGTGACCCATGGGGTGTAGCTATAGCCACACAGTCCATGTGACCGGTGGGGTGTAGCTATAGCCATGCAGTCCATGTGACCCGTTGGGCGTAGCTATAGCCATACAGTCCATGTGAGCGGTGGGGCGTAGCTATAGCCACACAGTCCATGTGACCCGTGGGGCGTAGCTATAGCCATACAGTCCATGTGAGCGGTGGGGTGTAGCTATAGCCACACAGTCCATGTGACCGGTGGGGTGTAGCTATAGCCACACAGTCCATGTGACCGGGGTGTAGCTATAGCCGCACAGTCCATGTGACCAGAGTGTAGTTATAGCCACACAGTCCATGTGATCGGGATGTAGCTATAACCACACAGTCCATGTGATCGGGGTGTAACTATAGCCATACAGTCCATGTGACCAGTGGGGTGTAGCTATAGCCAGACAATCCATGTGACCGGGTTGTAGCTATAGCCATACAGTCCATGTGACCGGTGGGGCGTAGCTATAGCCACACAATCCATGTGACCGGTGGGGCGTAGCTATAGCCACACAGTCCATGTGACCGGTGGGGTGTAGCTATAGCCATACAGTCCATGTGACCAGTGGGGTGAAGCTATAGCCATACAGTCCATGTGACCGGTGGGTTGTAGCTATAGCCATACAGTCCATGTGAGTGGTGGGGCGTAGCTATAGCCACACAGTCCATGTGACCCGTGGGGCGTAGCTATAGCCATACAGTCCATGTGACCGGTGGGGTGTAGCTATTGCCATACAGTCCATGTGACCCGTGGGGTGTAGCTATAGCCATACAGTCCATGTGACCGGTGGGGTGTAGCTATAGCCATGCAGTCCATGTGACCCGTTGGGCGTAGCTATAGCCACACAGTCCATGTGACTGACAATGCTAAATTCCTTTGTCGTATAAACAACCCTTTATGAAGCTAAGAACACTGTACGCTGTTTACTTAAGAAGTACCGTAATGGTACGCTATCTGCGTAGCGATCGCTCAGCCGTAGGCGAGACGCTCAAGCGTCACGTTCGCTCACGGCCCAGTGATCACAGGACACGTTATTGGTTATGTCTAGGGGAATGATTCGCTATGGCGTAGCATACGCTCGAGACCACGAGGAGGTCACCAGCGATGCAGACGCTCACAACACTATACCTTTATGTTAAAACCTTATACCAATGAAATACACTGAATACCTTAATGTGAGTACAGGGTGTAAATGCAACCTTGTGTAACCTGACTAACTACAAAGCTGCTTGAGCGTCACCGACGCTCAAGTGAACACTTAACACTATAGAAAATGCACAGATACTGGTTTAGGTTCCAAGGCCTATTAACTGTATTATGTCTAATATACTTGTAAAAGGGGATAACAGTACATATGATACACTACAATATAACAGAGACTTCCTAACCACAGAACTAAACAATAAATACAAAAAGACAATACTACACTGACCTAAATGCAATACAATACAATACTATCTAATACAATACAATACTAGCCTAGTCTAGGGGAGATATGAGAGAAAAGAACAGAGAGAGAGAGAGAGAGAGAGAGAGAGATGAGATGAGAGAAATTGGCTCACAGAAAGACAATGATAACGGAGAGAAACTTACGCACAAAGGGTATGATCGCCTGCGCCTCGATATCCAGCTCCCGGCTATCAGCAGATAACCGTTGATGAGAGAGTGAGAGCTGGATATGGTCGGCCTGCCTATTTATGCCCCACACACAATGCAATCTCCTGGTCCTACAATCCCATTGTCCATTGGCCGAAGGAATTCGGCCCTGCATCATAACAAAAGGTCATAGGGTGATTCATACAGGTGGGCTGTGACGATTTCCAACAGCTCAGGTGGGTGGGAAACTGGGTTTCCCGCCGCATACCTGAGTATGTGTAATTAATAGAAATGGACATAAACTTCTTATGTCCATAACTATTCGCACGAGCGATTAATACGCTCCAAACCAACACCGGAATATTGCTAATTAAATACTCTTCCGATGGGTACCAAACACTGCTGTATGATTCCTGTTAGACCCTTCGTACGATATAAAGAGGGATTCCTCAGCTCTGGGACATTGTATTTTAACCAAACTTTCAGAATCTATCAAAGGGACCATGATCTATAAACTACATTAATTGTGAAAATATGTAACGAATGAGTCGCACGCTACGACCACATAAACTCTACCGTAAATACGCATACCGCGCCTGCGTGTGCACGCTATTGCGGGTATGCGCTTCCACGGGAGAGCGTACGCACGCGCAGCGCGGACCAGTGTGCGGTGCAAATATGGCAACGTGCATTGAGACATTTTTCTGACTTTGACAGTCCACCCTTTGGCAGTCAATAATAACTGCCACAAAACATTTAAGGAGAAAAATGTAAGTCAGGGGTTAATTGATTTCCATGGTTGGGTAGGGGAGGAGAGAGGAGAAGGTGTGAAGAGGGTATGACCTAGTGAGATAGCAGAAGCATGTGTGTATGAATCCATGTTTGGGGGGTCATGTATCATCGTGCCGTACGTGTTGTAAATCAAGCTTCGAGGTATTGCGAAGTATACATTTGAATTCCTTCTTATCCTGTGGTACAGGTCTGTGGATGGGCTGTCAAACTCTACCGAGCTCATTTCGGCTGTGGTTGTAACAAAATGGGGATGCACATTTTAGTTGATGATACATGAATGGGGGAGGTATGTGGTTGCTGCTATCTGTGCCTGTATTCCCTATCGTCTATGTGTGTCGTTACCTGGGGGTTGCAGAGATGAAGATAAAGAACACTTACGAAAAATGCAATGATATTCTATGTCAGGGAAATGTACATCTGTCGTCGAAGTTGTTTTCGGTATCTGTTGAGAGTCGTCTTCTTTGCGCTGTATTGCTCCTTAGGCATGAGCAAATAGCTTTGTCTGAGCCATCAGATTTACAAAAATGTTGGGCTAGCGTGAGTTTAAAGATACTAGGGAAACTGGGGATCCATGGCAAAGTTCATCAAATGTCCATATTTAAAGTTGTCAAATCTTCTTCTTTGGTCAATCCGTTGTCTGTATACATCTCGTCTCGTCAGCTTCCTCGTCCAAGGGGGTCTTTGTATCTGGGAGAAAAGCAGAAAAACAGGTGAAAGAAACGGACCGTATAATCGCATTTTCATCACATTCTGGTTTCTATCATTGGGTCATAAATCAAATCCAGGTTAATTACGGTTTCCTCACTCCTCAAGCTCATCACTTTTGTACTTTGTTTGCACCTCATTAAAGCCTGCCCGCATCTAAATATCAATCCAATCGATATAACGACACCCAAGATACATAGTAGAAACTTTCCAACATCCATTATGACTCCTTGAGCCCAGTCTCCTAAACCGGAGAACCAATTTCGCGGGTTCAACCATGACACCCAACCAGTCAGCTCATTACCTACAGCAGCAAGGGTGAGATTGTGTTTTCGACGAAATTCCCACTTTAATTGCAGAATATCGTCCATCTTTTGGTCTATGACCTCTACCGGATCCTCGGTGCTATTTGTGATATACGTGCAACACTTTATGCCGTACTGTGTTGCCAATGTAACACAATATCCGCCTGTTACTGCTGTAAGATAATTAAGAACCATCCTATGCTGAACTAGTTCTGTTTTGTAAGCTTGAAGTTCTCTTCCAGTGTATCTAAACGTGTCATCATACATTTCAGTGATATTATCTAACAAATTGGCGAGTGCGGAAATGTATTTATAATTCATCACTCCCCGAGCGGTACGAGTGAAATCTAACGCTACCAGAACCTGAATCCCGGTGGATTCATGGATAAGATCAGAGGCCGGATGCTCTAACCTTTCTGACAGTTGTCTTTTAACTCGGTGCTCGTAATGAGTGTGAGTATAAGGAGCTTGGGCACCACGGTGTATGTCCTTCATTTTGTCATGTGTAACAGTCATCACTTCAGGCAATACTTTTCCAATATAACACAATCCTTCAGAGTTTGGGGCAAGCCACTTGTACGCCTTTCTCCCGCATATGAAATATGCATCATCGGGGAGAACATATGGGACGGAGAAGGACATGACCATGTTACAAACCTTCCAGGTGAAATCTCCTGACCCTAATTCTTCCATCTGCCTAATGCACGTATCGGTTTGTACGATATGTGCACAGTATCCTGGTGATACCTCTCCAACTCTAGTAATCCTATTTCCTAGGGTATATCGATATCGGAAAGATTTTCCTCTACTGGCTATGTGGCGTACGAGCTCTGTATCTGTAGGCATTCTATCTGCTCTATGTGAAAAGGTCATGGTAAGGTTGCTCCATGACACTTCCCAATTTCCCGGTTTTCTGGGATTGGAGATGTTAAAACATATGAGGGACCTATCCACATGGTATTGGTGGAGCTTCAAACTAGGAGGGCTGGAGATGTTAAACCTCCGGTCCACCGGTCTCCCACCACTTAGCTCAAGTACCTCCCCTAACGTTAAAGGAAATGGTACTAGCCCTGATTTACTGTGACCCTGAGGTACTTGAGAGCATACCCAACAATCTGTTTGGTTTAACACGTTACCCACTAAGGAGTGATAGTCACTCAATGGATGCCGGTCTATATGGATATTAAAACTAGATTGGCATTTCTTTATGCATCCATCTTCAACCAGATTATCACAGAGCCTACAGATACAATTTTCTTCAGCTAACAATCCATCACAATTTCTTCTATCGGATCGTTTTCTGATACTCGCCTTTGCTTGTTGGTTTGGTTGATCTTGGAAAACTACGCCTCCATCATCATAATCGGAACCCATTCCAGAACCTCTCTCGACCTCTATGGTACTCTCGCCGGAACAGACTGCTCTGGTCAACATCATGGTTAACATCAAAATCCGGATCACAGTCTCTTGGGGCAAGTCCATCTTTGAGGAGGAAATAGAGAAGAATGAGAAGGGGGAAAAAGAAATTTTTAAGGGAGAGGGGCTGGGAAGTGGAGAAAAACAATAAAAGGGAGAGGGGAGTCGACAGCTGCTTTCGATCTTCAAGGCTCAGGTGCCGCCTCAGTCCTCCTGGAACAGACACTCTAGTGATACAACCTCTACCGTCTGTTCCTTATCACGGGACTTCTCTGGATCAGCAACCTTCTTGCAGTGGGATGAATGGACCCAAGTCTCTCTCTCAGCAACCTTCAATGCTGTGGTGCTAGTCAATAAGACCTGGTATGGTCCTTCCCATCTATCAATAAGACAACCTGAGCGTAGAAAATTTCGTATCATTACATAATCCCCAGGTTCAATGTCATGACAATTACTATCTGGTAAATCAGGAATCACCAACTTCAGATTATCATTTTGATTCCTCAACTGCTTACTCATGTTAATCAAGTACTTTACAGTTACTTCATTGTTACATTTCAAATCATCCTGAGGGTTAATCATGACATGCGGTTGTCGACCAAACAGAATTTCAAAAGGAGACAGATTAAGAGGGGACCTGGGAGTGGTTCTGATGCTATACAAAACAATAGGTAAAGCTTCTGGCCACGTCAATCCTGTCTCTGCCATTACTTTACTCAATTTATTTTTAATAGTGCTGTTCACTCTTTCGACCTTCGCACTCGCCTGTGGACGGTACGGAGTGTGCAGCTTGCTATCAATTCCCATCAACTTACACATTCCTTGAAAGACATCACCTGTAAAATGGGTACCCCTATCACTTTCAATGATTCTAGGGATACCATATCTACATACAAATTCCTGCACAATTTTCTTAGCTGTAAACATAGCGGTATTTGTAGCTGCTGGAAAAGCTTCGACCCAATTCGAAAAAACATCTATACAAACAAGTACATATTTAAAATTTCTACATGGGGGTAATTGAATGAAGTCAATTTGTATTACCTGGAAAGGGCCGCCGGCAGGTGGGATATGGGATGGTTCTGTAGGTATTGCTTTTCCAATATTCTTTCTCAGACAGGTAAGGCATGACATTGCTCTTTTACTCGCATGAGAGGAGAATCCTGGGGCGCACCAGTATGCTCTTACCAATTTGCACATCCCCTCCTTGCCTAGATGAGTCAGCCCATGAGCTGCTTCAGCCAGACATGGAAGGTATGCCCTGGGGGCCACTGGTTTACCATGTCCATCCGTCCAGAGCCCTGAGGACTCCTGGCCATATCCCTTTGCCTTCCAGACTGCTCTTTCCTGTGTGGAACACAAATTCTGCATCTCACACAACTTCTGTGTGTTGATGGTATTAAATACCATCAACTGTGTGGTGTCTGTCCGTGTGGGGGTAGCAGCTGCAAGCTTTGCGGCTTCGTCTGCTCGGCTGTTACCAAGGGATACTGGGTCTTGACTATATGTATGTGCTTTACATTTGATAACAGCCACTCTGTCGGGTTCCTGTATCGCTGTTAGAAGCCTTTTTATGTGAGCTGCATGCGCTATCGGTGTACCAGCCGCCGTCATGAAATTTCTGAGCCGCCATAGCGCTCCGAAATCATGGACTACCCCGAACGCGTATCTGGAATCGGTGTAGATATTGGCTGACTTACCCTTAGCCAATTCACATGCTCTGGTTAGGGCGACCAGTTCAGCAACCTGGGCTGAGTGAGGTGGGCCTAGCGGTTCCGCTTCTATGGTGTCTTGGTCATCTACGACTGCGTATCCAGTACACAAGTCTCCCGAGTCTGACTGTCTGTGACAACTACCATCCGTGTAGAACGTGAGTTCTGCATCTTCCAGTGGATTGTCACTGATGTCAGGCCTTGCGGTAAAATTTTGGGTCAAATATTCCATACAATCATGTGTATCTTCCTTTGCATTAAATCCTCCTTCCCCATCACTCTCACCTTCCACCCTTTGTGTCTGACCAGGCACACCTGGGAGAAATGTTGCAGGATTTAATGCGCTGCATCTCCTTATGGTGATGTTTACGGGGGCCATTAATGCCAATTCCCATCTTGTAAACCTTGCTGATGAGACGTGTCTGGTTTGGGCAGAATTCAATAAGGCAGATACCGCATGCGGTGTATGGATTGTGAGGTTGTGGCCTAGCACAACATCTTCGCTTTTTGTCACTAGCAATGCTATCGCCGCAACGCTACGCAAGCATGTGGGGAGGGATCGCGCTACCGTGTCTAGCTGAGCGCTGTAGTATGCAATTGGCCTGCTGGCATCACCGTGTTTTTGTGTTAGTACACCTGCTGCGCACCCAGCACTTTCTGTTCCGTATAGTTCAAAGGGTTTCCCATAGTCTGGCATACCTAGTGCTGGTGCCTGCGTTAGGCACTGTTTGAGTCTCTCAAATGCTGTTTCAGATTCGTCTGTATGCGAAATCCGATCAGGTTTGTTTGAAGAGACCATTTCCTGCAAAGGTAGCGCCAATATGGAAAACCCTGGGATCCAATTACGGCAATACCCACACATTCCTAAAAACGTCCTGATCTGTTGCTGGGTTTGTGGCAGTGTCATGTCTCTAATGGCTTGGATTCTATCAGCGGTCAGGTGTCTCAGTCCTTGTGTTAGACAGTGTCCCAAGTATTTTACCTTAGCTTGGCATAATTGCAACTTGTCTTTGGAGACCTTGTGACCTGTGTCTGAAAGATGAAACAGGAGCTGTTTCGTATCCTTCAGGGATGCCTCCAATGAATCAGAACACAGTAGTAGATCATCCACGTACTGTATCAACACTGATCCACTTTCCGGTTGGAAAGACTGTAAACAATCATGCAAAGCCTGAGAAAATATACTTGGACTATCTATGAAACCTTGGGGTAACCGAGTCCACGTGTATTGGACTCCTCTGTATGTAAATGCAAACAAATATTGGCTGTCAGGGTGCAGAGGTACCGAAAAGAAAGCGGAGCAGAGGTCAATAACAGTGAAAAATTTGGCAGTGGGAGGAATTTGCATTAGGATGACAGCTGGATTAGGCACTACGGGGAACTGACTCTCAACTATTTTGTTAATCCCCCTTAGATCCTGCACTAGCCTGTAACCCCTCCCCCCACTCTTTTTAACAGGGAAGATGGGACTATTTGCGGTGCTGGACGTTCTTACTAGAATGCCCTGTTGTAGCAAGCGCTCTATTACGGGAAAAACTCCTAACTCCACCTCTGGCTTCAGAGGATATTGTGGGATTTTTGGAGCTATCCTACCATCTTTTACTTGTACAACTACTGGAGCTACGTTTGCCATTAATCCAGTGTCCTGTCCATCTTTTGTCCAAAGTGACTCTGGTATCTGAGATATCATCTCTTCTACTTGGGATGGATTCCTATTTGTCATAATGGAATGTGACATTAATTTTGATGGGGAGTCTAACATGTCTCGTACTTCCTGAGCGTTATTCTCAGGAATGTCCAAGAATACACCTTCAGGGGTACAATAAATGACGCAACCCATTTTACATAGTAAGTCTCTCCCCAGGAGATTAGTTGGTGCCGATGCAGCCAGCAAAAAGGAATGCTTGGTATGCAAAGGCCCTATTGTAATCTCGGCTGGTTTGCTAACAGGGTAGTGCTGGACTACTCCTGTTACTCCCATGGCTGGAATTGTCCTACCAGTGGTTCTCATGCCCACTGTCGAATTTATCACTGACTTGGCCGCCCCTGTGTCTACAAGAAAGTTTAAAGTTTTACCAGCTACATTGATTGCAATCTCTGGTTCGCTTCCAAGACTGGCAATCAACTTAACTGGCTGCAGATTACAGGTATGGCCACACCCCTATTGGGTATGCTGACCTCCCTGAATCCCATTGGCAGCAACTACTTGTGAGGGAGTTAGCTGGGAACTACCAGAGGCATGCCAATCTCTGTTCGGGGGATATCTTTTTGTTTCCCCTGTATGTGGCTCAAAACTCCGCCTCTGTGGACCCTGCTCCCAATGTCGTGTGTTGTGTTGTTGTCTAGGGGGTTGAAAAGATCTTTGTACATTCTTTGTTCTACATTCTCGTGCAAAGTGTCCCGGTCTGTTACAAGAAAAACATGTTATTACACTTGCCTTACCCACAGGATTCGGTGGTACATACGCAGGCTGCCTTGTGGTCAGCGCCTGTATACTTACGGACATCAACTTATCACTTTGCGACTCCCTGTGCCTAGTGATATTTCTGTCGTGATCAATAGCAGCCTCTCTCAAGGTGGACACTGACAGACCTCGCCAACATGGCTGCGTGGTCTGTACCCTAGCTTTTAATGTTTCTTTCAAACCATCCATCAGTACAGATACTGCTACTTCTCGATGGTTTGGGTTGGTCTTAATGTCTTCTATACCAGTGTACTTTGCCATTTCTAATAGTGCCCGGTGAAAATATTCTGTTGCTGTTTCGGACTCCTTTTGCTTAATGGAAAATATTTTATTCCATTTAACAACGGCAGGGAAATACTCTTTTAGCTGTAAATTTATCCTTTTTACATTATCCTTGTTGTACACGTCTGTAAGCGGTACATCTTTATCCAATGCACAATCAGCTAAAAACTGAGTTGCATCAACATTGGAAGGTAAACAAGCTCTTAGCAGTATCTGCCAATCCTTGTTGTTGGGTTCTACCGTGTTACCTAAATCCCTGATGTATTTTTGGCTAGCAACTAAATCCTTCCTGGGGTCAGGAAATTCGGACACTATTGTTCTTAATTCCATTCTGGAAAATGGAGTGTACATGGCAATGTTCCTTATGGGAGTGGCTCCAGACACATCTGTTTTTCCATTGGGAACTGCTATTACCCTTACAGGAGCAATTCTAACAGCCTCTTCCTGTGTAGATTCTACTGCTTGTTGTGGTACAATTGTTTCAGTGTAGTGCATGGTGCCGTACTTACCCGTTGACACGACCTCACCTATCCCTCCGCTAGGGGCTTTCACTAATCTCGTGGGTGTCGCTGTGCCTACTGTGGTCTCTGCTATGGTGGCCGCAAGAGAGAGAGCTGAAATTGTTGCTGAATCGTCTTCTTGATCACACTCCTGAGGAAGGTTCACAACAGGGTACAACTTGCACGGGTTAATACTTGCATGAGTTATTTGGTTAACATCATTAACATTTACAGTGTTACTAAGAGTTTGTGTTTTACAACCCAGTGCGTTTCTCTCCGCAATCAACTTCTCTCCTGCAATGTATGGTGGAGGAGGAGCTGTGGCAATCAACTTCCTGACTGCCCCAGATCCCGCCGCCAGAGCCAAACCTCTCTGTATCTCACCTTCCTGGTGCCATAACTGTAAACAATCATGATGTTGAATTCGTCTCTTTGTTGATTTTACGAGACATATCCTCCTCCTTAAATTTTGTAACACTTCTGGACTGAAGCTACCTATTCTTGGGAATTTGTCCCTGTCTTGTACAGTCATTCTCTCCCATTCATCACATAAAGATTCGGTGTGAATTCCATATTTTTCACACATTACATATCGTGCCGACCCAACTGGTCGGTTCACAGAATCAACTTGAACCAGGGTTGATCGCCCCCTACCTGAGCAACTGGCCCCCATAGTCTGCAGGTGTTGCTTAGTCCTCCTTGGATCTCTGTATCAAGGTTTTCAGCAAGCCTTTTCAGACAACCAAATTACTCCACAGTAGGCCGGCGGTGGCGGTTTACCGAGTACCCCACTCACTCGCCCACCTCGACCAATACGACCTGATCACACCGACGTGGTGCTGGCGTACTCGATACAGGGCCCCTATGGAACCTTCAGTTTACTGGAACATATGAGGGTTACCCGCAGGACACTTACTCTTTCCAGTAAAGGTGGGGTTGTTAGATAGTTCCTGAGTGACCAGCGAACTTCCCTTCCAAAAATAAAAAATTACACAAATCACGTCAGAATGTACAGATAGCGTTTGTGACCACTTTACTCTAATGGTATTAGGTCAGATTACTAACTACTGCACACAATAACGTGCGGTCCAATCGTTCAGTATACGAGCACTACTTGTCATGTACTGAAAGATCAATGGAATCTATGTTTCCGGCTGCGATTCCTTCAGCCAGAGCTTGTATGGCCTATATGGGTTCTGCACCAACACCCCAGGCGTTGTGCCACTGGACTTTTATAGCGGACCTTTTACCTTACGACCTCCTGGTCTTGTTACCTTATGACCTCCTGGTCTTGTTACCTTATGACCTCCTGGTCTTGTTACCTTATGGTCCGCTATACTCTAATGCTCAAATATTATTTAACCAGGGATGCCTCCCTAGCCACCGTATATGTCACTTACACGTATGTCCCTTGACGAGTACCCGGCTTTCCTTTTGGTTCCACCTTAAAGTTATATAAACTTTTGTATACAAAACACACTCACTCAACACATGTACACTTTGTTTCTATATCTATTTCTGCGCAGAAATTGTCTTTAGGCCAAAAGTGTTACCAATTAGGAGCAGGATCTGTTAAACTAAATTTCAGATTTTTCCAAAAATAGATTTGCGTTATTTACCGCGTCGCGTTATCTACCGCTGTGCGTTAATTATCGCCTTTGCGTTACTTCACTTTATCACAACTTGAGCTACGTGGGTGTAACCGGACGCTACGTTGCGTAATGAACGCTGCGTGCGTCTGCCTTTTGGATTGCGTACGCTAGTCTTTGTTAGCGACACGTGTACGCAATGCAAAGATCCACCGTAACACAATATATTTTTATCAATGTAAATGATCCCTGATCATCTACCGCAATCCACACTGACTGCCTTGTATCTCAGACAAACCGTGTGTTTGTTCTATACTTTAACTATTACCTTTACTATGAAATAACAGCAAATCTCTTTTTAGCACTTTCTATCAACTATAAAAATTGGCAAACAGGAATAGTGATATACGAAAATGAAACAGAAATGCAGATATATGCGTGCGTACGCAAGACAAAAGAAAAATAAACAGTTTTAAAAAGACACAAGCGTTTTGTTCTTACTTCCGGTTACCGGGTTCCTTCAGCACTCTTTATCTAAGCGGAGCAGACGCTTATCCCGTCAGCAACTGCGAGACAACCTCCCACCCTTTGCTGGGGGATAATGTCTGCTGATCTACCTAGTGCAGATGTGAGAAGTATAGGACGAGCCCGCAATTGACAATGCTAAATTCCTTTGTCGTATAAACAACCCTTTATGAAGCTAAGAACACTGTACGCTGTTTACTTAAGAAGTACCGTAATGGTACGCTATCTGCGTAGCGATCGCTCAGCCGTAGGCGAGACGCTCAAGCGTCACGTTCGCTCACGGCCCAGTGATCACAGGACACGTTATTGGTTATGTCTAGGGGAATGATTCGCTATGGCGTAGCATACGCTCGAGACCACGAGGAGGTCACCAGCGATGCAGACGCTCACAACACTATACCTTTATGTTAAAACCTTATACCAATGAAATACACTGAATACCTTAATGTGAGTACAGGGTGTAAATGCAACCTTGTGTAACCTGACTAACTACAAAGCTGCTTGAGCGTCACCGACGCTCAAGTGAACACTTAACACTATAGAAAATGCACAGATACTGGTTTAGGTTCCAAGGCCTATTAACTGTATTATGTCTAATATACTTGTAAAAGGGGATAACAGTACATATGATACACTACAATATAACAGAGACTTCCTAACCACAGAACTAAACAATAAATACAAAAAGACAATACTACACTGACCTAAATGCAATACAATACAATACTATCTAATACAATACAATACTAGCCTAGTCTAGGGGAGATATGAGAGAAAAGAACAGAGAGAGAGAGAGAGAGAGAGAGAGATGAGATGAGAGAAATTGGCTCACAGAAAGACAATGATAACGGAGAGAAACTTACGCACAAAGGGTATGATCGCCTGCGCCTCGATATCCAGCTCCCGGCTATCAGCAGATAACCGTTGATGAGAGAGTGAGAGCTGGATATGGTCGGCCTGCCTATTTATGCCCCACACACAATGCAATCTCCTGGTCCTACAATCCCATTGTCCATTGGCCGAAGGAATTCGGCCCTGCATCATAACAAAAGGTCATAGGGTGATTCATACAGGTGGGCTGTGACGATTTCCAACAGCTCAGGTGGGTGGGAAACTGGGTTTCCCGCCGCATACCTGAGTATGTGTAATTAATAGAAATGGACATAAACTTCTTATGTCCATAACTATTCGCACGAGCGATTAATACGCTCCAAACCAACACCGGAATATTGCTAATTAAATACTCTTCCGATGGGTACCAAACACTGCTGTATGATTCCTGTTAGACCCTTCGTACGATATAAAGAGGGATTCCTCAGCTCTGGGACATTGTATTTTAACCAAACTTTCAGAATCTATCAAAGGGACCATGATCTATAAACTACATTAATTGTGAAAATATGTAACGAATGAGTCGCACGCTACGACCACATAAACTCTACCGTAAATACGCATACCGCGCCTGCGTGTGCACGCTATTGCGGGTATGCGCTTCCACGGGAGAGCGTACGCACGCGCAGCGCGGACCAGTGTGCGGTGCAAATATGGCAACGTGCATTGAGACATTTTTCTGACTTTGACATGACCCGTGGGGTGTAGCTATAGCCACACAGTCCATGTGACCGGTGGGGTGTAGCTATAGCCATACAGTCCATGTGACCCGTGGGGCGTAGCTATAGCCATACAGTCCATGTGACCCGTGGGGTGTAGCTATAGCCACACAGTCCATGTGACCGGTGGGGTGTAGCTATAGCCACACAGTCCATGTGACCCGTTGGGCGTAGCTATAGCCATACAGTCCATGTGAGCGGTGGGGCGTAGCTGTAGCCATACAGTCCATGTGAGCGGTGGGGCGTAGCTATAGCCTGTCAAAGTCAGAAAAATATCTCTATGCACACTACCATATTTGCACCTCACACAGGTCCGTGCTGCGCATGCGTACGCTCTCCCGTACGTGCGCATACTCACAGTCGCGGGCACCCGCAGGCGCATGGTATGCGTATTTACGGTAGAGTTTATGTGATCGTAGCGTGCGACTCAATCATTACATATTTTCACTATATAATGTATTTTGTAGATCATGGTCCCTTTGATAGATTCTGAAAGTTTGGTTAATATAGAATGTTCATGAACAGAGAAATCCCTCTTTGTTTGATACGAAGGGTCAGACAGGAGTAATACAGTGGTGTTTAGTATCCATCGGAAGAATATTTAATTAGAAATATTCCGGTGTTGGTTTGAAGCAGATCAATCGCTCGTGCGAATAGTTATGGACATAAGAAGTTTATGAACATTTACTTTATTTGCACTTTATTACCCATGCGGCGGGAAACCCAGTTTCCCTCCCACCTGAGCAGTTGGAAATAGTCACAGCCCACCTGTATGAATCAACCTATGACCTTTTGTTATAATGCGAAGCCGAATTCCTGTGTCCAATGAACAATGAGATTGTAGGGACCATTGAATTGTATTGTGTGTGGGGCATAAATAGGCAGGCCGACCGTATCCAGTTCACTCTCTTCAACGGTTCTCATTGCTGATAATCGGGAGCTGGATATCGAGGCGCATGCGATCGTTCCCCTTGTGCGTAAGTTTTCTCCGTAATCATATTGTCTTACTGTGAGCCATCTCTCTCTCTCTCTACTCTTTCTCTCGTATTTTCCCTTTGTTGTATTGTATTGTATTTCCTGTGTAGTTATCTGGTTAGTTGGTTTATGTTATATTGTAGTGTATCATTTGTACTGTGATTCCTTTTGCAAGTATAATAGTTATAATACATATAATAGGTTTTGGACCCTAAGCCCAGGTATCTGTGTATTCTTTATAAGGGTTAAGTATTCTCTGAGCGTCGGTGACGCTCAAGCAGCTTTGTAGTTAATCAGGTTACACCAGGTTGCACTTACACTCTGTCTCCACACTAAGGTATACTGTGTATCTCAGCGTTAAAGGTATAGATATAAAGGTTTTAACGTTGTAAGCGTCTGCACCGCTGGTGATCTCCTCGTGGTCCCGAGCGTACGCTACGCTATAGCGAATCATTACGTTAGTCGGCAGCCAATAGCGTGCCTGCCTGTGATCACTGGGCCGTAAGCGAACGTGACGCTTGAGCGTCTCGACTACGGTTGAGCGAACGCTACACAACTTGCGTACCCTTACGGTACTTCTTACGTAGATAGCGTATAGTGTTCTTAGACCTCTTAAAGTGTTTTATATACGATAAATATTTAGCTTTATCAATTGGCGGCTCGCCCGTCCTTCACATATCTGCACTAGGTAGATCAGCAGACATTATCCCTCAGCAAAGGGCGGGAGGTTGTATCCCTCGTAGTGCTGACAGGATAAGCGTCTGCTTCGCTTAGGTAAAGAGTGCTGAAGGAATCCGGGAACCGGAGGTAAGAACAAAACGCTAGTGTCTTTTAAAACTGTTTATTTTTCTGTCTTGCGTACACACGCACGCACACATATATATCTGCATTTCCTTTTCTTTTTCATTTTCGTATATCACTCTCCTGTCTGCCAGTTTTATAGTTGATAGAAGTGCTAAAAAAGATTTGCCGTTATTTCATAGTTTAAGAGTAAAGGTAATATAGTTAAAAGATAGACAAACACACAGTTTTGCCTGGGAGATAAGGCGAAGTCAGTGTGTTGTGTGGTAGATGATCAAGGATCATCTACATTGATAAAAGTATAAATTGTGTTACGGTGGATCTTTGCTTTGCGTATACGTGTCTCTAACAAAGACTTGCGTACGCAATCCAAAGGCCGACGCACGCAGCGTATATTACGCAACGGAGCGTCCGGTTACGCCCACGTAGCTCAAGTCACGATAAGTTGATAAATAACGCGAGGCGAGAAATAACGCAAGTCTATTTTTGGGTGTCCGAAATTTTAATTAACAGATCCTGCTCCTAATTGGTAACACACCTGATCTGAAGAAAAATTTCTGCGCAGAAATAGAAATAGAAACAAAAGTGTACATGTGATGAGTGAGTGTTTTTACAATTTTTAAAGGTTGAACCACAAGAAAAGTCGAGTACTCGTGAGGTACATGCGTGTAAGTGACGTGCACGGTGGCTAGGGAGGCATCTCTGGTTAAATATACAATTTTGAGCATTAGAGTATAGCAGACCAGGAGGTCATACTGTAACAAGACCAGGAGGTCATACTGTAACAAGACCAGGAGGTCATAACAGACCAGGAGGTCATAACAGACCAGGAGGTCCAGGTACAGCCGACAAGGAAGTCCGCTATACAGTTCACAGGCACAACACCGAAAAGGGTTGGTGCAACACCCATATAGGCCATATAAGCTCTGGCTGAAGGAATTCGCAGTCGTAAGTTTCGATTCCATTGGTCTTTCCGTACATAAGCTTAGTTGTTTGTGTACTGAACGACTGGACCGCACGTAAGTGTGTGCAGTAGTTAGTAATCTGACCTAATACCATTAGAGTAAAGGGGTCACAAACGCTATCTGTACACTCTAACGTGATTTGTGTAATTTTTTTATTTTAAGGGAAGTTCGCTGCTCACTCAGGAACTATCCAGCAACCAATAGTTACTGGAAAGAGTAAGTGTTCTTCGGATAACCCTCGCAGGTTCCAGTAAATAGAGGTTCAGGTCGCAGGGGCCCTAGGTCGAGTACGCCAGCACCATATCGGTGTGATCAGGTCGTATTGGTCGGCGTGGGCGAGTGAGTGGGGTACTCGGTAAACCGCCACCGTCAGCCTATTGTGGACATTTGGTTTTGCGTAAGGGTTGGCTAAATAAAGCAACACTTTCGAACTATGGGGGCCACTTGTTCAGGTAGGGGGCGATCAACCTCGGTTCGGGTTGATTCAGTGGTCCGACCAATTGGGTCGGCCAGGTATATAATGTGTGAGAAATATGGAAGTCACACAGAAACTTTATGTGATGAATGGGAGAGAATGACTGTACATGACGGGGAGAAATTCCCAAGAGTAGGGAGCTTCAGCTCAGAAGTGTTACAAAATTTAAGGAGGAGGATATGTCTCATAAAATCAACAAAGAGACGAATCCAGCATTATGATTATTTACAGTTGTGGCAACAGGAAGGTGAGATACAGAGAGGTTTGGCTCAGGCGGCGGGATCTGGCTCTAACAGAAAACTGATTGCCACGGCCCCACCGCCACCATATATATCAGGAGAGAAGTTGATTGCGGAGAAAGACGCACTAAGGTGTAACACAAAATCACTTAGTAACTGTGTAAATGTTAATGATAATGTTAACCCATTAACCCATGCAAGTATTAACCCGTGCAAGTTGTACCCTGTTTTGAACTTTCCTCAGGAGTGTGATCAAGAGGACGAATCGGCAACGATTTCAGCGCTCTCTCTAGCAGCCACCATAGCAGAGACCACAGTAGGCACAGCTCCACCCACGAGATTAGTAAAGGCCCCTAGTGGAGGGATAGGTGAGGTCGTATCAACTGGTAAGTACGGCACCATGCATTATGCTGAAACTATTTCACCACAGCCTGTAGAATCTACACAGAATGAGGTTGTTAGAATTACACCTGTTAGAGTAATAGCAGTGCCAAATGGGAAAACAGACGCATCAGGAGCCACTCCCATTAGGAACATTGCCATGTACACTCCATTTTCCCGAATGGAATTGAGGACCATAGTGTCTGAATTTCCTGACCCTAGAAAAGACTTAGTTGCCAGTCAAAAATACATCAGAGACTTAGGTAACACTGCAGAGCCCAACAATAAAGACTGGCAGATATTGCTGAGAGCATGTTTACCCTCAAATGTCGACGCAACTCAATTTTTAGCTGATTGCGGACTAGATCATGATGTACCTCTTACAGATGTGTACAACCAAGATAATGTGAAAAGAATAAACTTGCAGCTAAAAGAGTATTTCCCAGCAGTAGCTAAATGGAATAAGATATTCTCCATTAAACAGAAGGAGTCAGAGACAGCTGCAGAGTATTTTCACAGAGCATTATTAGAAATGGCAAAATACACAGGCATAGAGGACATTAAAACAGACACAAACCATCGGGAAGTAGCAGTATCGGTACTGATGGATGGTTTAAAAGAGTCATTGAAGACTAGGGTACAGACCACACAACCATGTTGGCGAGGTCTGTCTGTGGCTACTTTGAGAGAGGCTGCTATTGATCACGATAGAAACATCACCAGACACAGGGAGCAACAAGGTGATAAATTAATGTCAGTAAGTATACAGGCTCTGACCACAAGGCAGCCTTTGTTTGTATCACCAAATCCTGTGGGTAAGTCAAGTATGGTTACTTGTTATTCTTGTCACAAACAGGGACACATGGCACGAGATTGTAGAGTAAAGAATCCACGAAACTCATACCAACCCCCTAGACAATGACACGACACACGACATTGGGAGCAAGGTCCGCAGAAACGGAGTTATGAGCCACATACAGGGGAAACAAAAAGATATCCCCCAAACAGAGACTGGCATGCCTCTGGTAGTTCCCAACTATCTCCCTCACAAGTAGTTGCTGCCAGCGGGATTCAGGGAGGTCACCATACCCAATAGGGGTGTGGCCATACCTGTAATCTGCAGCCAGTAAAATTAATTGCCAACCTTGGAAGTGAACCCGAGATCGCAATTAATGTAGCTGGTAAAACTTTAAACTTTCTTGTAGACACAGGGGCGGCCAAGTCAGTGATAAATTCGACAGTGGGCATGAGAACCACTGGTAGGACAATTCCAGCCATGGGAGTAACAGGAGTAGTCCAGCACTACCCTGTTAGCAAACCAGCCGAGATTACAATAGGGCCTTTGCATACCAAGCATTCCTTTTTGCTGGCTGCATCGGCACCAACCAATCTCCTGGGAAGAGACTTACTGTGTAAAATGGGGTGCGTCATTTATTGTACTCCTGAAGGTGTATTCTTGGACATACCTGAGAAACACGCTCAGGAAGTGCGAGACATGTTAGACTCCCCATCAAAATTAATGTCACATACCATTATGACAAATAGGAATCCATCCCAAATAGAAGAGATGACATCTCAGATACCAGAGTCACTTTGGACAAACGACGGACAAGACACTGGATTAATGGCAAACGTAGCTCCAGTAGTTGTACAAGTAAAAGATGGTAGGATAGCTCCAAAAATCCCACAGTACCCTCTGAAGCCAGAGGTGGAGTTAGGAGTTTACCCAGTAATAGAGCGCTTGCTACAACAGGGCATTCTGGTAAGAACGTCCAGCACTGCTAATAGTCCCATCTTCCCTGTGAAAAAGAGTGGGGGGAGGGGTTACAGACTAGTGCAGGATCTAAGGGGGATTAACAAAATAGTTGAGAGTCAGTTCCCCGTAGTGCCAAATCCAGCTGTCATCCTAATGCAAATCCCTCCCACTGCCAAATTTTTCACTGTTATTGACCTCTGCTCCGCTTTCTTTTCGGTACCTCTGCACCCTGACAGCCAATATTTGTTTGCATTCACATACAGAGGAGTCCAATACACGTGGACTCGATTACCCCAAGGTTTCATAGATAGTCCAAGTATATTTTCTCAGGCTTTGCATGATTGTTTACAGTCTTTCCAACCAGACAGTGGATCAGTATTGATACAGTATGTGGACGATTTATTACTGTGTTCAGATTCACTGGAAGCATCTCTGAAGGATACGAAACAGCTCCTGTTTCATCTTTCAGACACAGGACACAAGGTGTCCAAAGACAAGTTACAATTATGCCAAACTAAGGTAAAATATTTGGGACACTGTCTAACACAAGGACTGAGACACCTGACCGCTGATAGAATCCAAGCAATTAGAGACATGACTCTGCCACAAACCCAGCAACAGATCAGAACGTTTTTAGGAATGTGTGGGTATTGCCGTAATTGGATCCCAGGGTTTTCCATTTTGGCGTTACCTTTGCAGGAAATGGTCTCCTCAAACAAACCTGATAGGATTTCGCATACAGACGAGTCCGAAACAGCATTTGAGAGACTCAAACAGTGCCTAACGCAGGCACCAGCACTAGGTATGCCAGACTATGGGAAACCCTTTGAACTATACGGAACAGAAAGTGCTGGTTGCGCGGCAGGTGTACTAACCCAAAAACACGGTGATGCCAGCAGGCCAGTTGCATACTACAGCGCTCAGCTAGACACGGTAGCGCGATCCCTCCCCACATGCTTGCGAAGCGTTGCTGCGATAGCATTGCTAGTGACAAAAAGCGAAGATGTCGTGCTAGGCCACAACCTCACAATCCATACGCCACATGCAGTATCAGCCTTATTGAATTCTGCCCAAACCAGACACGTCTCATCAGCGAGGTTTACAAGATGGGAATTGGCACTAATGGCCCCCGTAAACATCACCATAAGGAGATGCAGTGCATTAAATCCTGCAACGTATCTCCCAGGTGTGCCTGGTCAGGCACAAAGGGTGGAAGGTGAGAGTGATGGGGAAGGAGGATTTAATACAAAGGAAGATACACATGATTGTATGGAATATTTGACCCAAAATTTTACCGCAAGGCCTGACATCAGTGACAACCCACTGGAAGATGCAGAACTCACGTTCTACACGGACGGTAGTTGTCATAGACAGTCAGACTCGGGAGACTTGTGTACTGGATACGCAGTCGTAGATGACCAAGACACCATAGAAGCGGAACCGCTAGGCCCACCTCACTCAGCCCAGGTTGCTGAACTGGTCGCCCTAACCAGAGCATGTGAATTGGCTAAGGGTAAGTCAGCCAATATCTACACCGATTCTAGATACGCATTCGGGGTAGTCCATGATTTCGGAGCCCTATGGCGCCTCAGAAATTTCATGACGGCAGCTGGTACACCGGTAGCGCATGCAGCTCACATAAAAAGGCTTCTAACAGCAATACAGGAACCCGACAGAGTGGCTGTTATCAAGTGTAAAGCACACACATATAGCCAAGACCCGGTATCACTTGGTAACAGCCGAGCAGACGAAGCTGCTAAGTTAGCAGCTGCTACCCCCATACAGACAGACACCACACAATTGATGGTATTTAATACCATTAACACACAGAAGTTGTGTGAAATGCAAAATTTGTGTTCCACACAGGAAAAAGCAGTCTGGAAGGCAAAGGGATGTGGCCAGGAGTCCTCAGGACTCTGGACGGATGGACATGGTAAACCAGTGGCCCCCAGAGCATATCTTCCATGTCTGGCTGAAGCAGCTCACGGGCTGACTCATCTAGGCAAGGAAGGGATGTGCAAATTGGTGAGAGCATACTGGTGCGCCCCAGGATTCTCCTCTCATGCGAGTAAAAGAGCAATGTCATGCCTTACCTGTTTGAGAAAGAATATTGGAAAGGCAATACCTACAGAACCATCCCATATCCCACCTGCCGGCGGCCCTTTCCAGGTAATACAAATTGACTTTATACAATTACCCCCTTGTCGGAATTTGAAATATGTACTTGTTTGTATAGATGTTTTCTCAAATTGGGTCGAAGCATTTCCTGCGGCTACAAATACCGCTATGTTTACTGCTAAGAAAATTGTGCAGGAATTTGTATGTAGATATGGTATCCCTAGAATAATCGAAAGTGATAGGGGTACCCATTTTACAGGTGATGTCTTTCAAGGAATGTGTAAGTTGATGGGAATTGATAGCAAGCTGCACACTCCGTACCGTCCACAGGCGAGTGCGAAGGTCGAAAGAGTGAACAGCACTATTAAAAATAAATTGAGTAAAGTGATGGCAGAGACAGGATTGACATGGCCAGAAGCTTTACCCATTGTATTGTACAGTATCAGAACCACTCCCAGGTCCCCTCTTAATCTGTCTCCCTTTGAAATCTTGTTTGGTCGACAACCGCATGTTATGATTAACCCTCAGGATGATTTGAAATGTAACAATGAAGTAACTGTAAAGTACTTGATTAACATGAGTAAACAGTTAAGGAATCAAAATGATAATCTGAAGTTGGTGATTCCTGATCTACCTGATAGTAATTGTCATGACATTGAACCTGGGGATTATGTAATGATACGGAATTTTCTACGCTCAGGTTGCCTTATTGACAGATGGGAAGGACCATACCAGGTCTTATTGACTAGCACTACAGCACTGAAGGTTGCTGAGAGAGAGACTTGGGTCCATTCATCCCACTGCAAGAAGGTTGCTGATCCAGAGAAGTCCCGTGATAAGGAACAGACGGTAGAGGTTGTATCACTAGAGTGTCTGTTCCAGGAGGACTGAGGCGGCACCTGAGCCTTGAAGACCGAGAGCTGTTGTCGACTCCCCACTCCCTTTTATTGTTTTTCTCCACTTCCCCATCCCCTCTCCCTCAAATTTCTTTTTCCTCCTTCTCATTCTTCTCCGTTTCCTCCTATAAGATGGACTTGCCCCAAGAGACTGTGATCCGGATTTTCCTGTTGACCATGATGTTGACCAGAGCAGTCTGTTCCGGCGAGAGTACCAAGGAGGTCGATAGAGGTTCTGGAATGGGTTCTGATGATAAAGATGGAGGCGTAGTTTTCCAAGATCAACCTAACCAACAAGCAAAGGCGAGTATCAGAAAACGATCCGATAGCATTGACCATAGAAGGAATTGTGACGGATTGTTAGCTGAGGAAAACTGTATCTGTAGGCTCTGTAACAATGTCATTGAAGATGGGTGCATTAAGAAATGCCAATCCAGTTTTAATATCCATATGGACCGGCATCCATTGAGTGACTATCACTCCTTAGTGGGTAATGTGTTAAACAAAACAGATTGTTGGGTATGCTCTCAAGTACCTCAAGGTCATAGCAAATCAGGGCTAGTACCATTTCCTTTAACGATAGGGGAGGTACTTGAGTTAAATGGTGGGAGACCGGTGGACAGGAGGTTTAATATCTCCAGCCCTCCTAGTTTGAAGCTCCACCAATACCATGTGGATAGGTCCCTATTATGTTTCAACATCTCCAATCCCAGAAAGCCGGGAAATTGGGAAGTGTCATGGAGTAACCACACCATGACCTTTTCACATAGAGCAGATAGAATGCCTACAGATACAGAGCTTGTACGCCACATAGCCAGTAGAGGAAAATCTTTCCGGTATAGGTACACCTTAGGAAATAGGATTACGAGAGTTGGAGAAGTATCACCAGGATACTGTGCACATATCATACAACCTGATACGTGTATTAAGCAGATGGAAGAATTAGGGTTAGGAGATTTCACCTGGAAGGTGTGTAATATGGTTATGTCCTTCTCCGTCCCATATGTTCTCCCCGATGATGCATATTTCATATGCGGGAGAAAGGCGTACAAGTGGCTTGCCCCAAACTCTGAAGGATTGTGTTATATTGGAAAAGTATTGCCTGAAGTGATGACTGTAACACATGATAAAATGAAAGACATACATCGTGGTGCCCAAGCTCCTTATACTCACACCCATTACGAGCACGTTGTTAAAAGGCACCTGATAGAGAAGACAGAGCATCCGGCCTCTGATCTGATAAGTGAATCCACCGGGATTCAATTCTTAATCGCGTTAGATTTCACCCGCACCGCTAGAGGAGTGCTAAATTATAAATACATATCGGCGCTCGCAAATTTGTTAGATAATATCACTGAAATGTATGATGACACGTTTAGATATACTGGAAGGGAACTTCAAGCTTATAAAACAGAACTGGTGCAGCATAGAATGGTTCTTAATTACCTCACAGCAGTGACAGGCGGATATTGTGTTACATTAGCAACACAGTACGGCGTGAAGTGTTGCACGTATATCACGAATAGCACCGAGGATCCGGTCGAGGTCATAGACCAAAAGATGGACGATATTCTCCAATTGAAGTGGGAATTTCGCCGAAAACACAATCTCACTCTTGCTGCTGTAGGTAATGAGCTGACTGGTTGGGTGTCATGGTTGAACCCGCGAAATTGGTTCTCCGGTTTGGGAGACTGGGCTCAAGGAGTCATAATGGATGTTGGGAAGTTTCTCCTATGTATCTTAGGTGTTGTCATATCAATTGGCTTGATATTTAGATGCGGTCAGGCTTTAATGAAGTGCAAACATCGTACCAGGGTAATGAGTTTGAGGAGTGAGGAAACTGTAATTAACCTGGATTTGATTTATGACCCAATGATAGAAACAATGATGTGATGAAAATGCGATTTCTACGGTCCGTTTCTTTCACCTGTTTTTCTGGTTTTTCTCCAAGATAAAAAAGACCCACTTGGACGAGGAAGTTGACGAGACGCTATACAGACAACGGAAAGACCAAAGAAGAAGTTTTGACCACTTGAGATATGGACATTTGATGAACTTTGGCATGGATCCCCAGTTTCCCTAGAATTCTTAAACTTACGCTAGCCCAACATTTTTTGTAAATCTAATGGCATTGACAAAGCTTTTTGCTCACACCTAATGGGCAACACAGCGCAAAGAAGACGACTTTCAACTGATACCGAACAAAACTTCAACCGACAGATGTACATTAACCTGACATAGAATACCACCGCATTTACCGTAATTATGTCTTTTCTTCATTTCTACAACCCTCAGGTAATGACACACATAGTATAGGGAATACAGGCACAGATATCAGCAATCACATATTCCCCCATTCATGTATCATCAACTAAAATGTGCTCCCCATTTTGTTCAAAATCCGAAAAGAGCTCGGTAAAGTTTGACAGCCCATCCACAGACCCGTACCACGGGTTAAGAAGGAATTCAAATGTATACTTCGCAATACCTCGAAGCTTGATTTACAACACGTACGGCACGATGATACATGACCCCCCCAAACATGGACTCATACACACATGCTTCTGTTATCTCACTAGGTCATACCCTCTTCCCACCTACTCCTCTCTCCTCCCTTACCCAACCATGGAAATGAATTAACCCCTGACATATATTTTTCTCCTTTTGAAATGTTTTCAGGAAGTGGCAGTTATTATTGACTGCCAAAGGGTGGACTGTCAAAGTCAGAAAAATATCTCTATGCACACTACCATATTTGCACCTCACACAGGTCCGTGCTGCGCGTGCGTACGCTCTCCCGTACGTGCGCATACTCACAGTCGCGGGCACCCGCAGGCGCATGGTATGCGTATTTACGGTAGAGTTTATGCGATCGTAGCGTGCGACTCAATCATTACATATTTTCACTAATAATGTATTTTGTAGATCATGGTCCCTTTGATAGATTCTGAAAGTTTGGTTAATATAGAATGTTCATGAACAGAGAAACCCCTCTTTGTTTGATACGAAGGGTCAGACAGGAGTAATACAGTGGTGTTTAGTATCCATCGGAAGAATCTTTAATTAGAAATATTCCGGTGTTGGTTTGAAACAGATCAATCGCTCGTGCGAATAGTTATGGACATAAGAAGTTTATGAACATTTACTTTATTTGCACTTTATTACCCATGCGGCGGGAAACCCAGTTTCCCTCCCACCTGAGCAGTTGGAAATAGTCACAGCCCACCTGTATGAATCAACCTATGACCTTTTGTTATAATGCGAAGCCGAATTCCTGTGTCCAATGAACAATGAGATTGTAGGGACCATTGAATTGTATTGTGTGTGGGGCATAAATAGGCAGGCCGACCGTATCCAGTTCACTCTCTTCAACGGTTCTCATTGCTGATAATCGGGAGCTGGATATCGAGGCGCATGCGATCGTTCCCCTTGTGCGTAAGTTTTCTCCGTAATCATATTGTCTTACTGTGAGCCATCTCTCTCTCTCTCTACTCTTTCTCTCGTTTTTTCCCTTTGTTGTATTGTATTGTATTTCCTGTGTAGTTATCTGGTTAGTTGGTTTATGTTATATTGTAGTGTATCATTTGTACTGTGATTCCTTTTGCAAGTATAATAGTTATAATACATATAATAGGTTTTGGACCCTAAGCCCAGGTATCTGTGTATTCTTTATAAGGGTTAAGTATTCTCTGAGCGTCGGTGACGCTCAAGCAGCTTTGTAGTTAATCAGGTTACA
Source organism: Pseudophryne corroboree (assembly GCF_028390025.1). NCBI lineage: Eukaryota > Metazoa > Chordata > Amphibia > Anura > Myobatrachidae > Pseudophryne > Pseudophryne corroboree. The sequence continues at coordinate 858,509 of NC_086444.1, forward strand.
CCAGGTTGCACTTACACTCTGTCTCCACACTAAGGTATACTGTGTATCTCAGCGTTAAAGGTATAGATATAAAGGTTTTAACGTTGTAAGCGTCTGCACCGCTGGTGATCTCCTCGTGGTCCCGAGCGTACGCTACGCTATAGCGAATCATTACGTTAGTCGGCAGCCAATAGCGTGCCTGCCTGTGATCACTGGGCCGTAAGCGAACGTGACGCTTGAGCGTCTCGACTACGGTTGAGCGAACGCTACACAACTTGCGTACCCTTACGGTACTTCTTACGTAGATAGCGTATAGTGTTCTTAGACCTCTTAAAGTGTTTTATATACGATAAATATTTAGCTTTATCAAGCCATACAGTCCATGTGAGCGGTGGGGTGTAGCTATAGCCACACAGTCCATGTGACCGGTGGGGTGTAGCTGATGTGACCGGGGTGTAGCTATAGCCGCACAGTCCATGTGACCAGAGTGTAGTTATAGCCGCACAGTCCATGTGATCGGGATGTAGCTATAACCACACAGTCCATGTGACCGGGGTGTAACTATAGCCACACAGTCCATGTGACCGGGGTGTAACTATAGCCACACAGTCCATGTGACCAGTGGGGTGTAGCTATAGCCATACAGTCCATATGACCAGTCGGGTGTAGCTATAGCCATACAGTCCATGTGGCCGGTGGGGCGTAGCTATAGCCACACAGTCCATGTGACCGGTGGGGCGTAGCTATAGCCATACAGTCCATGTGACCGGTGGGGCGTAGCTATAGCCACACAATCCATGTGACCGGTGGGATGTAGCTATAGCCATACAGTCCATGTGACCCGTGGGGTGTAGCTATAGCCATACAGTCCATGTGACCCGTGGGGCGTACCTATAGCCATACAGTCCATGTGACCGGTGGGGTGTAGCTATAGCCATACAGTCCATGTGACCCGTGGGGTGTAGCTATAGCCACACAGTCCATGTGACCGGTGGGGTGTAGCTATAGCCATGCAGTCCATGTGACCCGTTGGGCTTAGCTATAGCCATACAGTCCATGTGAGCGGTGGGGCGTAGCTATAGCCATACAGTCCATGTGACCCGTGGGGCGTAGCTATAGCCATACAGTCCATGTGACCGGGGTGTAGCTATAGCCACACAGTCCATGTGATCTGGATGTAGCTATAACCACACAGTCCATGTGACCGGGGTGTAACTATAGCCACACAGTCCATGTGATCGGGGTGTAACTATAGCCATACAGTCCATGTGACCGGTAGGGTGTAGCTATACCCATACAGTCCATGTGACCAGTGGGGCGTAGCTATAGCCATACAGTCCATGTGACCGGTGGGGTGTAGCTATTGCCATACAGTCCATGTGACCCGTGGGGTGTAGCTATAGCCATACAGTCCATGTGACCGGTGGGGTGTAGCTATAGCCATGCAGTCCATGTGACCCGTTGGGCGTAGCTATAGCCATACAGTCCATGTGAGCGGTGGGGAGTAGCTATAGCCATACAGTCCATGTGAGCGGTGGGGCGTAGCTATAGCCACACAGTCCATGTGACCCGTGGGGCGTAGCTATAGCCATACAGTCCATATGACCAGTGGGGTGTAGCTATAGCCATACAGTCCATGTGACCGGTAGGGTGTAGCTATACCCATACAGTCCATGTGACCGGTGGGGCGTAGCTATAGCCACACAGTCCATGTGACCGGTAGGGTGTAGCTATACCCATACAGTCCATGTGACCGGTGGGGCATAGCTATAGCCATACAGTCCATGTGACCGGTGGGGCGTAGCTATAGCCACACAATCCATGTGACCGGTGGGATGTAGCTATACCCATACAGTCCATGTGACCGGTGGGGCGTAGCTATAGCCATACAGTCCATGTGACCCGTGGGGCGTACCTATAGCCATACAGTCCATGTGACCGGTGGGGTGTAGCTATAGCCATACAGTCCATGTGACCCGTGGGGTGTAGCTATAGCCACACAGTCCATGTGACCGGTGGGGTGTAGCTATAGCCATGCAGTCCATGTGACCCGTTGGGCGTAGCTATAGCCATACAGTCCATGTGAGCGGTGGGGCGTAGCTATAGCCATACAGTCCATGTGACCCGTGGGGCGTAGCTATAGCCACACAGTCCATGTGACCGGGGTGTAGCTATAACCACACAGTCCATGTGATCGGGGTGTAACTATAGCCACACAGTCCATGTGATCGGGGTGTAACTATAGCCATACAGTCCATGTGACCAGTGGGGTGTAGCTATAGCCATACAGTCCATGTGACCGGTGGGGCGTAGCTATAGCCACACAGTCCATGTGACCGGTGGGGTGTAGCTATAGCCATACAGTCCATGTGACCGGTAGGGTGTAGCTATACCCATACAGTCCATGTGACCAGTGGGGCGTAGCTATAGCCATACAGTCCATGTGACCGGTGGGGTGTAGCTATTGCCATACAGTCCATGTGACCCGTGGGGTGTAGCTATAGCCATACAGTCCATGTGACCGGGGTGTAGCTATTGCCACACAGTCCATGTGATCGGGGTGTAACTATAGCCACACAGTCCATGTGATCGGGGTGTAACTATAGCCATACAGTCCATGTGACCAGTGGGGTGTAGCTATAGCCATACAGTCCATGTGACCGATGGGGCGTAGCTATAGCCTACACAGTCCATGTGACCGGTGGGGTGTAGCTATAGCCATACAGTCCATGTGACCGGTAGGGTGTAGCTATACCCATACAGTCCATGTGACCAGTGGGGCGTAGCTATAGCCATACAGTCCATGTGACCGGTGGGGTGTAGCTATTGCCATACAGTCCATGTGACCCGTGGGGTGTAGCTATAGCCATACAGTCCATGTGACCGGTGGGGTGTAGCTATAGCCATGCAGTCCATGTGACCCGTTGGGCGTAGCTATAGCCATACAGTCCATGTGAGCGGTGGGGCGTAGCTATAGCCATACAGTCCATGTGATCGGGGTGTAACTATAGCCACACAGTCCATGTGACCAGAGTGTAGCTATAGCCATACAGTCCATGTGACCTGGGTGTAACTATAGCCACACAGTCCATGTGATCGGGGTGTAACTATAGCCATACAGTCCATGTGATCGGGGTGTAACTATAGCCATACAGTCCATGTGATCGGGGTGTAACTATAGCCACACAGTCCATGTGGTCGGGGTGTAACTATAGCCATACAGTCCATGTGATCGGGGTGTAGCTATAGCCATACAGTCCATGTGATCGGGGTGTAGCTATAGCCATACAGTCCATGTGATCGGGGTGTAACTATAGCCACACAGTCCATGTGGTCGGGGTGTAACTATAGCCACACAGTCCATGTGGTCGGGGTGTAACTATAGCCACACAGTCCATGTGATCGGGGTGTAACTATAGCCATACAGTCCATGTGATCGGGGTGTAACTATAGCCACACAGTCCATGTGGTCGGGGTGTAACTATAGCCACGCAGTCCATGTGGTCGGGGTGTAACTATAGCCACACAGTCCATGTGATCGGGGTGTAACTATAGCCATACAGTCCATGTGATCGGGGTGTAACTATAGCCATACAGTCCATGTGGTCGGGGTGTAACTATAGCCATACAGTCCATGTGACCTGGGTGTAACTATAGCCATACAGTCCATGTGATCGGGGTGTAACTATAGCCACACAGTCCATGTGGTCGGGGTGTAACTATAGCCATACAGTCCATGTGATCAGGGTGTAACTATAGCCACACAGTCCATATGATCGGGATGTAGCTATAGCCACACAGTACATGTGATCGGGGTGTAGCTATAGCCATACAGTCCATGTGATCAGGGTGTAACTATAGCCACACAGTCCATATGATCGGGATGTAACTATAGCCATACAGTCCATGTGATCAGGGTGTAACTATAGCCATACAATCCATGTGACCGGGGTGTAACTATAGCCACACAGTCCATGTGACCGGGGTGTAACTATAGCCACACAGTCCATATGATCGGGATGTAGCTATAGCCATACAGTCCATGTGCCCGGGGTGTAGCTATAGCCATACAGTCCATGTGACCGGGGTGTAACTATAGCCACACAGTCCATGTGACCGGGGTGTAACTATAACCACACAGTCCATGTGATCGGGGTGTAGCTATAGCCATACAGTCCTTGTGATCAGGGTGTAACTATAGCCACACAGTCCATGTGATCAGGGTGTAACTATAGCCATACAGTCCATGTGATCGGGGCGTAGCTATAGCCACACAGTCCATGTGATCGGGGTGTAACTATAGCCACACAGTCCATGTGATCGGGGTGTAACTATAGCCATACAGTCCATGTGACCAGAGTGTAGCTATAGCCACACAGTCCATGTGATCGGGATGTAACTATAGCCACACAGTCCATGTGATCGGGGTGTAACTATAGCCACACAGTCCATGTGATCGGGGTGTAACTATAGCCACACAGTCCATGTGATCGGGGTGCAACTATAGCCACACAGTCCATGTGATCGGGGTGTAACTATAGCCACACAGTCCATGTGATCGGGGTGTAACTATAGCCACACAGTCCATGTGATCGGGGTGTAACTATAGCCACACAGTCCATGTGATCGGGGTGCAACTATAGCCACACAGTCCATGTGATCGGGGTGTAACTATAGCCACACAGTCCATGTGATCGGGGTGTAACTATAGCCACACAGTCCATGTGATCGGGGTGCAACTATAGCCACACAGTCCATGTGATCGGGGTGTAACTATAGCCACACAGTCCATGTGATCGGGGTGTAACTATAGCCACACAGTCCATGTGATCGGGGTGCAACTATAGCCACACAGTCCATGTGATCGGGGTGTAACTATAGCCACACAGTCCATGTGATCGGGGTGTAACTATAGCCACACAGTCCATGTGATCGGGGTGCAACTATAGCCACACAGTCCATGTGATCGGGGTGTAACTATAGCCACACAGTCCATGTGATCGGGGTGTAACTATAGCCACACAGTCCATGTGATCGGGGTGTAACTATAGCCACACAGTCAATGTGATCGGGGTGTAACTATAGCCACACAGTCCATGTGATCGGGGTGTAACTATAGCCACACAGTCCATGTGATCGGGGTGTAACTATAGCCACACAGTCCATGTGATCGGGGTGTAGCTATATCCATACAGTCCATGTGATCGGGGTGTAGCTATAGCCATACAGTCCATGTGATCGGGGTGTAGCTATAGCCATACAGTCCATGTGATCGGGGTGTAACTATAGCCACACAGTCCATGTGATCGGGGTGTAGCTATAGCCATACAGTCCATGTGACCGGTGTGTAGCTATAGCCACACAGTCCATGTGATTGGGGTGCAGCTATAGCCATACAGTCCATGTGATCGGGGTGTAACTATAGCCACACAGTCCATGTGATCGGGGTGTAACTATAGCCACACAGTCCATGTGATCGGGTCGTAGCTATAGCCACACAGTCCATGTGACCGGGGTGTAGCTATAGCCATACAGTCCATGTGACCAGAGTGTAGCTATAGCCACACAGTCCTTATGAAGTGAGGACAAGAAGGGTACTGATGTAAGAAATAGAATGGAAGAAGGAGAAAAAGGGAAAGAGGAAGACAAGGAAGAGGAAAGAAGATAAAGAGGGGAGAAGAGAAAGTAGAGGGGAACGAGGGGGGGAAGAGAAAGTAGAGGGGAACGAGGGGGAGAAGAGAAAGTAGAGGGGAACGAGGGGGAGAAGAGAAAGTAGAGGGGAACGAGGGGGAGAAGGGAAAGTAGAGGGGAACGAGGGGAGAAGGGAAAGTAGAGGGGACCGAGGAGGAGAAGGGAAAGTAGAGGGGAATGAGGGGGAGAAGGGAAAGTAGAGGGGAATGAGGGGGAGAAGGGAAAGTAGAGGGGAATGAGGGGGAGAAGGGAAAGTAGAGGGGAATGAGGGGAGAAGGGAAAGTAGAGGGGAACGAGGGGGAGAAGGGAAAGTAGAGGGGAATGAGGGGGAGAAGGGAAAGTAGAGGGGAATGAGGGGGAGAAGGGAAAGTAGAGGGGAATGAGGGGGAGAAGGGAAAGTAGAGGGGAATGAGGGGAGAAGGGAAAGTAGAGGGGAACGAGGGGGAGAAGGGAAAGCAGAACGGAACGAGGGGAGAAGGGAAAGTAGAGGGGACCGAGGAGGAGAAGGGAAAGTAGAGGGGAACGAGGGGGAGAAGGGAAAGTAGAGGGAAACGAGGGGGAGAAGGGAAAGGAGAGCGGAACGAGGGGAGAAGGGAAAGTAGAGGGGAACGAGGGGAGAAGGGAAAGTAGAGGGGAACGAGGGGAGAAGGGAAAGTAGAGGGGAACGAGGGGAGCAGAGCGTGTAAGGTAGAAGAAGGAAATAAAATAATATATATTTGCAGATATCCTCAGAGCACAGAGTACATAATGTAAGAACGCAATAACATGACAGCGAGTCCTTTATAAAGCTGATTATGGAAGACACATTTATTTCTGCTACATTTACATCATTGTCTTCTCCAGCCTCCGTCTTTCATACTTGGCCATTTATAACAAGACCTATGACCCGGAACATGAGATCCTCTCAGGTTCTAGTCTGGATCACGTGCAGTTGTCTCTGGTTGCTGAAGAATCCTCTGGGAGCTGATAGGACAGAGAGATGAAATATAATTACTTCTTACTATGTCACATTACACCGCCCCAGATCTCACTGTGTAACATTACACCTCCCCAGTACTCACTATGTAACATTACACCGCCCCAGTACTTACTATGTAACATTACACCGCCCCAGTTCTCACTGTGTAACATTACACCGCCGCAGTTCTCACTGTGTAACATTACACCGCCCCAGATCTCACTGTGTAACATTACACCGCCCCAGTTCTCACTGTGTAACATTACACCGCCCCAGTTCTCACTATGTAACATTACACCGCCCCAGATCTCACTATGTAACATTACACCGCCCCAGTTCTCACTATGTAACATTACACCGCCCCAGTTCTCACTATGTAACATTACACCGCCCCAGATCTTACTGTGTAACATTACACCGCCCCAGATCTTACTGTGTAACATTACACCGACCCAGTTCTCACTGTGTAACATTACACCGCCCCAGATCTCACTATGTAACATTACACCGCCCCAGATCTCACTATGTAACATTACACCGCCCCAGTTCTCACTATGTAACATTACACCGCCCCAGTTCTCACTATGTAACATTACACCGCCCCAGATCTCACTATGTAACATTGCACCGCCCCAGTTCTCACTATGTAACATTACACCGCCCCAGTTCTCACTATGTAACATTTCACCGCCCCAGTTCTTACTGTGTAACATTACACCGCTCCAGTTCTCACTGTGTAACATTACACCGCCCCAGATCTCACTATGTAACATTACACCGCCCCAGTTCTCACTATGTAACATTACACCGCCCCAGTTCTCACTATGTAACATTACACCGCCCCAGTTCTCACTATGTAACATTACCGCCCCAGTACTTACTATGTAACATTACACCGCCCCAGTTCTCACTGTGTAACATTACACCGCCCCAGTTCTCACTATGTAACATTACACCGCCCCAGATCTTACTGTGTAACATTACACCGCCCCAGTTCTCACTATGTAACATTACACCGCCCCAGTTCTCACTGTGTAACATTACACCGCCCCAGTTCTCACTATGTAACATTACACCGCCCCAGTTCTCACTATGTAACATTACACCGCCCCAGTACTCACTATGTAACATTACACCGCCCCAGTTCTCACTGTGTAACATTACACCGCTCCAGTTCTCACTATGTAACATTACACCGCCCCAGTTCTCACTGTGTAACATTACACCGCTCCAGTTCTCACTATGTAACATTACACCGCCCCAGTTCTCACTATGTAACATTACACCGCCCCAGTTCTCACTGTGTACATTACACCGCTCCAGTTCTCACTATGTAACATTACACCGCCCCAGTTCACACTGTGTAACATTACACCGCCCCAGATCTTACTATGTCACATTACACCGCCCCAGTTCTCACTGTGTAACATTACACCGCCCCAGATCTTACTGTGTAACATTACACCGCCCCAGTTCTCACTATGTAACATTACACCGCCCCAGATCTCACTATGTAACATTACACCGCCCCAGATCTCACTATGTAACATTACACCGCCCCAGATCTTACTGTGTAACATTACACCGCCCCAGATCTCACTATGTAACATTACACCGCCCCAGTTCTCTGTGTAACATTACACCGCCCCAGTTCACAGTGTGTACATTACACCGCTCCAGTTCTCACTATGTAACATTACACCGCCCCAGTTCTCACTGTGTAACATTACACCGCCCCAGTTCTCACTGTGTAACATTACACCGCCCCAGATCTCACTATGTAACATTACACCGCCCCAGTACTTACTGTGTAACATTACACCGCCCCAGATCTTACTGTGTAACATTACACCGCCCCAGTTCTTACTGTGTAACATTACACCGCCCGGTTCTTACTATGTAACATTACACCACCCCAGTTCTTACTATGTAACATTACACCGCCCCAGTTCTTACTATGTTACATTACACCGCCCCAGTTCTCACTATGTAACATTACACCGCCCCAGTTCTCACTGTGTAACATTACACCGCCCCAGTTCTTACTGTGTAACATTACACCGCCCCAGTACTTACTGTGTAACATTACACCGCCCCAGTACTTACTATGTAACATTACACCGCCCCAGTTCTCACTATGTAACATTACACCGCCCCAGATCTCACTATGTAACATTACACCGCCCCAGATCTCACTATGTAACATTACACCGCCCCAGTACTTACTATGTAACATTACACCGCCCCAGATCTCACTGTGTAACATTACACCGCCCCAGTTCTCACTGTGTAACATCACACCGCCCCAGTTCTCACTGTGTAACATTACACCGCCCCAGTTCTCACTGTGTAACATTACACCGCCCCAGTTCTCACTGTGTAACATTACACCGCCCCAGTTCTCACTGTGTAACATTACACCGCCCCAGTTCTCACTGTGTAACATTACACCGCCCCAGTTCTCACTGTGTAACATTACACCGCCCCAGTTCTCACTATGTAACATTACACCGCCCCAGTTCTCACTATGTAACATTACACCTCCCCAGTTCTCACTATGTAACATTACACCGCCCCAGTTCTCACTATGTAACATTACACCGGCCCAGTACTTACTGTGTAACATTACACCGCCCCAGTTCTCACTGTGTAACATTACACCGCCCCAGTTCTCACTGTGTAACATTACACCGCCCCAGTTCTCACTATGTAACATTACACCGCCCCAGTACTTACTATGTAACATTACACCGCCCCAGTTTTCACTATGTAACATTACACCGCCCCAGTTCTCACTGTGTAACATAACACCGCCCCAGATCTCACTGTGTAACATTACACCGCCCCAGTTCTCACTGTGTAACATTACACCGCCCCAGTTCTCACTATAACATTACACCGCCCCAGTTCTCACTATGTAACATTACACCGCCCCAGTTCTTACTGTGTAACATTACACCGCCCCAGTTCTCACTATGTAACATTACACCGCCCCAGTTCTCACTGTGTAACATTACACCGCCCCAGTTCTCACTATGTAACATTACACCGCCCCAGATCTCACTGTGTAACATTACACCGCCCCAGTTCTCACTATGTAACATTACACCGCCCCAGTTCTCACTGTGTACATTACACCGCTCCAGTTCTCACTATGTAACATTACACCGCCCCAGTTCTCACTGTGTAACATTACACCGCCCCAGTTCTAACTATGTAACATTACACCGCCCCAGATCTTACTGTGTAACATTACACCGCCCCAGTTCTCACTATGTCACATTACACCGCCCCAGTACTCACTATGTAACATTACACCGCCCCAGTTCTCACTGTGTACATTACACCGCCCCAGTTCTCACTATGTAACATTACACAGCTCCAGATCTTACTGTGTAACATTACACCGCCCCAGTTCTCACTATGTAACATTACACCGCCCCAGTTCTCACTGTGTAACATTACACCGCCCCAGTTCTCACTATGCAACATTACACCGCCCCAGTTCTCACTGTGTAACATTACACCGCCGCAGTTCTCACTGTGTAACATTACACCGCCCCAGATCTCACTGTGTAACATTACACCGCCCCAGTTCTCACTGTGTAACATTACACCGCCCCAGTTCTCACTATGCAACATTACACCGCCCCAGTTCTCACTGTGTAACATTACACCGCCGCAGTTCTCACTGTGTAACATTACACCGCCCCAGATCTCACTGTGTAACATTACACCGCCCCAGTTCTCACTGTGTAACATTACACCGCCCCAGTTCTCACTGTGTAACATTACACCGCCCCAGTTCTCACTATGTAACATTACACCGCCCCAGTACTCACTATGTAACATTACACCGCCCCAGTTCTCACTATGTAACATTACACCGCCCCAGTTCTCACTATGTAACATTACACCGCCCCAGTTCTCACTGTATAACATTACACCGCACCAGTTCTCACTATGTAACATTACACCGCCCCAGTACTTACTATGTAACATTACACCGCCCCAGTTCTCACTATGTAACATTACACCGCCCCAGTTCTCACTGTGTAACATTACACCGCCCCAGTTCTCACTATGTAACATTACACCGCCCCAGTTCTCACTATGTAACATTACACCGCCCCAGTTCTCACTGTGTAACATTACACCGCCCCAGTTCTTACTGTGTAACATTACACCGCCCCAGTTCTCACTGTGTAACATTACACCGCCCCAGTTCTCACTATGTAACATTACACCGCCCCAGTTCTCACTGTGTAACATTACACCGCCCCAGTACTTACTGTGTAACATTACACCGCCCCAGTTCTCACTGTGTAACATTACACCTCACCAGTTCTCACTATGTAACATTACACCGCCCCAGTTCTTACTGTGTAACATTACACCTCCCCAGTTCTCACTATGTAACATTACACCGCCCCAGTTCTCACTATGTAACATTACACCGCCCCAGTTCTCACTGTGTAACATTACACCGCCCCAGTTCTCACTATGTAACATTACTCCGCCCCAGTTCTCACTGTGTACATTACACCGCTCCAGTTCTCACTATGTAACATTACACCGCCCCAGTTCTCACTGTGTAACATTACACCGCCCCAGTTCTAACTATGTAACATTACACCGCCCCAGTTCTCACTGTGTAACATTACACCGCCCCAGTTCTCACTGTGTACATTACACCGCCCCAGTTCTCACTATGTAACATTACACCGCCCCAGTTCTCACTGTGTAACATTACACCGCGCCAGTTCTCACTATGTAACATTACACCGCCCCAGTTCTCACTATGTAACATTACACCGCCCCAGTACTCACTATGTAACATTACACCGCCCCAGTTCTCACTGTGTAACATTACACCGCTCCAGTTCTCACTATGTAACATTACACCGCCCCAGTTCTCACTGTGTAACATTACACCGCTCCAGTTCTCACTATGTAACATTACACCGCCCCAGTTCTCACTATGTAACATTACACCGCCCCAGTTCTCACTGTGTACATTACACCGCTCCAGTTCTCACTATGTAACATTACACCGCCCCAGATCTCACTATGTAACATTACACCGCCCCAGATCTTACTGTGTAACATTACACCGCCCCAGATCTCACTATGTAACATTACACCGCCCCAGTTCTCTGTGTAACATTACACCGCCCCAGTTCACAGTGTGTACATTACACCGCTCCAGTTCTCACTATGTAACATTACACCGCCCCAGTTCTCACTGTGTAACATTACACCGCCCCAGTTATCACTGTGTAACATTACACCGCCCCAGATCTCACTATGTAACATTACACCGCCCCAGTACTTACTGTGTAACATTACACCGCCCCAGATCTTACTGTGTAACATTACACCGCCCCAGTTCTTACTGTGTAACATTACACCGCCCGGTTCTTACTATGTAACATTACACCACCCCAGTTCTTACTATGTAACATTACACCTCCCCAGTTCTTACTATGTAACATTACACCGCCCCAGTTCTCACTATGTAACATTACACCGCCCCAGTTCTCACTATGTAACATTACACCGCCCCAGTTCTCACTGTGTAACATTACACCGACCCAGTTCTTACTGTGTAACATTACACCGCCCCAGTACTTACTGTGTAACATTACACCGCCCCAGTTCTTACTGTGTAACATTACACCGCCCCAGTTCTCACTGTGTAACATTACACCGCCCCAGTTCTCACTGTGTAACATTACACCGCCCCAGTTCTCACTGTGTAACATTACACCGCCCCAGTACTCACTATGTAACATTACACCACCCCAGTTCTCACTATGTAACATTACACCGCCCCAGTTCTCACGATGTAATATTACACCGCCCCAGTACTTACTATGTAACATTACACCGCCCCAGTTCTCACTATGTAACATTACACCGCCCCAGTTCTCACTATTTAACATTACACCGCCCCAGTTCTCACTATGTAACATTACACCGCCCCAGTTCTCACTATTTAACATTACACCGCTCCAGTTCTCACTATGTAACATTACACCGCCCCAGTTCTCACTGTGTAACATTACACCGCCCCAGTTCTAACTATGTAACATTACACCGCCCCAGTTCTCACTGTGTAATATTACACCGCCCCAGTTCTCACTGTGTACATTACACCGCTCCAGTTCTCACTATGTAACATTACACCGCCCCAGTTCTCACTGTGTAACATTACACCGCCCCAGTACTCACTATGTAACATTACACCACCCCAGTTCTCACTATGTAACATTACACCGCCCCAGTTCTCACGATGTAATATTACACCGCCCCAGTACTTACTATGTAACATTACACCGCCCCAGTTCTCACTATGTAACATTACACCGCCCCAGTTCTCACTATTTAACATTACACCGCCCCAGTTCTCACTATGTAACATTACACCGCCCCAGTTCTCACTATTTAACATTACACCGCTCCAGTTCTCACTATGTAACATTACACCGCCCCAGTTCTCACTGTGTAACATTACACCGCCCCAGTTCTAACTATGTAACATTACACCGCCCCAGTTCTCACTGTGTAATATTACACCGCCCCAGTTCTCACTGTGTACATTACACCGCTCCAGTTCTCACTATGTAACATTACACCGCCCCAGTTCTCACTATGTAACATTACACCGCCCCAGTTCTCACTATGTAACATTACACCGCCCCAGTTCTCACTATGTAACATTACACCGCCCCAGTACTCACTATGTAACATTACACCGCCCCAGTTCTCACTGTGTAACATTACACCGCTCCAGTTCTCACTATGTAACATTACACCGCCCCAGTACTCACTATGTCACATTACACCGCCCCTGATCTCACTATGTAACATTACACCGCCCCAGTTCTCACTATGTAACATTACACCGCCCCAGTTCTCACTATGTAACATTACACCGCCCCAGTACTCACTATGTAACATTACACCGCCCCAATTCTCACTGTGTAACATTACACCGCTCCAGTTCTCACTATGTAACATTACACCGCCCCAGTTCACACTGTGTAACATTACACCGCTCCCCGCCCCAGTTCTCACTGTGTAACATTACACCGCCCCAGTTCTTAATGTGTAACATTACACCACCCCAGTTCTTACTGTGTAACATTACACCGCCCCAGTTCTCACTGTGTAACATTACACCGCCCCAGTTCTCACTGTGTAACATTACACCGCCCGGTTCTTACTATGTAACATTACACCACCCCAGTTCTTACTGTGTAACATTACACCGCCCCAGTTCTCACTGTGTAACATTACACCGCCCGGTTCTTACTATGTAACATTACACCGCCCCAGTTCTCACTGTGTAACATTACACCACCCCAGTACTTACTATGTAACATTACACCGCCCCAGTTCTCACTGTGTAACATTACACCGCCCCAGTTCTCACTGTGTAACATTACACCACTCCAGTTCTCGCTATGTAACATTACACCGCCCGGTTCTTACTATGTAACATTACACCGCCCCAGTTCTCACTATGTAACATTACACCGCCCGGTTCTTACTATGTAACATTACACCGCCTCAGTTCTCACTGTGTAACATTACACCGCCCCAGTTCTCACTGTGTAACATTACACCGCCCCAGTTCTCACTGTGTAACATTACACCGCCCCAGTTCTCACTGTGTAACATTACACCGCCCCAGTTCTCACTGTGTAACATTACACCGCCCCAGTTCTCACTGTGTAACATTACACCGCCCCAGTTCTCACTATGTAACATTACACCGCCCCAGTTCTCACTATGTAACATTACACCGCCCCAGTTCTCACTATGTAACATTACACCGCTCCAGTTCTCACTATGTAACATTACACCGCCCCAGTTCTCACTATGTAACATTACACCGCTCCAGTTCTCACTGTGTAACATTACACCGCCCCAGTTCTCACTGTGTAACATTACACCGCTCCAGTTCTTACTGTGTAACATTACACCACCCCAGATCTCACTGTGTAACATTACACCGCCCCAGTTCTCACTGTGTAACATTACACCGCCCCAGTTCTCACTGTGTAACATTACACCGCCCCAGTTCTTACTGTGTAACATTACACCGCCCCAGTTCTCACTATGTAACATTACACCGCCCCAGTTCTCACTGTGTAACATTACACCGCCCCAGTTCTCACTATGTAACATTACACCGCCCCAGTTCTCACTGTGTAACATTACACCGCCCCAGTACTTACTATGTAACATTACACCGCCCCAGTTCTCACTGTGTAACATTACACCGCCCCAGTTCTTACTGTGTAACATTACACCGCCCCAGTTCTTACTGTGTAACATTACACCGCCCCAGTTCTCAATATGTAACATTACACCGCCCCAGTTCTCACTGTGTAACATTACACCGCCCCAGTTCTCACTGTGTAACATTACACCGCCCCAGTTCTCACTATGTAACATTACACTGCCCCAGTTCTCACTATGTAACATTACACCGCCCCAGTTCTCACTATGTAACATTACACCGCCCCAGTTCTCACTGTGTAACATTACACTGCCCCAGTTCTCACTGTGTAACATTACACCGCCCCAGTTCTTACTATGTAACATTACACCGCCCCAGTTCTCACTATGTAACATTACACCGCCCCAGTTCTCACTGTGTAACATTACACCGCCCAGTTCTCACTGTGTAACATTACACCGCCCCAGTTCTCACTATGTAACATTACACCTCCCCAGTTCTCACTGTGTAACATTACACCGCCCAGTTCTTACTGTGTAACATTACACCTCCCCAGTTCTCACTACACCGCCCCAGTCTTTACTATGTAACATTACATCGCCCCAGTTCTTATTATGACACATTACACCGCCCCAGTTCTTATTATGACACATTACAGTGCCCTCCTCACCATTATATCATGCACTGCACACTCCTCTCACCGATAATGTAATGTCTCAGATTGGGCAATGGATCAGACCCAATTTTTTTGCAAGGAAATCTGGGAAATTGCTATGCACCATTATACCCTGGGTTCAGGCCCCCTCAGCTTCTGGGCCCCCTTGCACTTACTATAGTAACTATTGGATTGTGGTCAGGTGACTGGTGGTTGGAATCCCGGTATTCAGTATACCGACACCTGAATCCCGGCCATCGGGATGCTGGCAGGTGGAGGTGAGCGCAATGAAGACACTTGCGGGTTCGCTGTGCCTTCACGCTGCAGGCTCGGTGGTTCGCCACAGGTTCTATTCCCACTTTATGGGTGTCGTGGACACCTACGAGTGGGAATAGCCGTGGGCCCCCTGCCGACATTCTGGCGTCAGTATGCTGACCGCCAGAATCTCGACCGCCGGTCACTTGACTACATCTCGTTAGATGTTATCATTTCTCATTCATTGAAGACCCTTATGTGTGAGACTGAAGGAAATATGTCTGAGCGCTAGTGGTTGGATGAAGATGCAGCAGGCTCCATATAACTCTAATAACAGAACATGAAGCACAGATGACGCATCCATTGTGGATCACAAGACTGGCCAATATATCACATAGTCTGCATGGGGTAATAAAGTGGGACCAAGCGCAACAGTTATACAATAAAGAGGGACATTGAAATACTCCACCTCTGGGGCGACTCTGTGCCATGGTAATTCCACTTTCTTTATAAAGCAAATGTATGATTACTAACAGCACCAGGAAGGACAATTTGATACCAGGTCTTACCTGCTGGATTTCATGCATGGCTCTCCGAATTGACTTGTGGAAATGAGGAAGCAGGCGAGAAGGCGGCAGTGACTTCCTGTAGTCGGAATGGTCAGATGAAGAATTTACAGATGGACTATGAACATTCTCCCCCTCCACCGACAATGTTCTTCTTAGGAACTTTAACTCCTCATAGTCAGGATCCCAGTTCTCTCTCTGCATGAGAAAGATGTAGCTGTGAGACGTATTCCCCAGATGTCTCCTACTCATGCTTATAATACCCCTAGCGCCCAAATCACTCACACTGCACATGATGATCCTCTACTGTTCTCCCTTATTCTATCCACTTTGTCTGTTCCTCAATCCTTGCTACCCTATCCTACCATCTCACATCCTCCATCCTTCCTATCCTGTCCCCTATCCTCCATCATTCCTCTCTTGTCCCCTATCCTCCATCCTTCCTATCCTGTCCCCTATCCTCCATCCTTCCTATCCTGTCCCCTATCCTCCATCCTTCCTCTCCTGTCCCCCTATCCTCCATCCCTCCTCTCCTCTATCCTCCATCCTTCCTATCCTGTCTCCTATCCTCCATCCTTCCTATCCTGTCCCCTATCCTCCATCCCTCCTATCCTGTCCTCTATCCTCCATCCTTCCTATCCTGTCCCCTATCCTCCATCTGTCCTATCCTGTCCCCTATCCTCCATCTGTCCTATCCTGTCCCCTATCCTCCATCCTTCCTATCCTGTCCCCTATCCTCCATCATTCCTCTCCTGTCCCCTATCCTCCATCCCTCCTCTCCTGTCCCCTATCCTCCATCCTTCCTATCCTGTCCCCTATCCTCTATCCTTCCTATCCTGTCCTCTATCCTCCATCCTTCCTATCCTGTCCACTATCCTCCATCCCTCCTCTCCTGTCCTCTATCCTCCATCCCTCCTCTCCTGTCCCCTATCTTCCATCCTTCCTATCCTGTCCCCTATCCTCCATCCTTCCTATCCTGTCCCCTATCCTCCATCCCTCCTCTCCTGTCCCCTATCCTCCATCCTTCCTCTCCTGTCCCCTATCCTCCATCCTTCCTCTCCTGTCCCCTATCCTCCATCCTCCTCTCCTGTCCCCTATCCTCCATCCTTCCTCTCCTGTCCCCTATCCTCCATCCTTCCTATCCTGTCCCCTATCCTCCATCCTTCCTCTCCTGTGCCCCTATCCTCCATCCTTCCTCTCCTGTCCCCCTATCCTCCATCCCTCCTCTCCTGTCCCCTATCCTCCATCCCTCCTCTCCTGTCCCCTATCCTCCATCTTTCCTATCCTGTCCCCTATCCTACATCCCTCCTCTCCTGTCCCCTATCTTCCATCCCTCCTCTCCTGTCCCCTATCCTCCATCCTTCCTATTCTGTACCCCTATCCTCCATCCTTCCTATTCTGTCCCCTATCCTCCATCCTTCCTATTCTGTCCCCCTATCCTCCATCCCTCCTCTCCTGTCCCCTATCCTCCATCCTTCCTACCCCCTATCCTCCATCCCTCCTCTCCTGTTCCCTATCCTCCATCCTTCCTACCCCCTATCCTCCATCCTTCCTATTCTGTCCCCTATCCTCCATCCTTCCTCTCCTGTCCCCTATCCTCCATCCCTACTCTCCTGTCCCCTATCCTCCATCTTTCCTATCCTGTCCCCTATCCTCCATCCCTCCTATCCTGTCCCCTATCCTCCATCCCTCCTCTCCTGTCCCCTATCCTCCATCTTTCCTATCCTGTCCCCTATCCTACATCCCTCCTCTCCTGTCCCCTATCCTCCATCCTTCCTATCCTCCATCCTTCCTATCCTGTCCCCCTATCCTCCATCCCTCCTCTCCTATCCCCCTATCCTCCATCCTTCCTATCCTGTCCCCTATCCTCCATCCTTCCTCTCCTGTCCCCTATCCTCCATCCTCCTCTCCTGTCCCCTATCCTCCATCCTTCCTCTCCTGTCCCCTATCCTCCATCCTTCCTATCCTGTCCCCTATCCTCCATCCTTCCTCTCCTGTGCCCCTATCCTCCATCCTTCCTCTCCTGTCCCCCTATCCTCCATCCCTCCTCTCCTGTCCCCTATCCTCCATCCCTCCTCTCCTGTCCCCTATCCTCCATCTTTCCTATCCTGTCCCCTATCCTACATCCCTCCTCTCCTGTCCCCTATCTTCCATCCCTCCTCTCCTGTCCCCTATCCTCCATCCTTCCTATTCTGTACCCCTATCCTCCATCCTTCCTATTCTGTCCCCTATCCTCCATCCTTCCTATTCTGTCCCCCTATCCTCCATCCCTCCTCTCCTGTCCCCTATCCTCCATCCTTCCTACCCCCTATCCTCCATCCCTCCTCTCCTGTTCCCTATCCTCCATCCTTCCTACCCCCTATCCTCCATCCTTCCTATTCTGTCCCCTATCCTCCATCCTTCCTCTCCTGTCCCCTATCCTCCATCCCTACTCTCCTGTCCCCTATCCTCCATCTTTCCTATCCTGTCCCCTATCCTCCATCCCTCCTATCCTGTCCCCTATCCTCCATCCCTCCTCTCCTGTCCCCTATCCTCCATCTTTCCTATCCTGTCCCCTATCCTACATCCCTCCTCTCCTGTCCCCTATCCTCCATCCTTCCTATCCTCCATCCTTCCTATCCTGTCCCCCTATCCTCCATCCCTCCTCTCCTATCCCCCTATCCTCCATCCTTCCTATCCTATCCTCCATCCTTCCTCTCCTGTCCCCCATCCTCCATCTTTCCTATCCTGTCCCCTATCCTCCATCCTTCCTATCCTGTCCTCTATCCTTCCTCTCCTGTCCCCCTATCCTCCATCCTTCCTATTCTGTTCCCTATCCTCCATCATTCCTCTCCTATCCTCCATCCTTCCTATTCTGTTCCCTATCCTCCATCCTTCCTCTCCTATCCTCCATCCTTCCTATCCTTCATCCTTCCTCTCCTGTCCCCTAGCCTCCATCCTTCCTATCCTGTCCCCTTATCCTCCATCCTTCCTATCCTGTCCTCCATTCCTCCATCCTTCCTATCCTGTCCTCTATCCTCCATCCCTCCTCTCCTGTCCACTATCCTCTATCCTTCCTATCCTGTCCTCTATCCTCCATCATTCCTCTCCTGTCCCCTTATCCTCCATCCTTCCTATCCTGTCCCCTATCCTCCATCCTTCCTATCCTGTCCCCTATCCTCCATCCTTCCTCTCCTGTCCCCCATCCTTCCTATCCTGTCCCCTATCCTCCATCATTCCTATCCTGTCCTCTATCCTCCATCCTTCCTCTCCTGTCCCCTATCCTCCATCCCTCCTCTCCTGTCCCCTATCCTCCATCCCTCCTCTCCTGTCCCCTATCTTCCATCCTTCCTATCCTGTCCCCTATCCTCCATCCTTCCTATCCTGTCCCCTATCCTCCATCCTTCCTATCCTGTCCCCTATCCTCCATCCTTCCTATCCTGTCCCCTATCCTCCATCATTCCTATCCTGTGCCCCTATCCTCCATCCTTCCTATCCTCCATCCTTCCTATCCTGTCCCCTATCCTCCATCCTTCCTCTCCTGTCCCCTATCCTCCATCCTTCCTCTCCTGTCCCCTATCCTCCATCCTCCTCTCCTGTCCCCTATCCTCCATCCTTCCTCTCCTGTCCCCTATCCTCCATCCTTCCTATCCTGTCCCCTATCCTCCATCCTTCCTCTCCAGTGCCCCTATCCTCCATCCTTCCTCTCCTGTCCCCCTATCCTCCATCCCTCCTCTCCTGTCCCCTATCCTCCATCCCTCCTCTCCTGTCCCCTATCCTCCATCTTTCCTATCCTGTCCCCTATCCTACATCCCTCCTCTCCTGTCCCCTATCCTCCATCCTTCCTCTCCTGTCCCCTATCCTCAATCCCTCCTCTCCTGTCCCCTATCCTCCATCCTTCCTATCCTGTCCCCTATCCTCCATCCCTCCTCTCCTGTCCTCTATCCTCCATCCCTCCTCTCCTGTCCCCTATCCTCCATCCCTCCTCTCCTGTCCCCTATCCTCCATCCCTCCTCTCCTGTCCCCTATCCTCCATCCCTCCTCTCCTGTCCCCTATCCTCCATCCCTCCTCTCCTGTCCCCTATCCTCCATCCTTCCTATCCTGTCCCCCTATCCTCCATCCTTCCTATCCTGTCCTCCATTCCTCCACCCTCTCTATCATGTCCCATATCCTCCATCCTTCCTCTCCTGTCCTCTATCCTCCATCCCTCCTCTCCTGTCCTCTATCCTCCATCCCTCCTCTCCTGTCCTCTATCCTCCATCCCTCCTCTCCTGTCCTCTAGCCTCCATCCTTCCTATCCTGTCCCCTTATCCTCCATCCTTCCTATCCTGTCCTCCATTCCTCCATCCTTCCTATCCTGTCCTCTATCCTCCATCCCTCCTCTCCTGTCCACTATCCTCCATCCTTCCTCTCCTGTCCCCCATCCTTCCTATCCTGTCCCCTATCCTCCATCATTCCTATCCTGTCCTCTATCCTCCATCCTTCCTCTCCTGTCCCCTATCCTCCATCCCTCCTCTCCTGTCCCCTATCCTCCATCCCTCCTCTCCTGTCCTCTATCCTCCATCCCTCCTCTCCTGTCCCCTATCTTCCATCCTTCCTATCCTGTCCCCTATCCTCCATCCTTCCTATCCTGTCCCCTATCCTCCATCCCTCCTCTCCTGTCCCCTATCCTCCATCCTTCCTCTCCTGTCCCCTATCCTCCATCCTTCCTCTCCTGTCCCCTATCCTCCATCCTCCTCTCCTGTCCCCTATCCTCCATCCTTCCTCTCCTGTCCCCTATCCTCCATCCTTCCTATCCTGTCCCCTATCCTCCATCCTTCCTCTCCTGTGCCCCTATCCTCCATCCTTCCTCTCCTGTCCCCCTATCCTCCATCCCTCCTATCCTGTCCCCCCTATCCTCCATCCTCCTCTCCTGTCCCCTATCCTCCATCTTTCCTATCCTGTCCCCTATCCTACAACCCTCCTCTCCTGTCCCCTATCCTCCTTCCTTCCTCTCCTGTCCCCTATCCTCCATCCCTCCTCTCCTGTCCCCTATCCTCCATCCTTCCTCTCCTGTCCCCTATCCTCCATCCTCCTCTCCTGTCCTCTATCCTCCATCCCTCCTCTCCTGTCCCCTATCCTCCATCCCTCCTCTCCTGTCCCCTATCCTCCCATCCCTCCTCTCCCCTATCCTCCATCCCTCCTCTCCTGTCCCCTATCCTCCATCCTCCTCTCCTGTCCTCTATCCTCCATCCCTCCTCTCCTGTCCTCTATCCTCCATCCCTCCTCTCCTGTCCTCTAGCCTCCATCCTTCCTATCCTGTCCCCTTATCCTCCATCCTTCCTATCCTGTCCTCCATTCCTCTATCCTTCCTATCCTGTCCTCTATCCTCCATCCCTCCTCTCCTGTCCACTATCCTCTATCCTTCCTCTCCTGTCCCCCATCCCTTCCTATCCTGTCCCCCTATCCTCCATCATTCCTATCCTGTCCTCTATCCTCCATCCTTCCTCTCCTGTCCCCTATCCTCCATCCCTCCTCTCCTGTCCCCTATCCTCCATCCTCCTCTCCTGTCCTCTATCCTCCATCCCTCCTCTCCTGTCCCATATCTTCCATCCTTCCTATCCTGTCCCCTATCCTCCATCCTTCCTATCCTGTCCCCTATCCTCCATCCCTCCTCTCCTGTCCCCTATCCTCCATCCTTCCTCTCCTGTCCCCTATCCTCCATCCTTCCTCTCCTGTCCCCTATCCTCCATCCTCCTCTCCTGTCCCCTATCCTCCATCCTTCCTCTCCTGTCCCCTATCCTCCATCCTTCCTATCCTGTCCCCTATCCTCCATCCTTCCTCTCCTGTGCCCCTATCCTCCATCCTTCCTCTCCTGTCCCCCTATCCTCCATCCTCCTCTCCTGTCCCCTATCCTCCATCCCTCCTCTCCTGTCCCCTATCCTCCATCTTTCCTATCCTGTCCCCCTATCCTACATCCCTCCTCTCCTGTCCCCTATCCTCCATCCTTCCTCTCCTGTCCCCTATCCTCCATCCCTCCTCTCCTGTCCCCCTATCCTCCATCCTTCCTCTCCTGTCCCCCTATCCTCCATCCCTCCTCTCCTGTCCTCTATCCTCCATCCCTCCTCTCCTGTCCCTATCCTCCATCCCTCCTCTCCTGTCCCCTATCCTCCATCCCTCCTCTCCTGTCCCCTATCCTCCATCCTTCCTATCCTGTCCCCCTATCCTCCATCCTTCCTATCCTGTCCTCCATTCCTCCACCCTCTCTATCATGTCCCATATCCTCCATCCTTCCTCTCCTGTCCTCTATCCTCCATCCCTCCTCTCCTGTCCTCTATCCTCCATCCCTCCTCTCCTGTCCTCTATCCTCCATCCCTCCTCTCCTGTCCTCTAGCCTCCATCCTTCCTATCCTGTCCCCTTATCCTCCATCCTTCCTATCCTGTCCTCCATTCCTCCATCCTTCCTATCCTGTCCTCTATCCTCCATCCCTCCTCTCCTGTCCCCTATCCTCCATCCTTCCTCTCCTGTCCCCCATCCTTCCTATCCTGTCCCCTATCCTCCATCATTCCTATCCTGTCCTCTATCCTCCATCCTTCCTCTCCTGTCCCCTATCCTCCATCCCTCCTCTCCTGTCCCCTATCCTCCATCCCTCCTCTCATGTCCTCTATCCTCCATCCCTCCTCTCCTGTCCCCTATCTTCCATCCTTCCTATCCTGTCCCCTATCCTCCATCCTTCCTATCCTGTCCCCTATCCTCCATCCCTCCTCTCCTGTCCCCTATCCTCCATCCTTCCCTCTCCTGTCCCCTATCCTCCATCCTTCCTCTCCTGTCCCCTATCCTCCATCTTTCCTATCCTGTCCCCTATCCTACATCCCTCCTCTCCTGTCCCCCCTATCCTCCATCCTTCCTCTCTCTGTCCCCTATCCTCCATCCCTCCTCTCCTGTCCCTATCCTCCATCCTTCCTCTCCTGTCCCCTATCCTCCATCCCTCCTCTCCTGTCCTCTATCCTCCATCCCTCCTCTCCTGTCCCCTATCCTCCATCCCTCCTCTCCTGTCCCCTATCCTCCATCCCTCCTCTCCTGTCCCCTATCCTCCATCCCTCCTCTCCTGTCCCCTATCCTCCATCCCTCCTCTCCTGTCCCCTATCCTCCATCCTTCCTATCCTGTCCCCCTATCCTCCATCCTTCCTATCCTGTCCTCCATTCCTCCACCCTCTCTATCATGTCCCATATCCTCCATCCTTCCTCTCCTGTCCTCTATCCCTCCTCTCCTGTCCTCTATCCTCCATCCCTCCTCTCCTGTCCTCTATCCTCCATCCCTCCTCTCCTGTCCTCTAGCCTCCATCCTTCCTATCCTGTCCCCTTATCCTCCATCCTTCCTATCCTGTCCTCCATTCCTCCATCCTTCCTATCCTGTCCCCTATCCTCCATCCTTCCTCTCCTGTCCACTATCCTCCATCCTTCCTCTCCTGTCCCCCTATCCTCCATCCCTCCTATCCTGTCCCCTATCCTCCATCCCTCCTCTCCTGTCCCCTATCCTCCATCTTTCCTATCCTGTCCCCTATCCTACATCCCTTCTCTCCTGTCCCCTATCCTCCATCCTTCCTCTCCTGTCCCCTATCCTCCATCCCTCCTCTCCTGTCCCCTATCCCCCATCCTTCCTCTCCTGTCCCCTAT